>NW_008336933.1:9426697-9443578 GCF_000622305.1 Nannospalax galili
TAAATATTTTAAAAAATAAATATATAAACACAAAAAAAATTAATTTGCAAAGTATCTGAGAGTCTCGGTTCTAGTAAGTAGCAGGCGTCCCTCATTCTTCTATGAATGGCTGTGGCATTCATTATGTGTATGGAGCACACCTGTAAGCCCAGTACTCAGGAGATTGAAGAACAGGAGGACTGTTAATCTGAGGTCAACCCACATAAATAGCAAGTTCCTGGCCAGCCTGATCTACAAGGTGAAACCATGTCTTTTAGGTTTATGTGTGGGCTTGAGAGATGGCTCAGTGGTTAAGAGTACTGGCTGCTCTTGCAGAGGACCCGGATTCAATTCCCAGCACCTACATGGCAGCTAACAACTGTCTGTAACCCTAGTTCCAGGGGATCCAACACACTCTTCTGAACCCCAGGAGCATTGTACAACATGGGTGCACTTATATACATGCAGGCAATATACCCAGACACATAAAAATTTTAAAAATAAGGTATTTTTACAAAGTTTGTGTGATATCTCTAAGCTTCCTAAGGAGCAGATGCTTAATGATTAAATAAAATTGCAGAAAAGCTTCAGTTTTGAGGCTAATACTGACTTGTACTTTATATTCTTATATTCTTAACTCTGCTCAGTGTTTGTTAGAATTCAGACTTGTTTTGAGCATGACAGGGTCCACTTAAAAAAGAAGGGTACACTCAACATTTGCATACCCAAGTTAGCATGTGAGGTCTTCTAGATGCCAATTATAACTATAAAGGTGAAATAACTAAACCAAAGAGATAAAGTGAATAGCCACCAAGATTTAAATCTTTTAAGATTCCTTTTTCTTTATGCCCCCTTAAACCAATCATCAAGTTTATAAATAACCCCTTCATTCTGAGATGAAGTGTCCTTGTGAGACCTGCAGAATGAAACAGGGAATGGTCTTCGTTTTCATTCTTGAAACTTGAGTCTCTGAAACCCTCTCCTATGTCCTCCCATTCTGTTCATTATCACCTCTGGGTGATAGCACCTCTGGGGAGCTAGCAGTGGGGAGAGGTGGCTATAGTATGCATTCCAACCACAGTCACTGATTTTAAAAGTGACCCTATCCTTAGTAACATGGCTAGTTCCCTGTAAGGGTAAGTTTAAGTTAGTTGTTCTTCCTCTGTGAGGGCAAGATTGAAATGATTGTTTGAGAATCTGTAGAGCTCTCACTGAAAATCTTACTGATTTGAACAGCTACTGATTGGAAGACTGTTTAGTCCTCTTTAGAGATGGGAGCAAGGAAAGAAGGGTGTTTGCAGAGAATCTAGGGTGAAGCTGAGGTCTGGCAGCAATGGAAAAGACAGCTGCAGAGGAGGAGGCTCTCTGCAGGTTACATACTGGGTCCCAGTTCCATTCTCACAGAATGTTGGAGCCCCGGGCCAGAAGGAATGATTATGGCCATGAGAACCTTTCTCTAACCCCCATCTGTCCTGGCGTGGGAAGGGTATGTTCTACCTGCCACTCCTGTGGATTTCTACCATCTTCTTTTTCCTCTGTACTCAGAACTTCCGGAATCTGAGCTGTCTACAGACAGCTTTCTGTTGAAAGCCGCAAAGTAATTTGCAGTAGTATTTGTACCCTATTTGTTTGCTTGCTTGCTTGTTTTTTGAGATAAGCTCTCATTGTGTAGCCCAAGATGGCCTAGAACTCAGAGTGATCCTCCTGCCTCAGTCTCCCTAGGATTGGGACTATAGGCATGAGTCAGCACACTTGGGTGCAGGTTGGCACATTACTTTAACATCCACATCCTTGTGAGATAGACTCGTCTTTTGCATCCATATTAAACACAATCCTCACAAAGCAAAATTTACCATAAAGTGATTAACACTTAATAGACACTTTGTAAGTAGTAAGTTAGGAAATGGGAAAAGGCTGAAAATATGTATGATATATTCCTGATCACACTTGTACTCATTACCCATTCTCTTTAATTCAACCATAATTTAGTTGAATTTCAAATGTCTTAATATAGATAACCTTAATTTACAAGAAAAGGCTTGTGATTTCATATATTTAATTCTATACTGCAGCATCTCTGGTGCAGTTATTCTATGACTGATTCATACCTTAGGAATCATTAGCCCTATGCCTCTTGGAAACATACCTGAGTGTGATGCTACATGGGTTAGAACCTTGAGGTAGCTCAAAGGCAGCCTGAGAGAATGTTCAGACAGAAGGCCCTGGTTCCTTGAGCAGTGCCCAGAGCATAGCCCCATATACAGTGCGTGCATCAGTGTTGAAATGGCTAATTGGTGTGTTGGTATTAACAAACATGTGCTGGCACAGAGCACAGGAAATTTCATTACACCTCTGGCAGATTCATATTGAAAGAAAGAGGGACAGATGGTTGAAAACAGCAATAAAATATCCTATTACATGTCTGCAAAAGTCATTAGCAGTTAAAGAGATGTTATTAATGGATCAGACTCACTTGGGGAGTCATGTTTCTATAATACACATTAAAACAATGATACTTCTGGTATTTTTAATGTAATCATTGCCAAAGACAAACATGTCTTTCTATGTAATTAGAAAATGGATTTATTGACAGTAAAGAACTTGCTATCCAGCTTAACTCTGGATTACTTGTAGAAGTTGTTTTTGTCACATAGCACCAAAGAGTAAAATGTAACAGAGTACTAACCCCATTGGTCAGTGAAATAGTGTCATATTGTTTCACTGCTGTATTTTGGAGAAATGGAGAAGGGGTGAAATTGTTGTCTCTGAAAGTTCATTTTTAAAACAGCTTTGGCTAACTTGCTTATGAAGCCTGCAGGAATAATTTCTATCTCCCAAGTTCTTTCATATGCCTCTTTAGGGTTGAAACCGATGTCAAGGGTTTTACTCTGAGCATGAGAACTAATTTGGGTGCCTGTGTTGCCAAAGGATCTCAAAACAGTTTTCAGCCCTTGATGTCAAAAGGGCATCTGAGACCCCCAGTGAGGGATTGTTGGTTTTAGCCTATCTTCAGCTAGACAAGGCTACCACCAAAAATTCCTTTAAAAAACAAGTCTTGGTCTCTGTCACACACCCATTTATCAAAGGTGTTATCTGTAGCTTAGCTAGTCAGGATCGAAAATCAGTGGGAAAAGTGAGTACCAAGAGTGGGTGAAGGGAAAGGGAAGGAGTGGTCATCAGGTTTCCCCTCAGCTGCACATGGTTGATGCCCAGGTATCGGACATTATGGTATAAATGAGATGGTGGAGGGCCCACTAGACCAGCTGCTGTGGTCTCACTGCACAGAGGAAACCTTGAGCCTTGCACAGGCTGAAGATTGGGATCAGGAGCTGCTGGATCCTAGAGAAGAGCAGCAGTTGGCACTGGCTTGGATCCAGGCCGCTGAGTGGTTGATTCTAGCACCCAAGCACAAGGACCTGCTAATGGAACTATGCCCATCTATCCTGTGAAGTCCAGGGCTTCCTCCTTCAAAAGTATTTGCAAATGCATTTCCAAAACACTGTCCTCTGCTGTTTGGGGCGGGGGGTGGATTGTTTTTTGGGGTTTTTTTTCCTGGACTTTCTAGAAGTTGTTCATTAGATAAGGCTCTTCTGCAGTAGCAGGTCATGTTTCAGCATGCTGTCCCAACATGTAAGTACAGAAGACATGTTTCCACTTTTTACCTTTCAGATCAGCTGCCCACCTATGGCTTCCAGGTAGGCCTGTGGACCCAGTGGTCCACATGTCTGCAAAGCTCCTTATAGGAGTTAGGAGGGCTCCTGCATATAGCCTGTGGTGCTTGTGAGTGCACTGTCCACTCTGCAGGCAGAGTACTGTTGCAGTACAAGACCAGAGCCACAGACACATCAGGCCTGTCCACACCCCTACATGGCTGATACAGGTGTCACAGATGGGTTTATGGGCTCTGTTCCATTGGAATGGTGATTTAAAAACTGATGAACTCTGAACTGGTTTACCCCATTCATAATTCTTCCCTTAGCCTTTCAACCCAAAAATAACAATAAAAATCTATTTAAAGATGCTACATAAATCTGTTGTTTGATCTCAGTACCTGCGATGACAGTGGCATAAAAGTGGCAGCATTTGTTCAGTGAGAGTTTCCACTACAGAAAGAGATGCTTTGTCATCACTTTCGACTCTAAAATGTTGCCTTTTTTATTATAGATAATATACAGTTTTGTAGTAATACTTTTTGGGGAGAGAAATATGAGACTGGAAGATGGTTCAGACGTTAAGAGGACCCAGGTTCGGTCTCCAGCATCCATATTGAACAGCTCAAAATCACTCATAACTCCAGCTCCAGTGGATCCTAAGCCTATGATCTCTACAGGCACCCACACTCACATGCACAAGCCCCTACACAGACACACATACAGAGCCACAGGTGGTGGATAACCACAAGGATACAGAGTTTTCCAGGTGACTGGAACCTTGTACATATAAACTTGCAGCATTGGTGACAGCATGCACAGGACCCATGCAAACACCAGATAAAAACCTGTCGTAGAAGTGGGGAAATGGGGCAGCTAGAGAGATGGCTCAGTGGTTAAGAGCACTGGCTGCTCTTACAGAAGACCTAGGTTTGATTCCTAGCACCCACATGGTGGCTAACAACCATCCATAACTCCAGTTCCAGGGAATCTGATGCCACCTTCTGATCTCCTCAGGCACTTTACCACACAGGTGCTCCTACCTACATGCAGGTAATACACTCATACACAAAAAATAAAAATAATAAATAAAATATTTTTAAAAAGAAATGGGGAAATGGGTAAGAAGCCCCAACCTTGGCTGAGGAGTTATTGGCAACTGATTGCTTCTCGGTAAGAGAGAGTTGATCTTCTTTATGGGAATGACCAGATAGGCTGACCAGGCTCCGTTGGATGAACTCACACTGAAGGACATCTGGGGACACAAACTTGACTCTATAGGCCTTAACATATATGACAGAATACATGAAATCTGGCAGCAGCTGGGGGGAGGGGTGTAGTATCTTTAAGATGTATGAAATGCACAAAAATTCAAATAAAAATAGAAAAAAATTGATTAAAAATAAAAATAATAAAAATAAGTTTTTAGAGTTTAAAAAATTAGTAATCTTCCTATCATGAATAATGTCATTCTCATGTATTTCCTTCTGGAATGTTTTCTTCAGATTGATGCCTATAAATGTTTTTTATTGGATGAAATCCTACTTGTCCTTGACAGCTTATTTAAGATTAATGCCTTTTAAGACAGGAGATAATACACCTGCATCATCATTTTAAAGGGGACACATAGAGTGCCACAGAGTGCGCTAACCTCCATTTATGTGGCCAGTCCCCAAGTACTGGTCACTTAAAGTTTTGCTACTATAAATAATACCATGAACACTGTTGTCAGTGATACATTTGGCCATTTGTGATACATTTCTGGAAATCTGTGCCCAATATGAAAAGTTTTATAAATGCCGCTACCTTTGAATTACTATTCTGCTTGTATGCTACTCTATGTTATTGGATGAAACCCTACTATAAGGAAAGTGGGTTCCAAACCTCTAGTTCCATTTTGAATCTACTTTGATGACTCTTAACTGGACACTCCCCTTGAAAAATATATGCATACTTCAAGTAGGTTGGTTGACTCCTGAGCCTAATCCGTTAAATCTGAGTTGCAGTTTCTTCTTAATTGCTGGTTTTTTCTTTTAGTTGTATTACCTTTATATCAGTTATGAATGAAGTTAATTCATTGTTTCTATCCTTGTATAGTAGATAGTCCATGCTCCTTTGTTTATAGTCTGAATTAGACCTTTATAAAAGCATACTGGTATTGAGAGTTAACAGTTTAGGAGTTGACAGTGATTCACTAAAGATTTAATGAGAAATCTGAGAGAGCCTATTGTAGATGTGTGAGTCATATCCACATACTCCACTGTATCCTGTCTGTTCATCATTGTCTCTGCTTTGGAATTTATCCAATTGTATACCACACTGAACTCCTTGACATGACCAAAGCCAAATTCATCATTCTTCTATCAACATAGCCCACCTTGCATCCAAATGTCTAAGTGAACTACTCTTCTCAGTCACTCACAGTGGAAACATTAGATTGAACTTGAGTCAAGTTGGATTCATCAGGTTTAAACAACTAATGGGAGGTATTTGTGCACTTGTATGGGCTGGAAAGTGTTTGGGCAGTTGGGGGTTGACTCAAATGATTATGGAAGCCAAGCGAGTACCAAGATCTCCAGGGTTAGTGATCAGCAAGACTCAGAACAGCCAGTGTTTCTGTTTGAGTCCATACAATGAGCAAAAAATGTAGGCGCGCCAGTTTGAAGACTATCAGACAGGAAGAATTCTCTCTTGTCCAGAGATAAGCCTTACTGCTCTATTTGTTCCTTGATTATTAGAAGAAGTCCACCCACATTAGGGAGAACCAGGACTTAGCCTTCTGATTTCAGTGTTAACCTCATCCACAAACACCATTAAAGAAATACCCAGAATGCTTGGCCAATATATGGGCATCCCATGGTACCCAGTAGCATAACAATGTTAACCATCATGCTCACCATCTCCATCTACTAAAGCATCCCCAAATGCTGTGGGGCTTATAGAACAGTCAGAGAAATCAGCAACCAGCAGGCAAATAAATCAACATGTAACTGTAAACTGTGGTTTGCAACCCTAAAAGAAACATTTTTTAAGGTTTTAGTTAACAGAGGAAATATGTATCGGCATACAGATATGAAAATAGGTATGTGTGGGGCTGAAGAGATGGCCCAGAGGTTAAGAACACTGTTCTTGCAGAAGACTCGGGTTTGAATCCCAGCACCCAGATGACAGGTAACAACTGTCTGTAACTCCAGTTCCAGGGGATACGACAGTCTCTTTCGTTCCCAGGCATTGCACGACACGGGTGCACTTATGCAGGCAATACATACATAATGTTTTCATTTTCAAAAATATTTTTTAAAAAGAAAGAAAATAGGTATGTGTTCTGTGTCCAGTCCATCATCATTTGCAGAATCGCCTGCTCTTTTGCTAAAACTAATTTACAACCTTAAGATTAGTAGTCATAACATGTTGGCCTTATGTTGTCATCAGCTCCGTTCCACTTGTGTACTATGTGGCTGTGTCAGGACAAGTACTGTAGTAAACTATTGGTATTTTGTTGAAGGGATTCTTGAAGGTGCTGTTGCATGACCAGTCAAGTTTACCTGTATATTACTTGCACCTTATGTTTTGTTCTGACCAGCTTTACTTTGCCATTAAATTCCAAAATGCCCAGATTATAACTTCTGTACTCTTAAGTTCCAAGGTTTGATGTTGTAGCAAGAAATAACCACAAATACATGGGTCTCCCATCACTGAATTTTTTACATAGAAAGTTGAAGAATGTATGAAAAGGAGTCTTCTCTAATTCACTGGTTGTCAGTCTTTGCTTCATTGATTGACAGTTGCTCACTTACATGTGTCGTCCACCACCACCATCACTTCCTTTGTATTTTTCCTGAACCTTTTAAAATTGACTTGTGCACATAATGACACTTGACCCCTGAATTTCTCAGCATGTATCTCCTGAGAACAAGCACACTCTTGTATACCAAAATACAGTACCAACGCCCAGAACATTATCAATGACAGTAGCACCCATTGCTTTGGAATACAGTTCAAGGCAAATTCCTCCATAGTCCCCGATATCCAAAGAAACTCAGTCCATTGGTCATCCTTGACCATGTTTTGTTTTGTTTTCTCAATCTAGACACTGCTTCTTCGATCTTTTTGTGTGTCTTTGATATTTCAGTTTTGAAGAATCCAAGCCAATTGTGCTGAATAATGAACAGTGAGACAGCCTTGGCTCAGTGTCCTCAGGCTTAAATTGAGGTTCATGTGTACTTCCATTTTGAGTTTGCTCCATCATTGGTGCTGCTAAGTTTGTTGCTGGATGCCCATCTTTCTCTTTGCAATTACTACATGGTAGCTGAGACCGGGTGGATACCTGCTGTGCAGCAACCTTTCTCACAGGTATTTTCCACCAATGGGGCCCTTGTTTGACTGGCATCTTCACATGAGTGGTTGCAGTAGGTGGTTTTCTAACTAGTTCGCCTTCACAGGAGGAGCTCTGTGAGTTTGAGGCCAGCCTGGTCTACATAATGAATTCCAAGCCAGCTAGGGCTGCAGGGAGACCCTGTCTCAAAAAAAAAAAAAAAAAAAAAAAAAAAAAAAGAAGAAGAAGAAGAAGAAGGGAAAACAAAAGAGAAGAGCTTCTCTTCCCTTCCCCCTTCCAACATTTTTAGTGGAGAATCACTCATGGGTTCTGTTTATTCAAGTGTTATAACCCATTCTATGATTATTACTTTTGAGGTCTACATTGTTCCCTGGCTGCCAGTGTGAAGCCTTTTCAAGAGCAATTCTTGTGTCTTTTGGCATGTCCCATTAGTTGTTTGTTGTTGTTTTGTTTTGTTTGGGGTGGTTTCTCTCTCTTTTTGAGACAGAATCTCATTATGTAGCCTAGGTTGGCTTCAAATTTTCAGTCTTCCTCCCTCAGCCTCCCAAGTTCTGGGATTACAGATATATTCCATCATGCTCACTCTTTTGTCTTTGAGGACCTCCTGGTTTATGACACAATGTTTTTCTTTGTTTCTTTTTAATAATATAATAAACAATATTATCTGCTAATTTCTATCCATGACTATAATGTTTAAGAAAAGTCAAGTATTTATTTTTATTTTATGTGTACGAATATTTTGCCTGCATGTATGTAAGCGCACCCATGTCATGCAATGTCTGCAGAGGACATAAGAGGGCATCATATCCCCCCTGGAACTGAAGTTAATGGTGGGTGTTAATCACCATGCGGATGCTGGGAACTAAACCTAGGTCCTCTACAAGACTCAAGTATTTTAAACAGGCATATCCCCAAAAAAGGTATGGCCTGTGCATTGCTTTAAAAGGGTACAATATATATTTCAGCAGAAATGGATTGCTGGATTAAAGCCCAGCTGCTAATAGCCCAAGTAACCAGCCACTTCCTATCACTGAAGAGAGAGCCATTAAGAAATATCTGACTCAGCACTGTTTGGGCATGTAATGTCTCTGCCATGACAGTGGAGAAAAGAGAGCAAATTGTACTTTTAATTCAGAATGTAAAAACATTCATTAAACAGGTGTCTTATAAGGTATGTTGTACACCAAATGCTATTGCAGGTATAAAAGGAGATGCTATAAGGTGTTATAACTATCAGGAGAGGGCAGAGCAGAATGTGGGGAAATTAGTCCAGTGTAGGTGTTCTCAGCCTTAAAGGCTGTGCTTCTGCATGCATAGAAGATGCACAGGCTGCATGAGAAGCTGTCACTGATGGCTGTTGTTGAGAGGAGGACCAGAGGCATATTTTTAATCTTGTCCTTTTAAATCAGTTTTATCTCATGTATGTGTTACCCTAACAAAGACCCATTGAAAGCTCATTAGAAATATTTGAGCCACTGCAAAAAGGATGTCTGTGCCAAGCTAGTAAAATACTCAAGCCCCAGAACAGTGCGGTTGGACTGAGTTTGAGGGTAGATTTAGAATCTCTCAACCAACAGGGACTGTGCTGAGCTCCAGATACAAACAGACATGCTATAGGAATATGAACTTAGCAGAAACACCCCCATCCCGAGTTTGCATTGCTGATATTCACCAGAGTCACAATGTGGATTTTTTTTAATTGATTTATTTTCACTTTATGTGTATGAGTGTTTTGCCTGCATGTATCTAAGTGTGCCACATGTGTACAATGCCCACAGAGTCCAGAAAAGGGCATCGTGTCCCCTAAAACTTTGTTACCCACTATGTGGGTGCTGGAACTGAACCCAGGTCCTCTCTGCAAGAGTAGCCAGTGTTCTTAACCACTGAGCCACCTCTCTTGTTCCACAATATGATTTTTGATATCAAGTTTAATTCTAACTTATGTAAAATATACTTCAGCTTCTATTTTTAAAGCATTGGGATCACTTTTCTTTTACAAGTCAAAGCCTATCTATGTATATTCATGGGCTCTTTTTAGATTGATCTGTTTTAATCTGCCATTTGTAAAATTTTGTCCCTCAAGAATTGGCATCTCTGAATTTACCTTAGGTATTTTGAAAAGTAACCACAGAACTTGAATAATATACCTACTAATGGCACCATCTTGTAATAGTCACTTCCCTGGGCTCATCAGTACCTCTTATCCAATTCTGACCTTGTATCATTAGGAATTATGTGTCCCCTGGGCTCAATAGTGCTTCTATCAAATTCTAACTGTATGTCATTTGATGACAGATATACCTTATAATTTTTTGAGGGTTCATCAGTTTTTTTGCCTAAACTCTGGGGTGCCTTCATATCTCAGTGCACTGTCCTCACAGGTAAGAATGGAAAGAGAACTGGATGCATGAAACCTTACTCCCCTGGAAGCTGCTTCCAGCTGCAGAATGGTTTGTTTGGTTTGAATGGGGTTTGTTGCATATGTGTGGTTTTTGTTTGTTTATCCCCATCCCTTAAGTATAGCAAATAACATCAAAAGAAATTTATCAGACTCAGAATAATTTAACTTTCATTCATTCAAAGTACAGATGGTCCCAATTTTAACAATTAATTTATGCAAGTGAGCCTTTAAAAAATATTTCATTCTGCCGGGCACGGTGGCACATGCCTTTAATCCCAGCACACAGGAGGCAGAGGCAGGTGGATCTCTGCGAGTTCAAGGCCAGCCTGGTCTACGTATTGAGTTCCAGGACAGCTGGAGCTACAAGGAGACCCTGTCTCAAAAAGACCAAAAAAAAAAAAAAATCATCCTCATTTTAAACAAATTATGTGTCACTTTGCTTTGTCTAAGAATATGGGGCTGGAAAGATGGCTTAGAGATTTAAAGCACATACTTCTCTTCCAGAGAATACAAGTTGAGTTCCCAGCATCCACATCAGTCGGCATAAAACCACCTGTAATTCCAGCTCCAGGGGAATCCAAAGCCTCTAGCCTCCTCAGGCACCTACTCTCACACCCGTGTGCGCGCACACAGACATACACACTTTTTTTTTTTTAATGATCGATAAATCTTTTCTTTAAGTCAACATATGAAACTCAGCAATGTTTTCCTGAGTCCTATCTCATGATGGTGATAGTAGTGTTCATATTTATATGTATTACAATGGAGTAAAATGACTTTCTTCTACTCTGTGAGATGTCTTGAAATAAACAAGGACAATAGGAAAAAGCTTTACTACAAAAGCAGTCTTTGCTCTTTTTTATCCATAGACCTCCAAATCAACAGAAGTCAGAAACACACCTTGAAAAAATTATGGCTAAGTTTTAAAAGTAGGCTGGCCAGTCATACAGCATGGCTCTATAAAACAACTCTCAAATGTTGTCTCTCTCTGCACTGTTCAGATTATGTTGTGATTATATTAAGTAGTGTCTATGCTTTCTTGAAGAAACCATCACGTGGTTTAAGAAAGTTTTCCTATAAGTGACTTTCAATACCCCTACAAATCTCTGTAGTGATGGAATGGATTGCAATATATTCCCTATTTTAAAATATCCCCCTGTAGCCCCAGCTGGCCTGGAACTCGCTGTGTAGAACCAGGCTTGCCTAGAACTCAGAGAGATCCGCCTGCCTCTGCCTCTCAAGTGCTGGGATTAAAGGCATGCACCACACCACACCCGGCTGTAATATAGTCCTTTAAAATTCCTTTTCTTTGTTTTGGGGTTTGTTTTTTTTTTCTTATTCTTAATCTTTGTAGTGTATTACCCAACCCAGGGTAGTACAAGCACAAAACAAGCTATTCCTCAGATAGCTCTTTCACAGCACTTGCTATTACAGTGTATGAGAATTGATTTCCTTCTAGTATACGGACTTTCTGTAGTTTCATTGAAACTTGAGTCACCATTTTATTATAATTTTATAATTTAAAAAAGCAGTAAAATTGCCCATCTAACCATTTCATATACTGCTTTTACTAAACAATTTCAGCTTTTTCCATAATTCTTAGTTTTGCTTCATATTTCCGTTGGGTAGATTATAGTGGCAGTCATACTGGCATATTTCCTAGAAGGAAGCTGAAACGAAATAAGCTGCCATTTGTTACATATTTATTGGAAAATTGGGTTGTGTCATATCTGAAAATGAATCTCTTGGAATTCTGTAATAGTATCTTCTGATTACTTTTTTATTGACGCAAAACTGGAAAAAAGAAACCAAAAACAAATTAGGGCAAGTGACGCTAGTGTAACTAATCTGCAGGAGCATAACTGAAAGGGCCAGAGCTCGGGGCAGAGCACTCACCTAGCACATGTAAGGCCTGGGTTCAATTCCCAGTGCAGGGAATGGGGAGAGCAGCATGACTAAAAGGACACTGAAGTGATGCCATGTCTTTTCTATAATATTACACTGAAAAAGAAACATGAATATGCACTTTTGTCCATCCTAAAGTTACTAATAAGACACTATAACAGGAAGAGGTAATCATTTGACTGGAAAACTAGACAGTCATTGAAATTGGGAATGTCTCAAACTTATTTTTCCATGTTTTCATCCAAGTAAAAAGTAAGAAAATATTTCTGATTTGATGCCTCTCAAGGCCTAAGAAATATAATACTCAAAAATAATGCATTAAGAGGTCTAAATTAATTCCCAGTGTGGGGAGAAAAAAAAAAAAACCCTGTAAAACTCTTTTGGCTACAAAGTGAAATCCTGTCCCAGAAATAAAATGATTAGCTTCATTTTAACAGGTTCATACGTGTATATAATATGCCTTGATTACATTGGCATTTTCATGCTTATATATTACATTTGCCTCTGTCCTGGGTAGGCTCCAAGTATTTGGACATTTTTCCCCAGTTGGTGATGCTGTTTTGGGAGGTCTTAGAAGGTATGACCATGTTGAGGAAGCCCATCACTGGGGGCCAGCTTAGAGCATTCTTAAACCTTGTCAGATTTCCAGTTGCTCTCTTGCTTCCTGTTCCTGCTTCAAGATGTAGAACTTAGCTTCTGCTCCCCATCCAGCCACCTCTGCTGCCATGCTTCCCCACTGCAATGGACTGCTGCCCATTTGGAAACGTAAGCTCAAATAAACTTTTCCTTCTATAAGTTGCTTTGGTTAATGTTTCTATCACAGCAACAGAAAAGTAACTAATACAGCCTCTCATAACCCTTGTGTTCCCCATCCCCACTCCTGTTGGTCCCCTTACTCTTGGATAGGAAGGTTTAAGAGCTGGGAAGATAGTCTAGTCAGCAAAGTGCTTGCCTGAAGACCTGAGTTCAGTCCTCAGAACTCAAAATTTAAAAGCCAGTTGTGATATGAGCTTGTAATCCCAGTACTAGGGGGCAGAGATAGGAAGTTCCCTGGGACTCACTGACCAGCCAGCCTAGCCTTATCAGTGAGCTCCAGTCCAGTGAGAGACAAGAAGGTGGATAGCATTCCTCAGGCTGGCTTCCATGCACATATGTACCCATACATTATCCAATATGCACACACATTTTTTTAAGATTTGGAGGTGTAAATTTTAGTTCCCTTAAGACTGCATGAAGATGAGCACCCTTTAACATATTTATAGCTGGACAGACATTCCATGTTAAAGTTGTCAATGCTCGCAAAATAATGTATAGATGTAATACGTCCTTGTCTGATTACTAACAAATACTCTCTTTCTAAAATTTATTCACTCATTCAGGAATTCACATGAAAAGGCAAAGGGCAGAAAATAACTGGACATTCTTAAAGAAAGGGACAAAAACGTTAATACCTTCACTGCCAGATTTCAGAACTATTCTAAATATCTGATAATTGGGACAAAGTAGGTAGACTGAGGGTAGAACAGAACAGAGGCCAGAAAGAAGCACTTCCATAAAGCTAGCTGGTTGTGTAGCATAGTGCAGTGAGAACAAGGCCTTTTCAGTGATGAGCTTCAGGTAAGCTTTGGTAAGTTTGGGGGGAAGGAAGTGTTTGGACACCTCCTCGTATCATACATAAAATGGATTATAGATGTAAATGAGGAAGTTTTCCTAGGAAAACAACAACTTCATTATTTTGAAGTAGGCAGGAGTTTCTCAAATAGGTCACACAAAAATGTGAACCATAAAAGGAAATTGGCCAGGTGTGGTCACACCTTTAGTCACACCTTTAGTCCCAACACTTGGGAGGCAGAGGTGGGTGGATCTCTGTGACATCAAGGGCAGCTGGGGCTACAGGGAGACCCTGTCTCAGAAATTCAACAATAAAACAAAAAGAAAAACATTAAAGCATTGCACTGTGTTAGAATTACAGTGTCAAGACCACCTTTATTAGGAGAATGGTAAAGGTGTATGGGAAAAGGCACACCCAGGATGTATAGCAAATTACCAATCAACTTTTAAAGATGCATAAAGGACTTGTACACTCCGTTTATAAAGGCAATGTCTAGATGGCCAATGAGGGGGTCTTCTCTCTTCATTTTCTCTTGTAACAGGAGAATATATACAATTCCAAGATCTCCCTAATGACATTGCAAAGCAGTGTATTTGTGAAGCATCAGTATTGTGTTTGATTCCATTAAAATACAATGTCCTATAAATATTGCTGTTTTAGGCTCATAATGTTTTGATGCCATGGACATATAAACATGAGGAATCTAAAGGATGCAACAGCAGGACATAGCAGATGGTTTCATCTATACTTATAACCCTAAGAAAAATTTAGCTTTCCAATTACTGTGAAATTGTGAGCAAACAGATCTCCCTAACACCCTGCATTACCTCCCCTCCCTCCCTTCTTACTTCCCATCCCTTGCTCCCTGCTGCTCCACCCCTTCCCCTCCAACCTCTGAACTACAGATGCTTTATCTCACATACAGAGCCACACAAGGCTCACTGTTGCAGGTTACTAGTGCCATCTCTAGGGAAATAGTAAAGGTGCACATAAGTGACAGGGATGGATGAAATAAGGATGCCACTTACATGATCTGCTTTAGAATTATACAAAGCTGAAAGATTTAGTGGTTTGGATTTTTTTTTTTTTTTTTTTGGTAAATAAAATAGGTGGAAAAGTGACACAAAGACCAAGTGAAAGAGTTCTGCTCTGTTAGCTGAGTAACTGGAATCAGCTACAGAGCTTTGGCAACTCCTGCTGCCAGGTATGGTGGCACATGGCTTTAATCCTAGTAAGCCAGAGGCAGAGGCAGGCAGATCTCTGTAAGATTGAGGCTAGCCTGGTCTACCTAGAAAGTTCCAGGCCAGCTAGGGTTACAGGGAGATCCTGCCTCAAAAAGAATTCAAGAACCCACAACATTTTGCTGCCACTTCCAGTGAGAAGCATGATAATGGGAGTTTGTCTAGATTTTTGTTTATATTATCTTTATTTGTTTATTTGTAGTTTATGTATATGAGTGTTTTGCCTACATGTATATAAGTACACCATATGCGTACAGTGCCTGCAGAGGCCAGAAGAGGGGTTTCAGGTCCCATGGAACTGGAGTTAAAGACTGTTGTTAGCCACCATATGGGTTCTGGTAGCCAAACTCAGGTCTCTGGAAGAGCAACCAGTGCTCTTGACCACTGAGCGATCTCTCCAGCCTTGGATTTTTTGTTTTTAAATGCCATTTGAATATGCATATGTTGTAATAAATATTGATGAATTCATACAACCTCTTCTAACTGCTTTCTTCAATGACTAAAATCATTTTATTTACCTTTCCCAATAGTAGAAAACCAGTATACTATAGTTTGTATTTTTTGCTACTCTGCTTTTCTGGATGGCATAAGCTGTTCCAAATGCTAGCCAGTAAGTCTGTTTTATACTCATCTAATGATCTACATTAGATCATGATAGGTAATGTTATACGCTTTGAAGACAGTGCAACAGGAAAGTTTTAACTGGTGGTTTTAGTGGTTTTTGTATCTTTTTTTAATTATTTAATTAATAACCATATAATTAGAAGAAGCATTTCATTACAACAGCATTGACATATTCAATCCAGAGCTAAGATGCATCTCTTTCAAAATTGGCTGAAAATTTTTAGGTTTACAGTTTAATTGATACAGTTATACAATATTGTACTCCGTTTAAACCCTATAAGACATAAAATTAAACGAGGTTTTAAACTTTTAAAAAGATCTCCATTTCATTATTAAAATACAGTTTCATACAGAAAAATTCATTTTTAATACAATTGACACTAAGATGCACATGTGTTTCTAATCTCTACATATCTGATTATTACTAGTCACAGTCGGTTACTTTCTGAGCTCCTTGGCATCTAAGCATGGATATAAAGTCATCAGGTAGATTTCAATGGTAATGTTTTTCACATCTACTAATTATTAAGGAGCAAGTTTTTATGCTTTGAAATTTTCTTTCCTTTTCTTTGTTTTTATTTATTTATACACCCCCTTCCCAGGTAGCACCCTCCCATAGCCTCCCCCCCCCAACTAGAGCCCTTATTCTCTGATATCCCTGCTAATGTCTGCTGTGTTGTCAGCACCCCCAGCCATTCCCCACTACTTGCCCTCCTGATGAATCTAGTCAGCCTATCTAGAGGTCTTTCTTTTAGTAGGGTCAGCTGTTCATCATCTAGCTGTAATCAGTTGTCTGTATTCCTTTGGATAAGATTGGGGTCTGCTGTTCATTTTCCCAGTTCTATGCTGGATTACTATCTGGGAATCCCTTTGGCCACCCTGGCCATCAACTCAAAAGAAGGTATCACTTGTCTTGCATTGTTGCTTGTTATGTAGCCTTTAGCTATACATATGGACTCTTATGAAATTATGTTGGCCCATTTAATCATTGGTTATACTTTCCTTTTAGGTGTTTAAGGCCATACAGTTGGTTCAGATAAAACCGATTTATTTTTACTCTTAAGGTCATTTGAGGATCTGTTCCTCAGGGGTCACATGGGCTTGGGAGGAGCCCCTGGCTCCTTTCTTTTACC
>NW_008336933.1:9443855-9444400 GCF_000622305.1 Nannospalax galili
TAACATTACCTAGACATATATTTCTTGATCTGCTATCATAATTGGTCAGTAGGTTGTAGGAGTAATATGGTTCTCTCTGGTTTTCAAAACTAGCTAGGCATTATTTATCTCTCGCATTGTCCCACCCCTCCACCATAGTTTTTCCACTTTAGGTGCCCCCATTTCTCCTCTTTCTCCCTTAGTAATACCCTTCTCCTATGGTCCTACCTCTCTTGATCTCCTTTCCCAAAAAAGATTTTCTAAGCCTTCCACCATGGTTTCCCCATTTAAGGTGCCCCCATTTTTCCCGTTTCTCCCTTAAAAATACCCTTCTCCTATGGTCCCACCTCTCGAGCTCCTTCTTTCCCTTTATCCCCTAGGTTCCTTGCATAACCTTCCCTCCGCCCTTCCCATAAACTAACACAATTTTTATCCCTATCTCCCTTATTAACGCCTGTTTCCTACTGTTCTTCTCTTTCACATTCTTTCTTTTCCTTTACCTCCCTGGTTCCTTTCAATTATCTTGGTTGCTATAGTTGTGTCTGGAAACATACTAACTTATCAGG
>NW_008336933.1:9444637-9445217 GCF_000622305.1 Nannospalax galili
TGAAAAGAGCAGCAATAAACATGGATGTACAAGTGTCTCTGCAATAGGATGAGTTCTCTGGGTCTATGCCAAGGAGTGGTATAACTGGGTCAAAGTGGTAGGTTCACTTGTAGTTTTTTAAGAGTTCTCCACACTGCTCTCCATAGGGACTGAACAAGTTTGCAGCCCCACCAGCAGTGGATGAGTGTTCCCTTTTCCCCACATCCTCTCCAATATTTGGTATCATTTGTTTTCTTGATCGTAGCCAGTCTGAATAGGGTAAGGTGAAATCTTAAAGTGGTTTTAATTTGCATTTCCCTAATTACTAGTGATGTTGAACACCTTTTAAGATGCTTCTTAGGCATCATTATTTCTTCTTTTGAGAACTCTCTGTTTAGCTCCTTAGTCCATCTTTTAATTGGGTTGCTTCTTGTCTGATTCTCTGTTTTTTGAGCTCCTTATATATTCTGGATATTAAATCTCTGTCAGATGTGTCGCTGGTGAAGATTTTCTCCCATTCTGTGGGTTTTCTTTTCACTTCCCTGGTTGCCACCTTTGATGTACAGAAGCTTTTTAGTTCAATGAGGTCCCGTTTGTTAAT
>NW_008336933.1:9446090-9447130 GCF_000622305.1 Nannospalax galili
CTTTCTTGTATTGCTCTCCCTAGAGTTTCAAGTACTATGTTGAAGAGAAGTGGGGATAGTGGACAGACTTGTCTGGTTCCTGATTTCAATGGGAATGCTTCCAGTTTTTTTCCATTTAGAATGATGTTGGCTGTGGGTTTGTTATATATGGCTTTAATTATGTTGAGGTATGTTCCCTCTGGTCCAATTCCCTCTAAGACTTTGAACATAAATGCGTGTTGAATTTTGTCGAAGGCCTTCTCTGCATCTATTGAAATGATCATGTGGTTCTTGTCGTTGAGCCCATTTATGTGATTTATGACATTTATTGACTTACGTATATTGAACCATCCCTGCATCTCTGGAATAAAGCCAACTTGATCATGGTGGATGATCCTTTGGATGTGTGGTTGTATGTGGTTTGCAAGTATTTTATTGAGAGTTTTTGCATCTATGTTCATTAAGGATATGGGTCTATAGTTTTCTTTTTTGGTTGTTTCTTTACCTGGCTTTGGTATGAGAGTGATGCTGGCTACAAAGAAGGAATTTGGAAGTTTTCCCTCCATTTCTATTTTATTGAATAAATTAAGTAGTATTAGATGCAGATCTTCTTTAAATGTCTGATAGAATTCTGCTGTAAATCCATCTGGTCCTGGGCTTTTTTTAGTCAGGAGGTTTAGTATTACTGTTTCAATTTCTTTTTGTTTTATGGTTCTGTTTAACCTGTTAATCTCTTCTTGATTTAGTTTTGTTGGTTCCCATGCCTTTAGATAGCCGTCCATTTCTTTTAGGTTTTCAAATTTAATAGCATATAGGTTTTTAAAGTATTCCCTTATAATGTTCTGTATCTTTCTGGTGTCTGTTGTGATATTTCCCCTCACATCTCTGATTTTGTTTGATTTGGAGGTGCTCTTTCTTTCTTTTGGTTAACTGGGCTAGTGGTCTGTCAATCTTGTTTATCTTTTCAAAGAACCAGCTCTTGGATTCGTCCATTCTTTGTATTGTTTTCTTTGTTTCAATTTCATTAATTTCTGCTCTGATTTTTGTTATTTCTTCTTGTC
>NW_008336933.1:9447568-9448388 GCF_000622305.1 Nannospalax galili
TGAGTAGCAAGTATGTCCTTTAGTGCTTGGGTGGAATACTCGGTAGATGTCTGTTAAGTCCATTTGATATATGGTATTGTTTAATTCAGGTGTCTCTCTGTTAACTCTCTGCCCTGTTGACCATCTAATGGAGACAGTGGGGTATTGAAGTCGCCTACTCTTAATGAGTTGGGCTTAATCTGGGTCTTAAAGTCCTGTAGTATTGTTTTTATGAAGTTGGGTGCATCAGAGTTTGCTGAATATATGTTCATGATTGTAATATCTTCTTGATTCATTTTTCCTTTGATCAAAATGAAGTGGCCCTCTTTGTCTCTTCTGATTAGTTTTAGTTTAAAGTCTATTTTGTCAGATATTAGAATTGCTACTCCTGCTTTTTTCTTAGTGCCATTTGCTTGGTATATTTTTTTCCATCCTTTCACTTTGAGATAGTGTCTGTCCTTGAAAGTGAGATGAGTTTCTTGCAGACAACAGAAAGATGGGTTTTATTTCTTAATTAATTCACATAGTCTGTGTCTTTTGACTGGGGAGTTCAGTGTTAATATTTAAAGTTATTAATGAAAGATGGGTATTATATCCTGTCATTTTTATTTCTGTTTACATTCTTGATATAGGTGTACCTTTCCACAGTTATACCTTCACTGGATTTCTTCCTGCAACCCCTTGGGTATAGTCATTCCTTTCTTCAGCTCTTTGTATTACTTCCAGAACTCTCTGAAGGGCTGGTTTTGTGGACATGAATTCCTTCAGCCTTTAAGTCATAGAAGATTTTTCTTTCCCCTTCGACTATAATAGACATTTTGGTTGGGTATAAGAATCTGTA
>NW_008336933.1:9449231-9462696 GCF_000622305.1 Nannospalax galili
TCATGTTATTATTTTTTCTCTGTGATTTTGACATGTGAATTTCTTTTGTAGTTTCTGATTCTTGTGTGAGACTCAAGCCTTCGAGTTTAGGCAAGCTTTTTTTTGTGGACTTTATGTGTCTTTATGGTTTACTTTTTGGGCATGAAAAGCTGGTTCGTCTAAGCTTCCGGTTCTCTCTTTTGATTTTATATTGGAATGGCCAGAATGCTTTTGTCTTCAGGAATTCCCACAGAGGCCCAATTCAGGTGAGGGTCAGATGTTTTCAGGCTTTCTCCTGATGTCTGGATCCCTCTAGGAAAGATTTTGCCCTCAGGAATTTAGGGGTTTGACTGGCCTGGGAGCCCGGCCCAGGAAACATGCTGGTCTGGGGCAGCTGGTGGCCGTGCCACTGAGAGATGCAAAGGCAGATAGGGTGGGAAGAGGCCCCAAGGCCTCCTGGGGACTGCACTGAGGAGCTGGGTTGGTCTGGATGCAAAGAATCAGGAAGAGGAAAGGTCAGACCCAGTGTCCCAGAAAGAGGCTGGGGCGTGGTGCAGGCCCAGGAAAGCAGAGGGAGTTGAGGGTGGGGCCAGGCCAGATGCAGTGCTCCTGGGGCCCCGAGACTATGTTTGTCTGCATGAAAAGGTTCAGGAAGCCTTATTGGTTCCCCAGGTGTCTGGGGCCCCAAGAGAAGGAATGGGTCAGGGCCCAAACTGGGAGGAGAGACCAGCAGGGGAGATGGGAGGGTGAATGAGGCTGGGTGAGTCAAGGCACGGAGGGCGCAATGGACTTACCCTGAGAGAGGCTTTCTGGTAGGAGAGAGGCCTGTGGTGGGTCCTGCAGCCCCAGGGAAGTAGAGGGAGGTGAGGGTGGGTCCAGGCCCAGAAGCAGTGCTCCTGGGGCCCAGAGAAGGCACTATGTTGGTCTGGATGAAAAGGATCAGGGAGCAGTATTGGTTCCCAGATGTCTGGGGCCCCAGGACAAGGAATGGGGCATGGCCCAATCTCGGAGGAGAGAACTGCAGAGGAGATGGGAGGGTGAATGAGGCTGGGTGAGTCAAGGGGCAGAGGGCACAGTGGACTTACCCCAGAGAGAAGCCTGCAGCAGGTCCTTGGTTTTTGTAGCTTACATACTTCCATTTCTTCATTTGTCTCTTCTATCTCTTCTGCTAACCAAAGTGCAAACTAGAAATACATGTTTAACCTATAACCTCAGAATTTGGCCTCTTGGCCAGGTGCAGTAGCAAGACTACAATGCAGATTTCCAGAAAGAGAAAGTGTGTTGTTAATGGCATCTTCAAACATGAACTGAATGAGTTACTCATTTGGGAACTGTCTAAAGATGGCTACTCTGGAGTTGAGAGCCAAATTACACCAACCAAGATATAAATAATTACCTTAACTACCAAGATACTATGTTCTCAGCAGAAGGATTGGTTAAACCAAGGGTTGACTGCCTTAGTCCAGAAAAGATTTGGCTTTCCTGAGGGGAGTGTAAAGCTCTGTGCTGAACAGGTATCTACCAGAGGTCTATCGTGCCATTGCCTGGGCAGAATCTGTATTAGGAACTCCTAAGAGGACTTGCTGTATACAGGGCCTGCTATGGTGTACTGTGGTTCACCATGGTGAGCGGGATCAAGAGTTACAAGGTCACTGTGTTCAAGGGCAAAAGGATAAATCCATGATGTTTATGGATGGCCTAATGATCCACAGTGGAGCTCCTGTTAGCACTGTGTTTGTTGACACCTTCCATGTGCTGCTCAGACCAGGTATGCTGGAAATCAGTGTCCTGGGACCCAAGTGGTAAGGCTGTCTCTAAAAGCATCATTGAACCCATGATGGCCACCACCCTGATCTCAAAAGGAAGGGAATCCT
The DNA here is from genome assembly GCF_000622305.1 of Nannospalax galili. Taxonomy (NCBI): domain Eukaryota; kingdom Metazoa; phylum Chordata; class Mammalia; order Rodentia; family Spalacidae; genus Nannospalax; species Nannospalax galili. The sequence goes on from NW_008336933.1 coordinate 9,451,085, forward strand.
GAACTGCCTGCCATGTCCCAGCCAGCCCCCACAGCATAAGAGAGTCTCCCTGGTAGCTGTATCTGGAGTCTAAATGTTGATCTATAAAGACATTTGGTAAAATCTTGTTCGAAGACTAAAAAGAAAGAATATAGTTGCTTAACAAAAGACCTAAATTTATTTTGATAATTATATAATTATCAACCTCCTGCTTTAGACACATTACATATTATCAGTATTGTTCTTAATATTTTCAGTAAATCAATACAATATTTGTCCTTCGTCTAGTGGAAAAGGAAAGCCAAACACTGAGACATGAGGCTGTGACTTACTGTGACAACATAGTTGGTTATTCAAACTGTTTTTCCTATCCAAGCCATTTACTGATTATCATGTTTTAGACCATTTTCATCTCTAAATAATCATTTCTTCAATCTGTCCCCTGGCCACCCCCAGATATCAAAATCAGCGGATGTTCAAGGCTTTTGGCAAAAATGATGTAGTGACTAGAACCTGTGTACACAATTTAAATGTCGAGACTACTTGTAATGCCTGCCAATGTAATGCTATGTAAATAGTTGTTACTCTGTATTGTCTGAGGAGTAATGACAAGAAACATCTATGTGACATTTTTCAGTACAGGTGTAATTTTAAGATTATTTTTAAGATTTGTTTTAATTTATGTGTATGTGTATCTATCATGTGTGTGCAGATAACTGAAGACACTCTTACAAGATACTCTTAAGGGGCTAGAGAGATGACTCAGCAATTATGAGCAGGTACTGCTCTTACAGAATACCTGAGTTTGGTTCCCAACCACAACATGTGGTGCTCCCAACTACCTATAGCTCCAGGGAATCCAACATCCTCTTCTGGAGATCAACTGTACTCATGCATCAACCCACACAGAGACATGCATACAAATACTTAGAAAAAAAAGTTTTATGAAAGAAAATTAGGCTTGAGAGAAACCAAGTAGATTCCAGTCTAGCATTCAGTGTCTAGTAGACAGTGGTTGTGTTGACAAGTACCATGGGTCAGATATTCACATACAGACTTTTAAAGTTAAAAGACTTTGGATATCAAGAACTTTGGATTTAGGTGGTCCCCAGAATTTTCTAGCAAAGTGTGTTATTTGAAGTGGAAACTAAGATATAAATTGTAAGGGAAATTATCGAACAAGTATTATAATTAGGAAGACCCAGGATCTAATCAGTCAAAGAAGCTAGAGGACTTTTTTTTTTAAGAGAAATTGAGTTTTGGATAATACCCATAGAGGCACTGAGGAACCACTGAATACTGCCCACACCAGTCCCCAGTGCCCTCTTTGTTGTAAATACAATTAGCATATCCTGGCCCTCTGTCTTCCCTCTCACTTTCACGTGCTCAGGGACTACCAAGTCATAGTGACACCCAAATACATTCCTGCTAGACATTTCCTTTAGAAGAACAGGAGCTGTGCCCTTACCTGCCCGTCACTAGCTGCCTCTTCCCCAGGCACTGACTCACTATGCCTCTCCCATGACTTTCCCATGCAGTGGCATTAGAACTTCTTCCCACTTTACCTCCATGTCCAGGCCCCGTGTGGCCCTTCTGAGCCTTCTGTGCCCTAAAGGTGTCACAGCCTTTTCCCACCATATGAAGTAAAATTATGAACATTTAAAATGCTTTTGTTCAAAGTAGTGGGCATATTGTCCTTAGGAATCTTTTTTCAGGGCTGGAGAGATGTCTCAGTGATTAAGAGCACTGGCTACTCCGACAGAGGACCTGGGTTTGGTTCCCAGCACCTAACTGATGGTTAACAACCATCTGTAACCCCAGGTCCTGGGATCTGACATTCTCTTCTGGTCTCCACAGGCATTGTGACATGGTACACTTACATACATGCAGGCAAAATTCTCATACACATAAAATATAAATTAATTAATAGGAATCTTTTTTCTTCAGTATTGGCCTCCTTCTACCCTGTAGACTTCCACTTGACCAGTCTGACTTGGGAGCTGCAGGCCAGGGGAGCAAACCTACCATATAGCCAGTTGGCTCCCTCTGGCAAGTGCTTTGGTCAGGAAGGAATATGGCTGCATTCAATTTTCATTGCCAGTAGGAGTGGCCAGCAGTTTTTGTTCATATTTGCTTATGCTTCTTGAAATACTTTGAAGTACCAGTTACTCTTCATTAGTATGTAAAGATGTAAATATGCCTACATATGTTGTGTGTCTATACATGTAACATTTAGAGGGTAGGACTATTCCTTCAACTCTTTCCCCACACCGCTTTGATTCTAGTCCTGTAGCAAACAGGGTTGTGCGTGGTGCTGTTCCCATGGTGTTTAATGCTGCCCCTCCTCTTAAAGACCTGTGTCCTTTCTTCACCAGACCTGGACATCAGTGGGGCCTGCCCACCCTGCCCACAGTGCTCACAGTGCTGAGGTTGGCCAGCAGCTATCTGACCAGAGTGTCCCACTGCAGTCTTTGCTTGCAAGCTTCATTTAAATCCAACTCATGTTACCCCACTGTGGCTACAGCACTGTTAAAATTGAGAGATACATTCAATTTTAAGCAAAGAACAAATGAAATCTGTCTTCTAAAGGAATAGGAACAGCCTCCTGTGGCATTTCTTTAAAAGGACTAATATGTTGATCTTAGAGAAATTGGGAGCCATCTTTCATGTTTTCATTATTAAGCCAGGTGAAATGAAAACCAAATCTGACTTCTAAATGCCTCCTCTGGGAAAGTCCCTGTGTTGTTTCTATTTTAAAGTAAATGGTACCATTTCTTCTGTAGTTAAGGCACACTGTAGAAAATATTAAATTTCAGTGTTTGAGGTTTTGTTTTTGTTTCTTAGCTTTAGCTACCATTTACTTGCTACTTTTTTGCAGAGCTTACTCAGGGAACATTTTATAACAGACTGGCTGTGAATATCTAATTGTGTGAGAAGCAGTTGCTGTGGACTCGCCTTCAATGGAAGGCGTTACCATTAGGAATTGGCAATAAAGTACCAATTATCAGAGCACTGCATCAGAGTCCACAGTGGGCTTCTAAGTCCTTATTCACTTAAATATGGACTTTTAAATGAAATTATCAGAGAGAAGAGAATAAACTCAATGCAGTAAATCATGGTTTTTGCCATATTGGGTCATTCTTGATGATGGGGGGTAGGGGGAGGATTTTTCACGTACTGTTTATAAAGCAGCATATATCCTTAAAATTCTCAAAGACTGGGATGATGGTTTTTTGATTTTTGTTCCTGGAATGACAGTTTCCTTTGTCTTGTCAAGATCACAACCTGGCTGGCCTTGTTGTTTAGTGCTGTTTATCTGAGTTTACTGGGGATGTTCCTAGAGGTGGCTCAGCCATTCACCAGAGGATTGGAGTGCTGAGTGTATATGTTTATTATGCTTCCTTCCAGACCCTAGAATTGGCCTGAAGTGGGAGATTAGGGGAAGGTCCTATGGTGGTTCTGTGTTGTGGATTACAGTCTGAAACACCACAGCTTTACCAGTACCTGCAGAACTGCTTAATCAGAACTCTCATGTATACACACAGTCTTTCACATAGTGCCCCTCCTGAGGGAATCCAGACATCTCCTGTTAGGTGCAGACAGGTAAGAGGAGGTTTAGGTTCAAGTTACACGAATCAGATCTGGTGCAGTGTTTTGTTTTGTTTTCCTGTTTTCTTTTTTTATTGATAAACATATTTATGACCTCGGATTTATTCTAGACTCACAGAGCATTAATCAGCTTAGCAAAGAGCCACAACAGGTTACTCACCTAGACCAGAAGTCCTTTAAGTTGTAGCCACAGCTCCAGCTGTCCCCCACATACTCTTCCATGTTGTTGCCCTCTATACTACCTTCTGCCTCCTGTTTATTCATTCTGCTACAGGTTCCCCATTGCTCCGTTTCAAATGGCCGCTTCAGCAAAGTCAATATGAGCAGCACCCACATACATACATGCTCCGTGGGCATAGTGTCTGCCCCTGACCCCTACAGTCACCTAGACCATTAGCAGGTGCCTGTGACCCTGCACTCTTCCCAAGACCTGGGTACTTTCCACCTGCATCTAGGGTCTTAACATGAAAGGAGTTCTCTCTTGCCCATCTGTAGAAAAGAGGCCATGTGTCTCAGCTGTGGAGGTGACTCCTTTCATCTTGAGTCCAGACTGTATCTGTGTGAAAGTGGTTTTCATCAGAACTGGCAGAACTGTTCTAGTGCCACTAAGAGGATACTCATGCTTTGCTGTGTCTTCTGCAGCAAATATTCTAGAAGATGTCTGTCCCATTGAAAAGTTCACTATTGAGTAAGCAAGATTATAAATCTGCATGGTTACCTCTGGAGAACCCCCCCTGTGAAATAGCAGGAGCAAGTTGGCTAACTTGCCTCCAAGTGTATCTCAAGGCTTTTCTCTCACCCTGTTTTTCTTCACCACAGAAATCATGTGTCTTCAGAGGGATCAAATTGTGTGTGATACTTAGGAACAAATACAAGTCACAGAGAACTGTAAAATACCAATTAGGCATTTGCTTGGCTTAATGCTTTAAGCTTTGCTAAGTACACTCCCATATATTATCACTGCAACTTCCACAGTAGCTGGGAGAAGCAGTGATTACCTTCTGGCACGACGAAACAGGCCAACACTAATAATAAGGTAATAACAGAGCCAGTCTTGGAAGTCTGGTTTCCTGGTCGGAGCTTTCTCATATGCATGACTCACCCCCCGGTACACACACACACACACACACACACACACACACACACACACACACACACACAGCCATTGAAACCTAGTTACTTGGGAAATGACAGAAATTACCAGCATCAATATTTCTATTCTGTTTCTATAACCATGGTAGGTAAGCCCATTATTAGCCTCATAAAGATGAAGTCTGGACACCTGTCTGTGTTTCTATGGTATTATTTATTAGTAATCATTCTAGCAATATCCACAGTAGGGAATGCAGTTCTCTACAGAAGTGAAGCAGGATTTCTGAATCATTTCATATTTACCTTCATCCAACCTTATCCTGTTAGAATGATGTTGTTTATTAAAGTTCTAGACCTAGACTTAAATTCTGATGCCTGCCTCTGATATCATGTGATTTGGATTGTTACTGCAATCTTGTGAACATGACTGTTTTTAAATAGGTAAACTAAGATTTTGAGTTTCATTTCCTGCTTCATCTTTGTCCTGTGTAGTTTGAGTTTATACACGATACTCTCTGCTTAGCATGTTACTCCCCTTAGTGACGACCTTTTTCACCACCTTGAATCAAGAGACTAGTGATGGGGTATCAGTAAAACATTAAGACATCAACCATATAAAGAGTTGATTTGCAGGGAATCCCCTCTGCTATTTAGTTCCATTAAATTACATTTTTACATTAACCTAATAGGCTAATATTTTATGAGCTTGTAAGATTGAATATGTGGAATGAAATCAGTATTTCTGATAATTACTTGATGGAGTTGGAGAGGTTCAGCAGAAAGTCATTTAAAACTTCCAGACTGATACTGATTAAAATTCGTGGCTTTAAGAGCTAGAATATGGGCTGGAGAGCTGGCTCCACAGTTGAGAACACTGACTGTTCTTGAAGAAGACCTGGGTTCAAATCCCAGCACCCACATGGCAGCTAACAGCTGTCTGTAACTCCAGTTCTAGGATATCTGATGGCCTCTTCTGACCTCCATGGGTATTGCATGACACAGGTGCACTTACATATATGTAGGCAATACATGCATACACATAAAATAATTTTTGTAAAGAGCTAGAATATCTGTTTGGCAGGGTTGTTCCCCGCCCCACCCCATAGTTTACCCTATAGCTTAGGTAAAAAATATTGCCTCTGCATTTATGATAACATTCAGCAGCTAATTTTCTTTACTAGATTCAGCCAGTAATGTAGAATCAGGGTGTTCTGTAAGGATGTTCTCAGCCTTATTGCTGCAATGTAACACTTATGTCTGAGATGTTCTACTTCTAGGGACAAGCTCTTTGTTTTCTCTTTTGTAATTATTAGAATCTCTTTGTTTCAGTATTCCCTGGGTATGTGGTCATTTCATTCAGTTGTTCATGGATGGCTCTAGAAATGTAAATAATTCCTAATGATTGTTGGGTGCCACACAGCAATGAGCCCCAATTCTGGCTGAATGTCAGAATGAACACATAAGACTTACAGAGATGATCTTGGTGAGCCCCTTATTACCAAGAATGGGTTCCAGCACGAGTGTAATGTTCATTTGGTTGTGCATCATCCATCGTGAGGGAGGTACTTAGTGTGCTTTGGTAATCCCCTTTTTTACAGAGGAAACCTGGGCTCTGACATGTTACAGATTGCCTAAGGTCACACCTCATGGAGTACTTCATGTGTTCAGTTTTCAGATATCTGGCTTTTCCACCAAGGTGGACAGGTACAAGACAAGACACTTGCTATGCTGTGACCTGGGTTCTTCATCATGTTTTGGATTATACACAAAAATGAGACTGAAAACATAGTATATTGTGCCCACCTTGCGAACACAAAGAGGCAAAGCTATGTGAATACTCCCTACTTTTAAAGAAGCCTGAGAGCCCAGGGATCTTACGCAAACATATTAAGGATATTCCATCAGTTGTCACATGCATGATCTAGAGATAAATAAAATACTACAAATGTTTATTATGTAATCAGATATTTTTCCTTTTCATCAGATTCATCAGCACAAACAGCAAGTAGAGTGTTGACCCTCTCCTGCATGGTTACATAACCTTCTGACCTGCTTGAGAAGCCAGCCCAGCTTAGCAGAGCAGGCCCAAAGAAGAGGAATTCCTCTAGAAAGATAGTCTCACCACCTGCTAACAGCTGAGTTATAGGATTGACTAGTCATCAACTCAGGAAGCCAAATATAGGAACTGTGTAGTCAAACCATGAGAGGGAGAGTACAGGCATGAGGTGGATGGCCAGGGCCAGGACAACACACTGACAGTGCCAGCTTCCACACCTGCTGATAGCTATGCATCAAAAGGTATTTCTACCAAGGAAGATAGATAAGATAGATTTCCTTGTTTCACTTAAGAGGTTGACAGATTACTGAGTGACAACTCTCATTCCTTGCTTCATCTAGGATGTCATGCTGGGCACTGGAGATAACTGCAGCTGCCTTGTCAGGTCACAAGATGCTTATTGTCTGTGCATATCTTCCTGAGTGACTAGGTTATTGGGAGGCACCACTTTTCTAAGAAATGTTCTGGTCTCACATGTCCACCAGCCATGCCCTGTTGGTGAGGAAAGCAACATGGTAGAGCAGGAGAAACAGAACTGATCATCTTTGGCCCTGCAGTCCCTGCTGTCCAAGAGCATGACCTAATTCTGGGTCTCCTTGTTTCCTCAAAGGCTCGTATGCTAGAGGCTTGGTTGTTAGGCTGTGATGCTACTGGAAGGTAGTAGAACCTTTAGAAAGTACACCCTAGTAGAAGGAAGTTAAGTTATTTCGGGATATGCCCTTGAAGGGAATCTTGAAACCCTGGCTCTTTCCTGGTTCTCTTTTGTTCCTGGCATGCTCTGCCATGATGTGTTGTGCTGACACAGGCCCAAGAGGTGACAAAAACAACCAATCACAGACTGAAACCTTGAACCAGAATAAACCTCCTCCTTTGAAGTTGGTTTTCTCAGGTATTGTGTTGCAGTGGCCAAAAAGGAAATTGGGTTAGTGGCTTGTCTCCAGGTATTTTCCAGTTCTTGCACTTACTAGATGCAGCAGTTCATGAGGGCAGCACATGATGACCATGCTTTCATTCATGCATTATGCATGTGTCACCTTTGTATCAGGCAGGCTTCACTAGATGCTATGTGTGGTGCAGGAATGACTCTCACAAAGATGGTGCCCTCCTGAATCCTACCAACCAGCCAGGGGGTGAAATAGGGGCACAAGTAGTTCTCAGAGAAGTGAAAGGAAATACCATTTAGGACATGGACAAGTAAGCATCTACGTAATAATTCTCTTACTTGATGCTCTGTGCACATGGAATTTAATTATCACAGTAATCCCAAGAGGTGGGTTTATATTGTCCCATTTTAGAGGTGAAGAATCAAACAATAAGTAATGTTGTGTCCCTGGTCTTGCAGCCAATGAGTGGAAGCGGGCTTTAGACAGGCCTTCCTTCTTTCCGAGCTCATGCTTCTGTTGGATCATACTGCCTGCCTCCTGGTGAGATGCTAGGAGATGTGTTAACAGGTGGTGATATACATCATTTGGGATGCAGAAAGCCCTTTTTTGTAGAGGAGCCATTTATTCAAGTACCTACAGAAAGGTGGAATCGGTATGTTTGAGCTGGAAAAATTTTCCAGTCAGTCATTGGAGGAGAAGGCAGTAGGCAAGTAGGAGCACACAGGTCTGTTATGTGGGCAAGAGTGGTAGTAAGATAAAGCACTGGGTGGGCATGTGAAGGTTTCAGTAGGTGTTGGGGACCACTGAAGATTTACTTGGAGCAGGGGGCTGAATAAATGAAAGTCACATCTAGCCATGCCTCAAGATTGCTAGTGTGGACAAGGATTGAGTGGGGACCTAGAGGTTTGTATGTAACATGGATATCTGAGAGGGAGAAGAACAGACCAGAAGGGAAAACTGGATCACTCTCTTAAAGGTATTTTCATCACAAAAACCAGACCTGGCTCAAGAAATGGCTCAGTGGGTAAAGTGCTTGCTATGCATAAGGTACTGCATTCGGATCCACAGCATCCACATAAAAAGCAAGGCATGGCAGCAAGCAGGCATGGGGAAGTGTATCTATAACCCCAGTGCTAGGGAAGTGGATCCCTGGGACTCACTAGCCAACTAGTGTAGCCTGTTGGTGAGCTCCAGGTTTCAGTGAGCAGCCCTGTCTCAAAAATTAAGGTGGAGAATTGTTTGGGACCACACTCAGCATTGACGTCTAGCCTCCACATACACGTGCATACACATGAACACAGACCCAAAATACATATACACACAAGAGAAAAAAGAAAATCCAAACCCAATCTCTAGAACAAGCCTGTGAAATGCAATGAGGACTCTAGTTCTGTGAGTCTAAATGAAAGATTGTTTCAACTGTAATTCTTAAGGAAGTGGCCAGAGCCCACTGGGGGCAGCCTGAGCAGGCTTGAGTAGAGGATGCACTTTGGAGGTTGCCTGAAAGTTGGGGATTGTGGTGGCTCAACAGACATCTGGTGCTCTGCTATTCCCTGAACTCATGTGCATTTGGTATCTCATATGCTTCGTGAAGATGCTGAAGGACAGACTACAGAGAGAATAAATTTCCTAACAGCTAACAGTGAGTGCCAGGCACTGTACATGCTTCAGACCTCACATCCTGAGGGGGTGGGTATTAGCATTACCTCCATTTTACAGAAGAGAAAACCACACAAAGGTAAAGAACTTAACCAGGGTCACACAATTAGAAAATAGCAGAGCTGGGACTTGAACCCAGGTGTGATAGCCCCAACTTTTGTAGGCAGAGAAGGAGATGAGATGCTCCAAGAGGGGAAACTCCGACTTGAAAGATTTGCAAGAGATCTGGTTGATGGTGTTGGTTTTCCATTCAAAGCTGAGACTTGGATTGAGAATGGAGTGGCTTTCAATGATGGGTGCCTTGTTCACATATTGAATTGCTGTAGAACAGATGGGCTGTGACCTGTTAACTGTGTCTTAATACCTCACATTGTTGTAGCCTGAAACAGGGCTAACACCTGAATGTCAGCAAGGACCCAGAGATAGAGGTATACTGCTCTGTGTTTAATGTTTGCCCTTTTTGAAATTATTCTAGAGTTTGACATTGTTAAGAGATGGATGTTTTACTTGTAGGATACCAGTTATAGGGTTGACAAACTAACTTCTATCATGAGTTAGCAAGATAGCATGTCCTTGGAGTCCTGAGTTCCACAACAATGAAGGACCCATGGGCCTCCTTTTTTTTTTTTTTTTTTTTCCTAGAAGAGGTACCAAAGTTTTCAGGTTAATCTTTCCCCATCTTTTCTTTACTAGAGCTTGAGGAATGTCTCTCTAAAGTAGCAGTAAGGACAAGTGGTTTGAGTGGTATCTTTGAAAGCAGACATCTAAGGTTTGAACCCCAGGTTTACAACATGCCATCTAACATGATCTAACCACTGAAAGTCTCCCTCACATCCATTTCAGTGTCTTGAGAATAATGAGCCAGGCACCATCCTAGATTCCTATGTCACCAAACGTGGGAGAAGTAATGAGCTCATGCTTGAGTACTCAGTCCTGAGTTGAACAGCCTCTCACTGGCAGTCTAGGTGAAGGGATTCTCTGTCAGCATGCCTTTCCCACACATCTTGGTTTCTTACAGTTCCTCATCTTATATTCATCACCACATTATTACCTATTTCACTCATTTTCAAAAACCTGAGAATATCACATACATTAATGGAAGCCTCTTGAATTATTAATAAGCCCTCAGAACTGAACCTCCTACAGAAACTAAATTGGCTAAATATTATTCACCCAATCATTTATTTCTCTGAAATGCAGTATCATCCTACAACACTTAAAATACAATAATTAATGGCAGAGTTTAGGTTTAAAGTACATCTTTGAAATATCAAGCAAGCATCACATCAAAACATGAAATTTTGTTAAAGAAGCTATTTTAGGTGGTCAGGAAATGAAAATCTGGGGCTAGAGAGATGGCTCAGCAGTTAAGAACACTTGCTGTTCTTCCAGAGGACTCGAGTTTGATTCCCAGCACCCACACGGCAGCTAATAACAGTCTATAACTCCAGTTCCATGAGAACCGAAACCTTTTTCTGGCCTCTGCAGGCATTATATGCACATGGTGCACTTACATACATATAGGCAAGACACTCATAAAAATAATAAAATAATTTTTAAAAAAAGAATTGAACTACCCTCACCTCCCTCTGCTTCCCTGGGCCTGCATGACCTGCAGGCCTCTCTCTGGGGTAAGTTGACCGTGCCCTCCGTGCCTTGACTCTTCCAGCCTCATTCACCCTCCCATCTCCCCGGACCGTCTCTCCTCCTGGCCTGGGTCCTGTTCCACTCCTTGTCTTGGCACCCCAGACACCAGGGGAACCACCACGCTTCGTTATCCTTTGCATCCAGACCAACCCAGTCTCACGCTCCCCAGGAGCACTCTGGGCCTGGCCCCACCCTCACCTCCCTCTACTTCCCTGGGCCTGCACGACCCGCCAGCATCTTTCCTGGACGCTGAGCTGAACTTTCCTCTTCCTGATTCTTTGTATGCAGACCAACCCAGCTCCTCAGTGCAGTCCCCAGGAGCCCTTGTGGCCTGCCATCTTCTTTTGCATCTCTGGGTAGCACAGCCACCACCTGCCCTAGAGCAGCATCTTTCCTGGGCCAGGCTCCCAGGCCAGTCCAACCCCCAAATTCCTGAGGCCAAAATCTTTCCTGGAGGGATTATACTTTAGGAGAAAGCCTGAGAGCATCTGATCCTCATCTGACTTGGGCCTCTGTGGGTACTCCTGAAGACAAAAGCAATCTGGCCACTCCAATATAAAATCAAAAGAGAGAACCAGAAGCTTAGAGGAACCAACTTTTCATGACCAAAAACTAAACCACAACGACACATAAAGTTTACAAAAAGAAGCAGACCTAAACTTGAAGGCTTGAGTCTCACACAAGAA
>NW_008336933.1:9462749-9463545 GCF_000622305.1 Nannospalax galili
GAAAAACCAAAATAACATATCCCCACCAAATACCAATAGTCCTCTAGAGGAGTACAATGAGAACCCCCGAGAGATAATGCAGGACATGGAATGCAAAAGAACAATTACAAACATGATAAAAGAATTCACTGAACTTAACACACAAAGAAATCAAAGAAGTGAAGGAAGATAAGGGTAAACTTCTGAATGAATTCAGAAAGAGCTAGAAATATTGAAGACTACTGAGACTGAAACGAAGAAGGAAGTGAAACACTCAGTATGCCAATTAGAAACGACAGGAGAAAGCCTCACCAATTGGATGAATGAAATGGAAAACAGAGTATCAAGACCAGAAGATAAAGTGGAAAAACTAGAACACTCAAGCAAAGATTATGAAAACTTTAAGAAATCACAAGAATGGAATATGCAGGAATTGTGTGACACCATAAAAAGATCAAGCTTATGAATCATAGGCATACAGGAAGGAGAAGAATCCCAAGATAATGGCATGGACCAGATCTTCAAGAGAATCATGGAAGAAAATTTCCCAAAATTAAAGAAAGACATGCCCATACAAATACAAGAAGCATATCGAACACCAAACAGAGAAGATCAGAAAAGAAACTCTCCATGGCACATCAGAGTAAAAACACTAAACGTGCAAAACAAAGAGACAATACTGAAAGCTGCAAAAGAGAAAGAACAAGTCACGTCACATACAAAGAAAAACCCATTAGGATTACAGCTGACTTTTCAGTGCAAACTATGAAAGCCGGAAGAGCCTGGACCAAAGTATTCCCAGGTTTAAATGACCACA
>NW_008336933.1:9464013-9464731 GCF_000622305.1 Nannospalax galili
GGTTGGAAAAAAATATTCCAAGCAAATGCTACTAAGAAAAAAGCAGGTGTAGCAATTCTAATTTCTGACAAAATAGACTTTAAACTAAAATAAATCAGAATAGATGAAGAGGGCCACTTCATCTCGATCAAAGGAACAATAAATCAAGAAGATATTACAATCATGAACATATATTTACCAAATTCTGGTGCACCCAACTTCATAAAAACAGTCCTACAGGACTTTAAAACCCAGGTTAATCCCAACTCATTAATGGTAGGGGACTTCAATGCCCCACTGTCTCTATTAGATAGGTCAACATGTCAGAGAGTTAACAGAGAGACACCTGAATTAAACAATACCATATATCAAATGGACTTAACAGACATCTACTGAGTATTCCACCCAAGCACCAAAGGACATACTTGCTACTCAGCGCCCCATGGAACCTTCTCCAAAAATCGACCATATACTGGGGCACAAAACCCACCTCAACAAATACAAAAAGATTGATATAATTCCATGCATTCAATCAGATCACAGTGCAGTAAAGCTTACAATCAACAATGGAAGAAGCCCTAATCACCACATGAACACATGGAGATTAAACAACACACTCCTAAATGATGAATGGGTTAAAAGAGAAATTAACAAAGAAATAAAAGTATTCCTGGAACTAAATGAAAAGGACAATACAACACAACAAAACCTCTGGGACATGTTGAAAGCATCCTTCCTG
>NW_008336933.1:9466086-9466898 GCF_000622305.1 Nannospalax galili
CAAAGACATTAAAAACCTCTACAATGGAAATTTTAAATCTTTGAAGAAAGAGATTGAGGAAGACATCAGAAGATGGAGGGACCTCCCATGCTCATGGATTGGAAGAATTAACATTGTGAAAATGACCATCCTGCCAAAGTCATTTTTAGATTCAATGCAATGCCAATCAAAATCACAATTTCATTTTTCACGGAATTGGAAAAAAAATCCTAAGATTCATATGGAAGCACAAAAGACCTCGGATAGCCAAAGCAACCCTTAGCACTAAGGCCGATGCTAGGGGGATTATTATACCAGATTTTAAGCTGTATTACAGAGCTGTGGTCATAAAATCAACATGGTACTGGCACAAAAATAGACCCGTAGATCAGTGGAACAAAATTGAAGACCCAAATATGAGTACGTGCAATTTCAGCCACCTGATATTTGACAAAGGGGCCAAGAACATTCACTGGAGGAAAGACAGTATGTTCAGCAGATGGTGCTGGCAAAACTGTAGAAGAATGAAACTAAACCCCTATCTTTCACCGTGTACAAAAGCCAATTCCAAATGGATCAAAGACCTCAATGTAAAGCCTGAAACTCTGAAACTGTTAGAAGAAAACATTGGGAAAAACTTACAAGATATAGGTGTAGGAAAGGATTTTGTAAACCGGACACCAATAGCCCAGGAAACAAGGGCAAGAATTAAGAAATGAGAGCTCATTAAACTAAAAAGCTTCTGTACATCAAAGGAGGCAACCAGCGAAGTGAATGGAAAGCCCACAGAATGGAAGAAAATCTTCACCAGCGACACATCTGACAGAGGTTTA
>NW_008336933.1:9467396-9467875 GCF_000622305.1 Nannospalax galili
CATATGTTCTCCTTCATATGTGGATCCTAGAACCAGACTCTGATAAATAAGTATGCAACCAGACATAACTATAGGAACCAGGATAATGGAAAAGAAACAGGTAGGTAAAGGAAAAGAAAGAGCCTGAAAGAGAAGAACAGTAGGAAACAGGCCTAAAGTTTGCAGGTAAATTAATAGAACTAGAAACTGTTATAGTAAGTGAAGTAACACAGACTCAGAAAAAAAAATCGACATATGTTCCCCCTCATATGTGGATCCTAGAACCAGACTCTGATAAATAAGTATGCAACCAGACAAGAACCAGGATAATGGAAAAGAAACAGGTAGGTAAAGGAAAAGAAAGAGCCTGAAAGAGAAGAACAGTAGGAAACAGGCCTTAATAAAGGAGATGTGGATAAAAATTGGTTTGTTTAAGGGAGGGAGGAGGAAAGGGTATACAAGGAACCTAGGGAATAAAGGGAAAGAAGGAGCTCAAGAGA
>NW_008336933.1:9467921-9509481 GCF_000622305.1 Nannospalax galili
TAAGGGAGAAAGGGGGGAAATGGGGGCACCTTAAGTGGGAAAACCATGATGGAGGGGTGAGACAATGTGAGAGGTAAACAATGCTTAGTTTTGAAAACCAGAGAGAACCATATTACTCCTACAACCTACTGACAAATTATACATAGCAGATCAAGAAATATATGTCTACGTAAGTTTTATCTGAGAACGACTGAACTTTTCCCAAGGTTTATCTACATGACACACAGTAATTAAAAGTACCAGAATGGTGGAACTAACCTTCTTGGATGTTTAACAAACATACTTTGAGGCCTATAATAATTTGGCCAGAGGGACATAAAGGACAGTTTTTGCTCCTTGCCCTCCTAGGTTGACTAGTTCCAAGGAACTATGAGCATCTCTCAAAATGTCCTGTAATAGTGGTGGGTCACCTGTCCTATTGATCAAGAGGGCTGAGGAAACCCCACCAGATGGACTTGAACCAGTGTCCAGTCTACAAAGAGGAGGGTCAACACAGAGGAATCATTTCCTCCATGCTTCCAACCATGGTCAAGCAGGACCTTTGACTGATCTTCACATAGGCCAAACTGGTAAAAGAAAGGAGCCAGGGGCTCCTTCCAAGCCCATGTGACCCCTGAGGAACAGATCCTCAAACAATCTTAAGAGTAAAAATAAATTGGTTTATCTGGGCCAACTGTATGGCCTTAAACACCCAAAAGGAAAGTATAACCAAAGATTAAAGGGGCCAATATAATTTCTTAAGAGTCCATATGCATAGCTAAGCTACATAACAAGCAACAATGCTAGACAAGTGATGCCTTCCTTTTAGTTGTTGGCCACAGTGGCCAAAGGAACTCCCAGATAGTAACCCACCATAGAACTGGGAAAATGAACAGCAGACACCAATCTTTTCTAAAGAATATTGACAACTGATTGCTGCTAGATGAGGAACAGCTGACCCTCCTAAAACAAAGACCTCTAGATAGACTGACTAGATTCACCAGATGGACAATAAGTGAGGAATGGCTAGGGGTGCTGACAACACAGCAGACAGTAGGAGGGATATCAGAGTATAAGGGCTCTAGTCGGGGGAGGGAGGCTATGGGAGGGTGCCATCTGGGTAGTGGGTGTATAGTTGAATGAGATGGTTTGGGATGTTCTATGTGATAGACACACCAAAAAACAAATCAACAAATTTTTAAATGTATTATATTTGAGGAGGAAACATGGAAATTTACGTCATGTTAAGTAGTAGAGGTGATAAACATTACCATTGAAATCTACCCGATGGCTTTATAGACATACACAGGTGCCAAGGATCCAAGTGCAACTGATTATGACTAGTAATAGATACATACAGATTAGAGATGCATGTGCCAACATCTCAGTGTTAGTAGCAAAAACAATGAGTCTTTCTGCAAGGAACAATATATTCTAAAATGAAATGGGGAACTTTTTAAAGGTTAAAAACTCATTCAATTTTATGTCTTACAGGGCTTATGCTGAGTTCAATATTGTGTAACTGTATGTATTCAACTGTGAACCTAGAAACTTACAGTCACTTGTGAAAGAGATTTTCTCTGGAGTGTGTTACTGAATATGTTAAAGCTGTAATGAAATGCTTCTTGTAATCATGTAGTTATTTAAAATTTTTAAAAATGAATAATGATTTTAAAAAAAAGAATTGAAAACTTGAGTTCTAAAACAAAAAAAAAAAACATCCAAAACACATTTTCTTTCATCCTTGGAAGTACATTATAAATGATAAGGTAATTTTATATTTATAGGTTAGGGTTAGGGTTTCATCATATTTCTTTCACATATGTATAAATGGAAAATTATTTCAAATAAGAAACCATCTCCTTCAAGAATTATCATTTTCATACTTTGGGAAAAGTTGATTTCTGGTGACAATGTAAAAAACAGCTATCAGGACTGAAGAGATGGCTCAGTGATTCAGAGCACTGACTGTACTTGCAAAGGACCTCTCTTCTTCCCTGTTGTGGCAGCGAACAACCATCAGTAACTCCACTTTCAGGGGGATCTAACACCCTCTTCTGGCCTCTGTGGGCATTTCATGCATGGGTGCACTTAACATACATGCAGGCAGAACACTCATACACATTAAAATAAAATGTAAAAACACAGCTCTCAACTCAAAGGAAATAAAAGATAGTTTATTCACAAGCCAAATGTGAATGATCATGCCCCAAGAACACAAATTCAGGTTAACCCAAATTCCATGTTCCAACACATTAAGTATCATGAAGTTTTTATAATGCCAGAACAAAGAAAGTCAAAAATCAGCATACTCTTCAGATACATTGGTGGGAGCATCAGGTATAGGGGGTTTGTAGCACAGTGAGGAAACCTCTGCTGTGGGCCTCAGATGCTGAGGACATTCTTATTTTGGGCTTTGGTAGAAGGTCTGTTGAGTTAATGAATCCAAAAAGGTTTCTCACGATGGTCACTAGGATGATGGGTCAGACAAGTGGACCATGAATAGCTAGTAAAAGGGCTAAAATAGCTCAAGATAATTTGGCTTATTAAGAAGTGTTTTGGGGGACTGGAGAGATTACTCAGTGGTTAATAATACTTTGTTGTTCTATTAGAGGATCTGGATTCGATCCCTAGCACCCACATAGTGGCTAACAACCATCTGTAACTCCAGTTCCAGAGGCCCTCTAAGGCCCTCCTCTGGTCTCTATGGGCATGCATATGGTACACTTACATACATGCAAAGCACTCATATGCATAAAATAATAATATATATTAAAAATATTTTTTAAATGAAGTGTTTTTCCTTGGATTCTTTTTCAACCTCATTTTGCTCCTCAGAACATTTAGAAGAAACTGTCCTTGCTTAAGGCCTTGTTGAAATGTAAGCCCAGGTCAGACCTCCCCATGGCACCATCAAGTCACACCCCTATTAGCTACAGGTTTCAGTAAGTGATGGGGCACTGAATGCTAAACTGCAGTGGGTCTTTGCTCACAGTCTTAGGCGAGCACAGGTTAAGCTAATAAGCACAGAAATAAATCTCTTGCCTCCAGCTTGAATAAGTGCTCTTCAGGAGGATGTCTGAGAGGACATTGGAGACACATGCTAGGCTGTTTCCTGAGCAAGTAATGTGGGCTTATGCCCATGTAGAGCTTGGTGAAGAAGAGCAAGAAGGGCAGATATCCTGGGAAGAGACACATTAGGGACCCTGAGTGCTGAAGAACTTGGTCCAATCTGGGAACTAAAAGAGAAAACTAAGATTGCGTTCCTACTCCACCTGGAAGAGAAGTCTCTCTCCAGCCTCTGGCTGCCAACTAATTTACAAAAGATGGCTTGAACAAAAAATCTCTCATCGGTGTGCTCTTAATGAGACCTGGAGCTTCTGAAGAAATTAGATTTAACAAAGTGCCACACTGTTACATCCCAAAGAAAAATCAACAAGGAAGCAGAGGTGACTGATTTGCAGAGACTTGTCTGTCTAGCACATGAGAGAGAATCATGGGGAGGAAAGCAGTCAGATGTCCCAGCACTAAAGCATGTTCTGGCTGGGAATATTTGTATATCTGTTTCCTGTCTTCAAAGATTCAAAGGAATCTGCTCATAAAACAGTCAGATAAGTAGATGTAGAATTTAAGTTAAGCAAACCCAAAGACTTTTTCTTTTGGGGGGCGGCGGGGGGCAGTCTTTTTGAGACAGGGTCTCCCTGTAGCCCCAGCTGTCCTGGAACTCATTATGTAGACCCTGCTGGCCTTGAACCTTGAACTCACAGAAATCTGCCTACCTTTGCCTCCCACGTGCTGAGACTAAAGGCATGCACCACCACGCCTGGCCCCAAAGACTTTTTCTAACCTAGACAGTTTATTGTGGACACTTATAACCCACCATCATCTCATATTAATTCTCAGAGGGAGGAGACACATATCCGTTTCTGGTCATGACATTTTCAGTGAAATTCTGAAGTGATTGTTTCTTGATGGCCTGATTAGGTACTTTATTATCTAACCCAAGGTGTAAGTTAAAATGTTACAGTGTGGATGACTTCAGCTACACCATGACTATTCATTTGCCTCCTGGAGTAGTTGACCTGGTTAAAGAGAAGAAAATCCTAGCACAGCCTGTTCCCTAAGGAAATCGAGTTATTTCAGATGGAATGTAAATATATGTTTAAGTTGCTGATAAAAGGTTTTTTTTTTTTTAACCCAAACACAAATATCTCAGCAAAGCTTACCTACCACTCAATTAGGAGCTTCATTAAAGTAAAAATCCACAAATCTACTCAGATAGCCAGTGGCCATGGCTTCCATGGGGTTTGTGCCCTGACTAGGAAAAGGCTCTTATGATATCATGAGCCCAATGTCAGAAATATTGTTGGACATGTTTGTGTCTTTGTCTACAATGTCAGAATTCATTGAATACCAAGCAGTAAATTCATAAGCCTGTAATTTACCAAGTAATCTAGATTTCCCTTGATAGTGTGGCCTTTGGGCAATCACAGGTTCTTTTATTCCAGTCTTAATATTTCTTTGTTTTATTATTTTTATTTTATGTGTGTGTATTGACTGCATGTAGGTAAGTGCACCCGTGTAACACAATGCCCACAGAGGTCAGAAGAGGCTGTTGGATCCCCTGGGACTGGAGTTATGGACAGTTGTTAGCTCCCATGTGGGTGCTAGTATTCGAACCCAGGTTTTCTGCAAAAACAACCAGTGTTCTTAACCACTGAGCTATCTCTCTACCCCTTAATGAATATTATTAACTTTCACATCAGACTTCATAGTAATACACACAGAGAGAGTGTATGGCTATTAAAGAGTTAAAGAGGCTTTACTGGAGACAGAGGAAGTAGTGAGCTGATACACTGCAGAGTCACTGCAGGTGATTAGATAAGGTATTAAGGAGTTCAGTTGGAGAGATCCTGAAGGTATCCAGAGCCACCTGCCCAGGTGCAGAACCATTGAGGTAAGACATAGGACCAGTCGAGATGGAGAGATGGATGAACAGACAGATGTCAGGTGGACCACATCAAGCAGTAGGCACTGTACTGAAACCTGGGGACAGCCAAGAGTTTTCTACCTGTCAGTCCCTTGACACAGGTACCACATGGTCAGATGGCAAGTTGGTTGGGATCATACATTATTGCAGTATTAGAAATTCCTTCCTTTTTTTTTTTTTTTTTTTTTGGTGTTTTTGAGACAGGGTCTCCCTGTAGCCCCAGCTGTCCTGGAACTCACTATGTAGACCAGGCTGGCCGTGAACTCACAGAGATCTGCCTGCCTCTGCCTCCTGAGTGCTGGGATTAAAGGTGTGAGCCACCATGCCCAGCTGATATCCCTCTTTTTATGTGGTCAGGTGAGAAAGTTGTATCCTTCCTTGGTTTGGTGAATTCAGTCAGTTCATAGGTGGCATTTTTTACTTACATCTATCAGTCCACAGAGCCTCCTGGCTCATGCTCTACAGGTGATGGTGTCTGTGTGCACAGACAAGGTGAGGAGTCATTCTGCCTCAGCCTTTGCACTCAAAATGTAGCCAACTGCTGCTTTGGAAAATGGAGTTAGCCAGGTGAGGCACAGCCTGAAAGCCAGTGTAAAAAGCCACTGTTTCACACAATATGGAATAACTTAGAGTAAAGCAGTAATTCAGAGCAGGTCACAGTGTGGTCTCCACAGAGAACAATCGATGATGGAAACATGCACACTGATCTCGGTGTTGTGTGCTCACACTCCTCGGCTTTCCTGTAGATTACTTCAGAATGGCCATAGTGCACCCTCTCCCTCTCCCTCCAATTCCTGGTATAAGAATGAAAATCATTTTATAAAGTACAAGTCTTGAGGTAAATAATACAGGCCCAGTGACCTAATGGCTTCAACTTGGAAATGTCCAGCGCTCAAAATGGTAAAGTCTGTGGCTCATGTCTTCCTTTTCTCATTTCTTTGAATTGACATGCTGCATGGTTTTTCCTAAGGAGACATTCACCACTAGTAAAGAAGGCACCAACACACCAAAGAAGGGATTGTGTTCAAGTTCGACTTGATGAATCAATGGATTTATTGGGATTATCTACAGGAGCATGGGTGACACAGGAGCTACACTACCGTGAAGTCCCAACCCCCAGTCAGCAGCAGCCCCACAAACACATGCAACTGGGGCAAGGAAATGTCTCCCCGACCTGCCCCTCCCTCCACAGGGGACTGTTAACAGCTTTGGTGTCCCCACCATAGACCTCACTGTCAGCTGCATGGATCTGCTTATTTCAGTGCCATGACTATAGGCCAGTCTTGTGTAAGTCACCATAGCAACTCTGACCAACTCAGAGGAAACAGCTCCACTGCAGCACATAGTAATTGTTTTTACTTGTGAGGTACAGTGTGACATTCCAATACACACGTGTGATTTTTTTTTTAGAGCACAATTGTGTTCTCTAAAGGTGAAAAAAAAAGTGTTTCCAGAAGCCCCAGCTGTCCTCCCCTCTAGTAGAGTTGGCAGCTGTGTTTTATGATTGTGCCCAAGCCATTCCCTGGGCAACAGAATGAAACCACCATGATCATCTTATATTGGTCAATAATGATGAAATAGGGCTGCAAAACATCTTGTCTTTTCTGGGATATATGGGGAACTAAACACCCTGACACCTTGTGGGGAGGTAGGAAGAGAAAGAAGACAGCCATGGAACAGGTCATCAACAGTGTCATCTGCAGAGCAGGCATACTACAAGGGGCCTGAGAACCTGCACTCAACACTTACAGCAGGTATTTCCTGGTAGCATTGGTGAAGTAAGTATATGCTTGATTTTGAATCCTGGCTCTCTCTTTCCAGCTCTCCCTGGACAGGTTCCTGTATTGAACCTGTCTACATTTCCATTTTCATTGCTAAAAATGAAGACAAAATTATCTCCTTCATAGAATGAGATGCACAGTGAGTAAGTACCTAGCAATATCTAGCATATGCCCTTGGTTTAGCAAAGGCCAATCTTAAGGACAGAATATGAACAAGGCAACCTCAGAGTATCACCGGCATTTATTTACTAGAACTGAAGGAGGGTGAGGATGCTGCCAGCGTGCCACTGAATAATATGGGTGGATGAGACACTCTGTGCTCAGGCATGGGCAGGTGGGTCTGAATGTACTGTTGGAAACACCATATTCAGTGAGAAGAGATTAAAATATTTTAAGCAGGAAAGCAATCATGCAAAACATATGTGTTAGAGAAATTACAATAATGAGAAAATGTAATTGTCGAGAGTTGATAATGGAGGCATAATATCAGGTAGAAGATCCTTGAATGCTGGCAGAAGGGAATGTCAGTGGAAGCGGAAAGGATGTGTGGATGGCGGGTAATATACAGTTTGATTATGCTGGGTTGGGGTGAAGAAATAGGTCTGGTCTAGCAGTATAGATCTCACAGTATTGCAATGGCAATGAAGTCTTGGGGATAAATGAGATCACAGGTAGTAAGTATTAATGACACTGGTGGTCTTCCAGTTGTTTTATAGCATTGTGTATCAATATGCATGAGGAGGGAAGACATTAAATGAATTTTCTGCTCCTTGACAATCATCTCTCCTGCAGACTCCCACACACACACACACACCGCCCACCCCTGTGGCTTCTGTCCTATTGCTTTCCCTGTAGGTGAAGCTTTTTTTTTTTTTAAACTTTATAGACAAGAAGGCCTTAGGTGTCATATGGAATACCATAGCCAGGCCCTCCCTGTCCTAGTGATGGAGAATGTTGACTTAGGAGTCAGGTAGACTCTGGGCCTTAGTTCTCACCCCATTTCAGTCCTGACTCCTGGGTATTAGCCAGGTAAAATTAAGTCATCTCAGTCTTCATAAACCTCAGTTTCCTCCTACAAAATGAAAACTCTAGGCTACATGAGTGAGGTAATGTATTAGGACTGGTTGGCATTCCAGAAGGCCTGAAGGAAATGGTCAGATGTAAGCCATTATCACTGCTAACCAGAACTGCATTTTTTTTCTTTTCTTTAAAAGAGGAATGTAAATATGTTTGAGAAGGTGGGGGTAAGTCTTGCCTGTCAGCTGGCTGTGTGCAGGTTGGTGTCTTCCAGGGGGATGTACCCATCTTCCCCTGATCTCTAAGGCACTATCTTCTGGCTCCCAGCCAGGTGAGAGAGCCTGCCTTTCTGCCTCTCACTCACTGTTCTTGGTGAGGAGTTTTACCTTCTCTGGAGACTACTCCATTGAGCTGGGTCACAAATTGGACTTGTGGCCTGCTCCTGCACCTATTACCATGGCATTTTACATCATCCACATACCAGGATGAGAAGTCATCCAGTGCCATTTACGGAAGCCCTGAGCCTCAGAGTAAGCACCACACTCCGTCGCACAAACACATCTGCTTCTAGACAGTTCTAACTCAGTGTTGTCTGGAACAATGAGATTTCCCAATTCCCCAGGCTGTGGGTCACTGGGATTCTCTAGGGAAAAAAGGGCAATAAAACCCTGCATAAGAATTTCACTTGGCAGCAGGCTCACAAATAGTCTGCCTTTTCTATGTGCAAGCTGAAGCAAGCCCCCCCACCACCCCCATCAAGGCCAGGGTGGGGGTTACTGAGCAAGGGTCAGCCAGGAGGAAGTTAGGAAACAGCCAGTGGGGAAGCCCCTGACAACTTAGCCTCAAGGAAACTGCCTGAAAAGCATTTGCTTTTGACATCAAATCTCTCTCACCCTCTCTAAGCATTTCTTTTTCTGGGGTATGGAGCAGCTCTTCGGGGAAGAAAAGCAATTTGATGTCAGGGGCTCCTTTGAGCCTTGGGAATTGGGCCTCAGAATCTTGGAATTGGAGCTCAGCTGCTGGTGGAAAATACACTGTGAATGTTTTATTCAGTAATGCATATATAACATTGAGCGGAATCCAAATACATAAATCACTTATACAATAGCTGTTAAGAGCTACCTGCCAGCATTTCAGAACCTGCTGCCAGAATCACGTCCAAGGTCCTCTACTGCCATCTTCTGGCAGAAAGTTTATTGTGCTATAAATTCTTGGTTCATATTTTTCCTGTGCCCCCACTACAACTCTAACCATAGTTCTTTGCCATTCAGATTTTTCTGAGGCAAAAATTGCCCCCGCTAAAGCTTAACTATCTTGTGTTTTGAGGATTTCTGAGAAAGATCTTCATACTTTAAAATTGTGACAGAACAGAGGAAAGTGAGTAGAGAAATGACTAAGGCAGTTTCTTCCTCTTGGCTCCATACCAACTGTATGCACCTTCTGAGGGCTCTGGATTCAGGCCCATGCCCAGCTGCATCTCAAGGCCAAAGACTCTACTTAATTTGTCTTTATAAATGGGACCTGTAGTTGTAACTGTCAACCTCTCAGTACTTTGAACTATCATCACCAATATATTATAGCATAGAGATCAGAATTCTCAGCATCACTAGCAGTACCTGCCGGCTAGGCATAGGTCTCACATAGTTATAAGCCTGAAGGTTGTCTCTGGTCGTCCCTGCAGAGCACCAGCCTCTGTTACACACTGAAGATCTGCTTGCAGTGCAGTTTGTTTTCTCTTCAGTGTGGCCACAGTCCTCAGAGCACTACCATGTCATTTGAGCCCTTTGAAGTGAATTGTCACATCACTCTGACAACATTCTCAACATGGAGTGGCATGGTCCAGGTCTTACCTGCTCTGAAACAATACATGTGGTATCTCAGCTCTGTGAAGGTTCATGAGTCTGTGAAAAGAGAATATCCAAAATGAAGACCATGGTGAGACATTGTAGAGCAAGGGCATAGGGATGCTAAAACACAGTGGGAGACAGCACCTACCATGCAGCCTATAAGACATGTCAGGGCTGTGGCTGGAGATGCCCAGGCACTTCGTAGTAAAGATTATGAAACAAGAAGTGACAGGGTTGCTGAAGTGTAGTGAATGCTTCAAGCATGGGCATGGCTGTAACCCCAAAGAGTTATGACGTTATCTCCTATTCAAAGGCTAAGTTACTTTCAAATGTAAAGAGAATTTTTTTTAATGGATAGCCTTTCATTTCACCTTAACTATAAACTGTGGAAGGGCAGAATAGTAGAAATGAAAAATTGAGACTCTAATGTAGGGAAATCCTTAACTCCAGTTCCAGGGGAATCCAAAGCCCTCTTCTGACCTCCGTGGCATTGCACGACATGGGTGCACTCATATACATGAAGGCAATGCACTCATACACATAAAATAAAAATAATAAATAAAAGCCAGGTGTGGTGGCACACACCTTTAATCCCAGCACTCGGGAGGCAGAAAGCTGTCAGTCTCAAAAAGACTAATAATAATAATAATAAATTAAAAAAAAAAAAAAAGAATACTTGCTGCTCTTATAGAGGACCCTGATTCAGTTTGCAGCACACACATGGTGGCTCACAACCATCTGTAACTCCAGTTTCAGGGAATCCATCACTGTCTTCTGGACTCCTGAGGTACCATGCACACAAAATAAATCTTTGAAACAAAAAGATTTGAAGCTGGAGAGATGGTTCAACAGTTAAAGAACCATGGCTGCTCTTACAGAGGACCTGGGTTCAGTTCCTAGCACCCTCTTCTGATCTCCATGGGCACTGCACAACATGTACTCAATCTACACTTACCTACATTGAATTACCAGAATTGAATTATTGAATTACCAGACTTGGGTTGAGTGGACTGGAACCAAGGAATGACCGCACAGAAAGGCAGTCTTCACATGCACACAGCACAAATCTGAAGCTTAGTGGCTTCTTGCTCCAGGTAAGGATCACCAGACACTGAATGTAAATGTGTGCAAAACTCAGAAATATTCTTGATTTGTAAAGCTCGTAGACCACATCCTGGTTTGTCTAAGCCTGTGTAACCTATATGCTAATGTTCTAATTACTAATGCCTGTGTACTTTGGAGATATCTATGATAAATGTACAAATTTCTCAACCTCCAAATATATTTTGTAAGTTCTACCAAGTTTCAGTCAAACTTTATTTATAAAAAGAATCTCATCACATAGTGAGTTCCAGGCCAGCTGGGGCTACAGGGAGACCCTGTCTCCCCCCAAAAAATAGAATCTTGTGTAGTATTAGACATGATTATAGCAAAAAAAAAAAAAGTCGTTTAAGACTAAATTTTTTGTTTTGTTTTTCTGAGACAGGGTCACCCTATAACCCCACCTGGTCTGGAACTTGCTATGTAGACCAAGCTGGCCTTACTCTCACAGAGATCCACCTTCCTATGCCTCCAGAGTGCTAGGATTAAGGGCATGCTTTACCACACCAGCCCAAGGCTAAAAAAATTTTTTTTTCTTTTGGTCTTTTTGAGAAGAGGGTCTCCCTGTAGCAGTAGCTGACCTGAAATTCACTATGTAGACCAGGCTGGTCTCTCAATCTTACAGATATCCTCCTGCCTCTGTCTCCCCAACTGATCCACTAGGACTAAAGGTATGTGCCACCACACCTTGTCCAAGGCTAAAATTTTAAAACCAGCCAAAGATAGGCTTTTACCTAATCACCTGTCTCTTGCACCAGTTCATGTTTTGTAAATGCAGTGTAACCTGTGACTTGAATAGGACCTGGTATTCTCTTGACTGACTGTGAAGTCTTTCTTGTTCCTGGTCAGCATTTTAGATACAGTGCATTTGCCAGGCATCTGGTGAACAGGGGTTTGAACTTTGACTCTCTTTCCCCATTAAAGGAGGTGAAAGTACAACATGGTGCCTGGGGAGGTCATGGGCACTGGCTGACCAGCTGTGCCTGTCCCTGATGTTCTCATTTAAAACAGGCTGTTTTGCCTCCTTTGTCTTCCTGTCTCTCCAACAGAGAGGTTTTTGGTCTATTAGTCTTCAGTTTTTCATTTGTTTGTTTGTTTGTTTGTTTGTTTTGGGGGGGCGGTTCTTTTTGAGACAGGGTCTCCCTGTAGCCCCAGCTGCCCTGGAACTCACTATGTAGACCAGGCTGGCCTTGAACTCACAGAGATCCACCTGCCTCTGCCTCCCGAGTGCTGGGGTTAAAGGCGTGCGCCACCACACCCGGCAGTCTTCAGTTTTTTAATTGACCTATAATTGTGCGTGTTTACAGGGTAAGATTTGATACATGTGCAGTGTGTAATGACCAAACCAACCTTTGTGTTGGCAACCTTCAGGATCCCCTGCATGGTTTGGGATAAATTGTTATAAGCTGTAGTGACTTCCTGTGCTATAGCACCCAAGAACTTATTGCTCCTATGAAGGTGTATTTTCATACCTGTTATCCAGGCTCTCTCCTCCCTCCCCTCACCAACCAAGCCTTGGAACCCCCTGCTCTGTACTCCTATGAGATCAACTTTTTTTAGCTTCTACATATGAACATAAATGCTTGGTATTTGTGACTGATTCGTTCTAGTTAACATTAATGTCCTCCAAGCCTACCCATGTTGCCACAACTCACAGGATGCCATTGTTTTTATGGCTGAATAGTATTCCATCACATATATACAAATGGCCAGCAAGTGTGTGAAAAAAAGTGTTTGACATCAGGAATCCTCAGAGAACTGCAAAATGAAAACCACAGTGAGATACCATCTCATCCACAATTGGAGTGATTATAAAAAAAAAAAAAAAAAAGCAGAGAGAAAAAGTGTTGTGCAGCACTAGTAGAAATGTGAAGCAGGGCTGCCATTATAGAGAAGAGTATGGAGGTTCCTCCAACAATCAGACATCAGTCTGTCAGTCCACATATACCCAGCTGTCGCACTGGTGGATACATAGCCAAAGGCAGTGAAACCAGCACCTCAGAGAGACATCTGTACTCCCATCTTCCCTGCAGGTGTCACAACCTGTGAATAGGTAAAAGAATCGGTCAAGGTACCCGCAACCTGTAAATAGGTAAATATATATATGTGTATATGCCTGAAGCATAGTAGTCACTCAGTGAACATCAGTATTATTATTTTGAGGTTAAATTCTCAGGACCCTTGTGTAGCAGTCAATTTGAAGTCCTTGTCTGATTGCTAACAAGACTTTCTCTAAGACTTTAGAACCCTAATGTGATGGTGGAACGCAGAACCCTGAGGTCTCAAGGAAGAATCCATTCTAGCTTGTAACTGTTCGTAAACATCTCTAGCAGCTGCTCACTTTGGAAGTCGCAGAGAACTCCTTTCTGCTCAGTTGGAACTTTGTCAACCGCTGCTTCTTCCTAGCCTGTCTTAGAGTCCATGTTCATGTCTGGCACCAGGCTTGTTTTCTGTTGTATCTTGGTGTTTGGTGGAGAGCAGGATAGAGTTTCTATCACCACAGTCATCACCACATGCTACATAATTTTTGGTGTGTGGCAGGGTAAAAAATGTGTTTTTAAAAGCCTCATTTTTTCAGAGAACTGAGTTTAAAGTTCTTTAAATGATGACTAACTTACATACACACAATGAAATATTATTTGATAATTGAAAAGAATAATGATGACCCTTGAAAGCACAATGCTATGTGAAAAAAACCTAAACACAAGAGGCTGTATAGTACATGATTTTATGACTAGAATAAATCTAAAATCAAAAAGATTTCTGAGCAGTGATATATGAGCCAGCTTTCATTATTATAACCAAATTCCTAAGGCAAGTTATACTTTATTTTAAATAAAGGGAAAAAGAAGGGGATGAGTATACTCATGGTTCTGGAGATAACAGCACAGCTCAGGCTCTGCCAAAGCACTCCACCCCATGCATGCTAGGGAAATCATTAGAGTGACAGGAGCTTCACCCACTAACATCTAATCACATCCCAAAGGCCTTTTGCCACCACTAACAAAAGATTTTGGGAAACAGACCTATTCAAACTAAAACAAGATGCCAACAAATGTGGTGGTCTCTTGGAGATAATGAAAATGCTATAAAATTGGTTATGGTAATATATTCCCAATGGATAATTTACCCCAAACCATTGTACTTTAAGTGGATAGAAGAGCCCTGTAGAATGAGAAGTTGATAGTTGACCCAGCCTCCCCACAGCATGGGTACCTGGAGCCATGTAGCTTTCCATCAGGTGATGCTATGGGGAGGAGCTGTGACATTCACCCATAGCCAGCGCCATGGACTTTTACAGTGAAAGACCTATTCAGTAGGGCCACTCATTGAATTCCACCTGCCAGGCACTGTCCCAAAACATCATATAAACACCATCAAATTTATACAACACTGGCATTGCCTCATTCTGCATTCTACAGGTAGGGAAATAGGCTTTACCATTACATGATATACCCAGTGATTGACAAAGAAAGCATTGAAATCAAGTTTACATCAGACAAGTCCAGGCTCTTCACCAGGAAATTATCCTACCTTCTCCTCCTTCCCCAGCCCAGCCCCAGTACAGAAGGCAGGAAAAAGCTGTGGCCAAGTTAGGAGAGTGTGAAATAGAATTACCATATGACCCCACAACTCCACTTCTGGCACATACCACAGAATCAAAACCAGGTTGAGAGCAACATCATTCTCAACAGGCAAGAAATATCTATCAGCAGAAGGTGAATGGGGAAACAAAATAGTCTGTGCATACCACGGAATATCAGCCTTTAGAGGAAAGGTGATTCTGACACAAGCTACAAGATGGATGCCGTGAAAACACTATGCCAAGTCACAATAGACATGCACTGTGTGAGTCCACATACCTGAGGCAATGTAGAATAATGAAACTTAGAACCCAAAAAAAAATGGTGGCTGCTCAGACCTAGGAGAGAAGAGTGGGAGATGTGATGAATAGATGCAGTTTCAATCAAGGAAGATGAAATGTTCTGGGATGGATAATAGTGAAGACTGTCTTAGTTACTTTCTCTTTGCTGTGATAAAATACCTTGACACACACAACTTAAGGAGGAAGCGTTCATGTTTGCTTACCATTCCAGGGAACTACAATCCAGCATGGCAGGGAAGGCATGGGGCCAGGGGCAGGAGGCTGCCTGATCACATTGTGTCTGCACTCCGGAAACAGTGAACGGGAAATGCAGACAAGCCATAAAGTCTCAAGGATAACCCCCAGTGACCTGCTTCCTCCAGTGAGGTTCCATCCAACTCCTAAAGGTCCCACAAGCTTCCCAAACAGCACCACCAGTTTGGGACAAAGTGTTCAAACACAGGAGCCTATAGGGGACACTTCCCATGTAAATGAAAACAGTGTCATATCAACTATATGGTGTTCTTAGTGCCCCAGAACTATACATTTAAAGATGGCTAAGGTGGTAAATGTTGTGTATACATACATATCTAACACATACACACACAAATAGTATTGGGTTTCTTTCAAATTCTAAGAGTAGAAAATGCTTTTGAGTAAATTCAGCAAGAAAACTTAAAAGAAAACTCTTGTCTTTCAAAGAGACAAGACCTGAGGCCTACAATGTGAGCCCCAGCTAGGGAACTCATTTGATTACCATAAACAAATTCACACCTTGCAGGGAATCGCTACTTTGCAGCATCCTAGGAACACAGTAAGGGAGGTAAGGGTTTCCTGTTTTGTTAGTTTCCAGTTTCAAGTTTTTAACTTGATTTTACCGAAAAGTTTGAGTAGACAGAAAAGACAATAGTATAATGTATATACTGTAATATGTATATAAGCCCGTGTTCCCCTCCCCCACCTTTGACAGTTGCAAGCCCAGAGCCACAGTTATGTATTTATTCACCTGTTGACATCCTCCGATATTATTTTGAGGAAGTCTTTACCATTTCATTTAAAACTATTTTAGCACATATCTGGAAATAAGATTGCTTTAAACATAACTTGAACAGCATTGTCATATCCAACAAAAGAATAAGTGTTTACATTTTCAGTTGTCCCACTAATATAGTTTTTCCAAGTGTATATTTGAATTAGGATTCAAATTAGAGTCTGGATGATATGTCTCTCAAATGTCTTATAAGAAATCTATAGGCTCCACTTACGTATTTTTCCCTTCCTCCTCTTTTCTTCATGCTTAGTTTGTTGAAGAAGCTGGCTTTTGTGTCGGGATTTTGCAGATTTCATCCTTTTTTGTTGTTCATGCTGTATAAAAATAAATGGCTGGGGGTGAAGACATGTCTTAGCGGTTAAGAGCACTGCCTGCTCTTGGAGAGGACCTGGGTTCGATTCCCAGGATCCACATGGCAGCTAACAACCATCAGTAACTCCAATTCCAGGGGATCTGATACCCCCTTCTGACCTCCAAGGGCATTGCATGACCTGGGTGCACTTACACATATGTAGGCAATACAGTCATACACAAAATTTAAAAAAAAAAAAAAAAATCAATGACTGATCTTAACTAAGTCTTGACCAGACATCAGACTACATGGGTAGGTTTTTTTTAATATTTTGTTTAATATTTTTATTTTATGTGTATGAATGTATTGCCTGCATGTAGGTAAATGCGCCTGTGTCATGCAGTGCCTATGGAGGACAGAAGAGGCCATCAGATACCCTGGAACTGGAGTTACGGGCAGTTGTTAGCTGCCATGTGGGTGCTGGAATTCGAACCTGGGTCTTCTGCAAGAACAACCACTGTTCTTAACTGCTGAGCCATCTCTCCAGCCCCCACATGGGTAGTTTTTAACTGCCCTGATATGTGGAAAACAGCTCATTCCTTCCTGAATAAGTTCATCATAGAACTACTGTCTAGACAGCAGACTCATTCCAAAAGAGATTGAAACCAATGCTTAAACAAAAACTTGTATACAGATGCTCACAGTAGCACTGTTTACAATGGTCCAAAGATGGAAACAACCAGATGTCCATACCACAATCTCAAAGTCATGAACAGCTTATATAAATAACCTGGATGAGTCTAGTGCCCAGTGAAGAGAATGACACAAAGAACAACACACTGGATGAGCTCATTTAGATGAGATGTTTGAATAGGGGACTCTGCAGCGACAAGAAGTATATTACTGGTTATGTTCTTCAAAATTTTTTTGAGACAGGGTCTCCATTGGCCTGGAACTCACTATATAGACCCAGGCTGACCTTGATCTCACAGAGTGAGTGCATTTTTTCAATTCTAATGTGTAAACAAGTAAATAAGTCATAATCTCTGTGTAACCCAGGCATCATAGCAGTCTAAAGCCCTGCAAGGGGAGCCAATACTTGGAATTACTGATAAGATGGGATCAGTCAGCTTCTTTTCATTGCTGGGAGTGGAACCAAGAACACTGTGCATGCTAGGCATGCACTCAGCACCGAGCCATACCTCTAGCACCAGGATGGCTTAGTCTAAGCCTTCTTCTCAGGTGGTGGTGGTGGTGGTGGTGGTGGCGGTGGTAGTGGTGGTAGTAGTGGTGTGCTCTACTGAAACCCATGCCAGTCTGTCTGCTTATTCCAGAGGATCCCATGTCTTCTCAGATCCTGACAGCACCACCAGGTATCTGTAGTCCAGAATGTTCACCCTCTTTTCCCTTTTTGTTTCTTCATTTTTGAGACAGGCTCTCATTGTGTAGACCTGGCTAGCCCCAAACTCACGATATATACCATGCAGGCCTGGAACTCAAAGAGATTGACCTGTCTCTGCCTTCTGGGCACTGGGATCAAAGGCCATGCCACTATACCCAGCTCCAGCTCTTTTTTTTTTTTTTTTTTAATGAAATTTTAGAATACCTGAAATGAAAATGATCAATCCTAGTGCCCCGTGCTGATTTGTTTTTAGTGTGAGAGGAAAGATTCCTGTCTCTAGCCATCCAGCTACTGTCTAAGAGTGTTAATAGTACCTCTGCCTGGCATAGCCCAGGAAAGACATCACAGAGTCGGGTGGCCCCAGGCTCCCTAACACAGACACACGTGTTCACCTTACCAAGTGCAGGCCCCAGTTCTCTCCTAGCCACCTCTTGTTAATTTCTAACCCCTAGGAAAGAACTCAATTTTCTCTAGTCCTCATTCTAGTCTAGGGTAGCTGCTACTGCCAGCAGTCCTATAGAACCACAGCCAGGCAGGCTTCCCCGCCCAGTAAGGATGTACCATTTCCTCAGCATGAGCAATGGTGAGCCCACAGCTGTGCTGGCCTGCAACTTTGGCAGAGTTACACATGGCTTATGTGTGAATGCAAGGGCTAATTTCCTTTGCTTGCAACAACTTTCTTTTCCAGCCATGTTTGCATTTTAAAACTAGAAATTAAAAAAAAAATTTAAATAGTAAAAAGACCCTTCTGAAGATGAAGTCTATAGGCAACCAAAGTGAAGGGCTCCTGAGCCAGGGACAGTGGGGTAGCATCAGTGCCAGTCTCCCTGTTCCCCTGATGTACATGAGGCTATATGGTACCTGAGCAGACCCAGGCTCTCTCCTTGACTGATAGAGCCTACCTAGGATAGACCAGCAGCAGTCAGCTCACCAAGGTCACAGCTCCCCTCCAGTCACATCTGTCCCATTGCTAGTCTCTAGGCCCTGAATGGCCCTACAGAAAGATCAGTCTGGTGAACCCCCCTTCAGCACCCCTCCCACACCCCAACACCACATACAAGCTGCTCCACTGGTCTCAGAGGCAGAGTGATGGGGACTGGAAATAGACGGGGTGCTTGTTCCCAAACTTCTTCTCTCCAATACTGCTTAATAGAGAGATTCCAGGTTTAATTAATTTTTGTAGTCAGAGCTTGGAAACCTAATCCATATTTAGAACATAATCCTCAAGAAATATTCCAGTGTTTAAACAGCTTAGAAGTAAAAGCCTTTTGTGACACAGCTGTTACCCTTTTGTCCTTCCCCTGCTGTCTCATGGCACTTCTTAGACATGGCCTTTGCGTGGCTGCTTTGTGTTTTCCTCTTTCTCTATTCATGGACTAGGAGAGCAGGATGGTTCATACTTTCTACAGTAAGATATATTAATATTTTTAAATTATTATCTTCAACAAACCCATAAAGCAAGGCTTGGCACACTGACCAGTGGCCCCCCCAAAGATGTCCAAAAGAAGATTCACAGATGGGATCCAATTAGGAATCTTGATGGGCAGTTTGCCTGGGTAATCCGAGTGGCCAAAATGGTCATCATGTTTATCATCCTAAGAGGAGGCAGGGGCGGGGGGTGAGGGTTGACAACAGGAAGAGATGAGTGGTGTGCTCTGAAGAGAGAGGAAGGAGCCACAAACCAGGGATACAGACGGCCACTGAAACCTGACAAAGACAAGGAAAACAGAACTTCCTGAAGGAGTGGCCCGCCAACATCTTGACCTTAGCCTGGTGAAACCGAGTTGGGACTGCTGGCTTCCAGAATCCCGGGAGAATAAATTGACACTTTTAAGCCACCCATCTTGGGGACATTTGCTACAGTGTCAAGAGAGCACAGTACCCCAGGTAACCCTTAGATTAGCCCAGGGCCAGATACCACTGCTTCCTGAGCCCGCAGCCCCTAGCAAGGAATGGAGTAGACACAGCTCTGAGACCACAACATGTGTCATTGGCCCTTCATGACCCAGGGCATAGCTGAGGATGGGCTGATTGTTGCAGCTTGCTCCCCCAGGTGATGGTGCCCTTCAGAGACGGTACTCCCATGGAGGTCCTCTCCATAAGTGATCTAGAAAAGTCCTTTGCTGAGATGGAGGGGTTTGAGCAAGGCGAGGTGTGCCTCAGAGGTTTTGGCAGAGGTAGAGGTTAGCTATGAAGGGTGTGGGTCTAAGTGAATCCCCCATCCCACGTCTGGTGTGGAACACTGCACCCAACAACGTGTTGGCAGCCAATGCTTGTCATACCAGTGAGATTGGGACTTCCTCAGATGTGGGGGGAAGCAGGATCAGTGAATACAGTTATCTCCCCCACAGTGCTTCATATCCAAGGTGGGGTGAGCATGACACATGGACAGAGAGGATTTGGAAAGGACGGCAAGTGCTTGGAGTGGCTGTGGGGATGGAGAAGAGGGCAGAGGCATTGTCTCCAAATCCTCTTATTTGTGACAGTCTGCTCTTTCAAAGTTGTCCCTGAAATCTTCAGTCACAATTTCTCTCCCTGGGAAGGCAGAAGTTAAGGGTGGCCAGTTTTTATCAGCTGCCAGTCAGCCGCCAGGCAGCCTTGTCACTTGGAGTTTCCTCTAGAGGAGTGTACGTCACTGATATCAAGCCTGACAGCTTCATTTAGCCTTAGTGATTGGTGAGCTAGAGACAGGACTCTCTAAGAGGCCACAGGCCATCCTTATAAGTCCGAGGTCTCCCCTCCCTTTCAGCTAGGAACAGGGTATATGTGGTGACGGGCATCCCACTTCCAAGGTGTAGTTCTTTGTACATTGGCAGGTTCTATGAAATGCTCCTTTGCAGACAGCAAGAAGCCTACGTTTGGGCTCCAGCTAATTTTTATTATTCCAAGAGGAGCACTCTTTATTTTATTGAATATCAGCAACTCAGACACGGCTTCCCACTGCATCCCCAGAGTCTCCTCACTGAGAATTGATTAGTGGTCCACCGAAAAATGTAAAAGGACAATATGAATGTCACCACCATGCTTTGCATGCTGTACTGTAGTTCTACAGCATGTTACCACCAGGAAGAAAGAAACAGGGAAGGGGTACATGGGCCTCTGCATCCATTTATTAACTTCCTGTTCATACATACGTGTTTCAAAGCAAAAGTCAGGGTAACTATGGTATGTGCTGGGACTAAAGGCATGCGCCACCATACCCAGCTATCAGACATGTAATCTTAAGTTACCTAGTAGACATGTTAAAATGTAAAAAAGAAATAGGCCTGTTTAGTTATATGTTGTCTTTAACCCAATGTATCTACGTCTTTGAAATCCCATGTGTATTTTGCACTTACAGAATTTCTCAATTTGGAGTAGCCATTTAGTGCCCGATGGTCCCCTGCCCCATAGAACAACACACATCTGGATGACATAGAAGCCACAATTGCAAAATTATTTAGCATCTTTTTCTAGCATCCTTACTGAGACTCATATGCTATAAAATGCACCCATTTGAAGTGTATTTACTGTTCTTTGTATGCAGCAATCACAAGACTCCATTTCAAAACATTTTCAGGGCACAACCCACAACCATTCAGTCATTACACATTCTTCCCTCCCTCTCCCCAACCACATGATATGCATCCTGTCTAGAGATTTGTCTGTTGTGGGTTTTTCAGATTAATGGACTCTTGGTGTATTACTTACTTTTTGGTTGCTGTGATAAAACACTGTGACCAAGAGAACTTATAGAAGAGTTTATTTAGCTTACAGTTCCAAAGGGTTAAGAGTCCATCGGAGCATGGAGGCATGGCAGCAGAGGTGTCCAGAGCAGAAAGAGGAGCACTCACATCTTGAAGCAGGCACAGGAAGCAGAGCACGACTGGAAATCCAGCAAGGCTTAATTTAAACTCTCTAAGCCTATCCCCAGTGACGTGTTTCCTCCAGCAAGGACACACCTTCTAAGACCTCCCAAAACAGCACCACCATTTTGGGACAAAATGTCCAAATACTTGGAGGCTATGCAGATGTTCTCATTCAAATCACCACATATGGTGTGTGGCCTTCTATGGCTTCTCTTACTTAGCATAACATTGTCCAGGTTAATCCGTGTTGTAGCCTATGTCCAAACTTCATTCCTTTTATGACTGAATAATACTCCATTGTACGGGTATACCGCCTTTACCACCATCTGTTTATCTGCTCATCACTCATATATTTGGGCATTTTCTGCTTCTTTGCTGTTGGGGATTGTGCCACTGTGAACATCATCGAACACCTTTCTGTGTGGACATATGTGTCCATTTCTTTGGGGTATAGTTGCACAAAGTCATTTTGCACTGTACTGTAGTTATTTTTGATACATTTCCCTAGGCTGTATCTTTCTGTAGTTCACATACTTTAACTACCTGAGGACTTATAGCAGCTACATTGTTGATCTCCCCATGATCTTAAAGGACTTTTTTTTTTTCCAGTTCCTACCCATTATAGTCAGTTGCACTGGTGACATGGCTCTGTCCAGGACACTTCCAGAGAACTAAAAAATGTAAAGGCTTCTATCACTTTCTTTTGAGGGAGAAAAGCTTATTATCACAGCTGTGGGTCAGCCACTATTTTAGGTCAGCACAATTTAGAGTATTTCTATCAGTAAGTAAATAATAATAATAATAATAATCCTTATTAAAAGCACTCAGGTTTGTTTTGAAACTCTGCAGCTTTCTATAATAGGGCCCCAAAGCTAAGTGATGGGAGGCCATCACCGTAATGAAGACATTGAGCACAGCAAAGGCAGAAGGTGACTGTATAGACTACCCCATAAGAAGGGCTTGTCACACTGGCAGGCCTTATTGTCAGAATTGGATCTAAGGTCAGGGTCCTTTCTCTTGCTGCTGAGAGCAATGGACCATCTGCCTTGTTTGTACCAAAACACCAGAAATTGGCCCAAAGGACAGCTGTATATAGGAAGGTAAATTTGAGACTGACAAATCTAAACAAAAACCCCTGAGCACAGCTTTTGTCAGTGAACTCAAGCCTGAGAGCAGATCCACAGTTCATTGGTTCATGAGTGTCAGTTCCAGCAAAAGCTGGAATTGGCAGACAGCATTGGGTAATGTTAGTTTCAACTTAAGAGGAGAAAAGGCTCATTTGAGCTCATTTCAGTTTCTTTGAGCTCACTGTTTCAGAGGTTTCAGTCCATAGTACTTAGCTCTGTCGCTTTTGGGTCTGTAGAATGGTGTAGAATGGTCCCAGAGAAACTTCCAGAAGCATTGGGTATACATGATGATTGAGCACAGCCAGAAAAGGGGCATTCATTGTGTCTCATGGGGGAACTCTTTATCAAACTCACCCAGGCAGCCTATAAAATGGGCCATTAAGTGAGCACTTTTCATAAAGCTGAATTTAAAAATAAATGTGATTCCTGGTTCCTACTCAAGAAGGTCCTTTCAGCATTGACTGTCACTTCTTAAGGGCTATAGCGTTGAATAGAGTTCTGCTGTGTTCAGACTCAGAAAACTGTGACTTTTGGGGATGACCTATGAAAATGCTGGCCTCAAATCTGAAAGCCCACGCAGTCAAGAACTTAGAGAATCACACAAAGGCAGACAAAGGCACTATCCATTGGCCAGCCAATTAGGGTGCTAGTCAGTTACCACCTAGTGAAGGTGGCAAACCAAAAGCCAGGTCCCAGACTCCAGACACAGCCTCTGCAGCAGTCCTGAGCTAAAGCAAGACTGGCCTTTCTCTAGAAGGGTTTCTTTAAGCTTGCTTCCTCAGTTACATTCATCTAAAGCAAATACTAAAATCATAACTACTCGACCTCAGTAAAGGGTGGCCCTGAAGGAATAAATAACATGAGGTAGCCTGCTGACCAGTGTTGTCAGAGACACTCCCCAGAGCAGGGGACAGTTGGGAGCTTGCTCATTGAAGCCTTCATCCTAGGAGGAATGGTCAGGCATTTGCAGAACCTTGCCACAGTTCTGTTGGGGCAGGGCCTGTTGGAGGTGGCAGTGACCTGAAGCAGAGTTCAGGGGCTGACATATAATGAGCTTGGGTCTCACCAGGAGTGCAGGAGTACTCCAGTGGAACATTGTCTCTGGCAGCTTACGCAGAGTTTGTTGTCACCATGCCTGGCAAAGCACCAAGTTTTACTCTGACGTGATGTTTGGGTCTCTTGTTGTTCCAAGAACAGCTGTGTAGCTGAGTTGGGCCTGGTGTTTGGCTGCTTTCATCTCATGGAACCTCTGCTGTGCAATGCTTCATGAGGCTCCTGAGGACTCCTGGCCAGCAGCTGACACTGTTGATGTCTACTGTCCTCACATGGCCAGCCGTACTCTACCCCAGCAGAGTTGGAAGACTATACTGAGAGCAAGTACGAATCTCCTGTTTCGTAACTGTCTTCCCACCCCAAGCAGTGGTCCAGAGCAGCACCTAGAAGCATCCACAAGTACCTGGCTCCTGTGAAGAGCAGGCTCGGGGTGCAGGAGGGCAGACCTCTGCGAACAGTGCAGCAGGCACTAGTGTCTTACTGCACACCGTAAGGTTCACAGATAGGCCCTTCTCCATCTAGTTCTGTGTATGCCATTACCTTCTAGAAGGACTACTTAATATATTCTTGGTGGGAAAATGAGCCACCCTGGTTTTTTGTTTTGAAGGTTATTCATTCTGTAATAATACTTACAAAGAGTAAGTGCTCAGCCTGAATCTCCTTAGATTAGCACTCCCTGTCATTTATCATCAGGGATGCTACTCAGTAGAAGAGAAGAATGGCTTGCTTGGTCTTCCTTCTTATCCCATGACTTCTCCAATCAGCATAATCACCTGGGCTGTGAATGTCAGAAAAGCTGACTCCCTGGAACCTGGGCCTTGTTAGGAGCCTCTGCATCCACATGTACATCCATTCAAAACAGATTCATCCCTGTGTTGAGAACCAAAGGTTTGTTAACAGGTTGCGCTGCCAGCCGCCCATGATCTCAGGCTCCTTGGAGTCTACAGTTCCTTAAAATAGTTACATTTCCCTTACTGGAATGCAAAAAGGCCATCATATGGTGGGCTTATTTCTATAGCTGAACATCAGACATGAGGCAAACAATAGGGTGTCCCAGAGAGCTCATGGCAGCAGTTGAGTTATGTTGTTCATGATCCAAACCAGGACACTTGAGAGATCATTGTGTAGTACTGATCCTGCTGAGACAGCCAATGCAAACCAGATTTTTGATGTTAGAAATGGCCTTTTTCTGCCAGTGCATGTAATCAGTAACTGAATTTTCAAAGATGGGGTCTAGT
Organism: Nannospalax galili; assembly: GCF_000622305.1. Classification (NCBI taxonomy): domain Eukaryota; kingdom Metazoa; phylum Chordata; class Mammalia; order Rodentia; family Spalacidae; genus Nannospalax; species Nannospalax galili. The sequence goes on from NW_008336933.1 coordinate 9,492,513, forward strand.
CCTGTTAGGCATTCTTTCATTAAGGGGAAAAAAAGATTGTGAAATTAACTAGTAATGTTATCTGTGAACATTGAAAAACAAAGCCAAGGTGGCAATGGTGTCTCACACAGAAAATCGCTGTGTGAGCTGCACAGTTGGAAAGACTGTCTGACATTGGTGTAAGCCAGAGGGGCCCAGATGCAGCGCTTGCCTTCAACAGTGCAGGCCACTGGGCATGGGCAGCAGGGCAGCTGAGCGCTGGCCAGCAGGGAAGGGGCCTCAGGCTACATTCCATCCAGATTTTTCATTAATAGCTGAAAGGTGTTTGTTTTGTCTGTTGCCTTCCAGTGTCCCTGTGACAGTGTAGTCATGTTGAGGAAGTGAGATATCTTGAAAATACCCTTCAGAGACTATATGGGAACACTACCCAGAGGCCCAGGATAAGTTCATGTATCTTCCTAGAAATTCGTGGTTAGCTTAGAAGAAACATTTTTTAAAACATTCTCTTTTTAAAACAAGAAGAAATATATTGCAAAGCAAGTTATACCCTTTATATAAGGATCTGTAAGATACTTCAAAAAATAGTTCTCAATAGCCCCTTTAAGTCCAGCCCAAATCCCCAAAAGTAGGATTTTCTTTCTTAACTGCTACGAAACAGCCAGTATGGAAGGCTCTGTTCAGTTAACCTCTCCTTTGCTCACTATCATGCTGTTTTGATTGTATCCTAAAACTGATTTCCAATTTTCCTTTTCAATTTTTTTTTAAAAATTTAATAATTACATGATTAGAAGAAGCAGCTTTAACATGTTCAGTAACACACTCCAGAGCAAGAGTACATCTCTTTCACAAGTGGCTGTAAGTTTCTAGGTTCACAGTTAAATTCTTTTGTTTTGTCATCACTGTTTTTGGTGTTCTGTTTGTTACTTTGTTTTGTTTTGTCTTTAACATAAGTCTTCTGCACAGCCCAGATTGACTTCAAATTCACAGTCCTCCTGCTTCAGTTTGAGTGCTCGGATGACAAGCCTGTAATAACACACACACCTTCAAGCTTTTCTTTTCTACTCTGTGCTTATTCAAATAAGCCCTAAAGCTATTTTGTCAAGTATTTGGGTTTTTACTTGTATTAAAAACAAATTGTTGGGCATGGCAACATATGCCTTTAATCTCACCATACCAGAGGCAGAGACAAGTGGTTCATTGTGAGTTCAAAGCCTGCCAAGGATACATGGCGAGACCCTGTCTCAAAGGAAAAAAAAGAATTAATTTGACAAGATTGGTATTATGTGATTCAGCCTTTCAGTGAACATAGTTTATCTCCTACTTCATTAAAATTTGCTTTAGAAACTTAGTACAATGGTTCACACCTGTAATCCAAGCACTTGGGAGGCCAAAGCAAGAGGATTGCCAGAAATTTGAGGCTAGCCAGGGCTCAATCTGGAGCTACAATGTGTGAGGCTTTGTGTGGGAGATAGATTATTTTAAATCTCTAAATTTGGGAGATGTTTCTGTTGTTGGTCTTGTTTTTGAGTTGTTTTTGTCGGTGGTGGTGGTTGGTGGTCGGTGTTTTGTTTTGTTCTACTTTTTGTTTTGTTTCTGAGACAGTCAGAAACACTGGAGCACTAGTTGCCCTGGAAATGGCTGTGTATTCCTGGCTGGCAATCCCATATGTATCCTCCTTCCTCTGCTTCCTAAATGCTGGAATTACAGGCATGCAGCACCACGCCCAACCTAGATTTTTAAGTTTTCTAGTTTCTTCCTCAAGATTACACATATTTCATTCTTTTTTTAAAAAATATAGTTAGTTAGTCCCAGCACTCAGGAGGCAGAGGCAGGCAGATCTCTTTGAGTTCAAGGCCAGCCTGGTCTACATAGTGAGTTGCAAGCCAGCTGGGGCCACAGGGAGACCCTGTCTCAAAAAGAACAAAAAAAAAAAAAAAAAGTGAAAAAAACTAAAGTTAGAGCCCAAGTTTTTAATGAGAAAACTCTGCTCGAGTCCACCAGTGTGAATCAACTTTCTTGACTTCACCACATGAGTCTCTTGGGTGCCTTCTCTGTGTATGGTACATCCCATGCCTCAGTTTTCGATAACACTGGGAAGTGAACCTGGGTCCTTTTAACTGCTAAGCCATCTCTCCAGTCCCTTATCATTCTTCTAAAAAAAAAAAAAAATTTATTTATGTGTATTTGGGGGTATGCACACGAGTGCAGGTACCTATGGAGGCCAGAAGTCCTTGGGTGGCTTCATCTACATTATCAGCATCTTTTTGTGGGTTGCAGTTTTCTAGGAGAAGACTCCTTAGGCTTTTTCCTTTCTGAAGTTTAGCTGGGTGGGTCTTGGCCTGATGGTACCATTTCCATTGTTTAAATGCAAATCTAGAGGCCTCTCCTTAAAGGCTTTACTCTCCTTATCAAAGAGAGCCTCAAAGCCAGAAGTTCTGACTCTTGTAATTTTCACTTGTCCATACAGCCCCTCTCTCACCAGTGTTCTGACCAACTGGAGTACATAGGCAGAAAACCACAGCCCCAGGCAGAGATAAGAACCAACCCAGCAGTCATTCCTCAAGTCCAGCCCAGAAAGCTCACATTCAAGGCCATGTGGCCTCATCGTCAGTGACATCATTCCCTCCACCATATCAGGTTAATCATTGCAGTTCCGTAGGTTCTTGCAGCTAGAAGGAGAGGAGGCCTTTGAGATCCCTATGGTTGGAGTTTAGAAGCCCAGGATACACGTAAGTAGCATCTAACAAGCATTTGCCATGTTCCTCCCAACAACATTAAGACATTTACTGTTTGGACCTAGGAAGTAGCTGAGACAGTTGATGAGTGCTCTTCATGTCTGGTATCCATCTGCTACTTTGTGAAACCACCAGAAAGCAGCAGAGGCAGGTTAGGATCCCTGCCATTCCCCTGGCAGGCCTCACCACCTCCACTCTCCTGGCTATTGCCCCCATTCTCCTGGTGATTGAGCCCAACTCTCCTCCCTTGAGTTTAAAGACCTCAAATCCTGGGATCAATTCTGTTTTCTTGGATCCTGCACCTTCCTCTGCAGCAGGTTCTTTGTCTGATGTGTCAGTTAGCCCATCTACTTGCAATTGAATAATCTGTGTATTTTTCTAATGGACTCTAATGCCTAAAGTTTATAGAAGAAAAATATGATCAGGTCTAATGGCCAGTTTCTACACAGTGGTGGTGATATGACTGTGGAAGTCAGTTTGAGATTCTAGGGGACTATAAATTGAAACTGTTAATGTCACTTCCTCACTTCCCTTGACCAAACCCTCTGACCCACAGCCAAGCAACAGCCCTCTCTGACATTAGTGCTTTAGCCTCAATCCAGCTGACCTGTGTATACTGACGCTTTGCACAGGCCCAGTAAATGCAGCGCTACACCCCTCACTGAGATACCTTTGGGGAGTTTCCTCCTTGTGTGAACAGAATATTTCCCTTACCTGCCTGTAACTACTCTGGGTTTTTTCCATAGCCCTGAATTATGGCTTAAAACCTTCAGCCAACTATAAACTATTTGGTCTGTTTAACAGACAGTGAACATTCCTTGCCTTCATCAGTTCTGTATTTCCACAAGGCACTCACCACCAAAGTACTTGTGATCATTAGCAGGTCTAGGTTTCAGAGTAGCCAACATAGAGCCTTATGACCACAGGCTACAAGCTACCAACACTTCTAGTTACCAAGATCACCTACATCACTTAAGATGAATTGTGTACAACCTGAGAAGTTTGTCATTAGCCAATTTTGTCACTGTGGGATCACCACAGAGTGTTGACACAAATTAAGATGGCCAATGCCTGGCCTAGCCTGAGCTGTGCTGTGAAGGCAGCTCAGTCTAGTAATGTGGTCTCCTCCTTTCTCCTCCTTCCATCATTCATTAAAACAGATTCATTTGGAGTCCCAGTACAGGGCATGGGAGTGTCACCATCTCTGTAGTGTTCCTGCAGGGAAAAGAGAGCCCCTTCTACAGAGGGGACTAGAGAAGCCTCATCCACTGGCCAAAGGTGGGGAAGCTTTGCTAGGATGGACATTGACACCCTAGCAAAGGGTAGGGTGTCACTCTCTTGATAGAGTAGACTAGGCAGAGGCACATAAGTTGGAGACCCACAGCCTGGTGGCAGTCCATTCACAGGCATAGGTGAGGACTGGATGCAGACAGAGGTTCTGAACAGAGAGGATCTCATTTATCTTTATGCTCTCTTAACACAATTCACATTATCAAGCTCTGATTTCATACATCCTCTCCCCCTCCACCAGCCATAAAATTACACATCTGAATGGATTTTTTTAAGGCTTGGGGTTGGGCTCAAGAGTAGAGCCCTTGTCTAATTTAGCATGCATTAGGCCCTGGATTCTGTCCCCAGTACTGAAAATAAAAATGGACTTTAAAAAATCTAATTGATTGGGCCGGGTGTGGTGGCACACACCTTTAATCCCAGCACTCAGGAGGTAGAGACAGGTGGATCTCTGTGAGTTCAAGGCCAGCCTGGTCTACATAGTGAGTTCCAGGACAGCTGGGACTACAGGGAGACCCTGTCTCAAAAGGACAAAAAAAAAAAAAATCTGATTGATACTTAAAGTGAACTGTAAGTTTGGCCCATTTGGCCTCTTTCCCGGCTTCCCAGTTCTGGATTAGTGGACGTTTAGGAGCTGTGTCAGGTTCAGTGTCATAGCTTTTGGTAGGAACACAGCAGGGGTACCTGTGTTCCTGCTCTAGCACACCCAGCTCCACACAATTTGTTATGTGGGGCAAGATACATTTGTCACAGGGCTCAGGTCTTTGACACCATCAGACAGGCCACCAGAGGGAGCACCAATTGGACAGGCAAATTAAAAAAAAAAAAACCCTCCTCAGAAGGTTTGGATGATGTGTCAGGAGCCCTGAGAATGTCATGCCTAGTTCCCATTAATGCTGCTTCTAGAAAATCTCATAACAACAACCAAAATAATGTATACAAGAAAAGACTTACGCATGGGTGGTCATCCTGATAGTAACAGGAAGCAGTCTCCAGATGTTCATTAAGTAGAACAACCAAAAAGATTATGACACATCTTCACAATGAAATGCTAGACTGCTGTTAAAGATACCCTTTCAGGTATTGGTGCAAGATCCTAATGAAGATAAATGGAATGAGCAAGTTGCACTTCCCAGTTTAAATACTGCCTTGTGTATATGTACATATTTTCTTTTGTTTGATTGGTTGGTTTTGTTTTTGTGTTTTTGAAACAAGGTGTCATGTAGCCCAAGCCAGCCTCAATATATAGCTGAAGATGACCTTGAACATCTGATCCTCCTGCCTCCATACCATCACACCTGGTTTACACAGTGTTAGGACTTGAATCCAGGGCTAGGCAAGCATCATATGGCTAAGGTACATCCCCAGCATATTTTAAGTTTATACATGAATTAACAATCTAAGTGGTAGATTGCTTGCCTATAATGTACAATCATTGGATTGTAGTCAATCCCTGGATTAAATCCCCAGAACCAAAAATATAAAAATAAATAAAAATGCCAAAATATTAAGAGCTATATCTCATAAAGTAATAAAATATTTAGGGAGGAAGAAAGGATTTTTATGAAGTCCCTACTGCAGTGCTTTAAACTTTGGAACACTCACACTATCTGTCTAAGGCACCACCTAGGTCACAGAGACATTGTTTCCTTTTAGTATGAACAGGACACAGTTCACCTCCTTCTTGGCCCTAACCTTTTTGCCCATCAGGCATATGGTTTAAAACTAAAATTCACAGTGTACATTCAAATCAATTATGAGGTAGTTTAGCTATGTAACACAAAATCCAAATAACAACACCTTTTTAAAACAAGGCTTGTTTTCTTCCACATAGAAGAAAGCTGACAGTAAGGTGTCCAGAGCCAGCAGCGTGGCTCCGTGGACATCAGGAGTCCAGGCACTTCCTCTCTGTCCCCCATTCTCTTCATGTGACTCTCAGATCAGACTTCTTTGATGGCACTAGATGCTGCTGGTGTTCCAGCCATCCAGTTCAGAATCCAAGGAGAAAGGAGACCAAGTGAGGGGGCAAAGGCAGGCAGCCTTTAAAGAACTTGCCCTTGGGTTAGCTCAGGGGTAGAGCACTTGTCTAAGCGTATGCCAGGCTCTGGGCCTGGTGCCCAGAACAACAAGAAATCTTTCCCAGATATTCCCCCCATGGAGTCAGCTAATGCCTCAGTGGGTGCCTATAGCTGCAGGGTAGCCAGACTGTAAATCTAGATGTAGACATTGACACCTAATAAGGAAAAAGAAACAAAGACCACAGCTGTCCAGTGTCATCTCCAATCTATTACAGTGGAGAATTCATGCCATAAAGTGAATGTTGCTTAGGAAGCTGGTAGAGGAGTGGGTACTGGACAGAGAGCAGAAGGCGCTGGGCTCTAGGCTTTTCTCCACCATGCCTTGACTTCTCTGGGCCTCCTTTGAGCCTTAGATCATGTGCATACATCACCCTCCATCTTGCTATTGTTGACTCCACTTCTATGCTTCACCGTATCTTCCACCAACCTGTGCCCTCCACGCCTGCTAGCCTGAAGCATGGCTAAGTACTGCTGGCCTCTTACCAGCTACTCCCCCTCCTGCTCACCTTGGACTGGAATGTGATGCTTAGTTTTGATTATCAGCCTTCCATAACCTAGAATCACCTGGGAAGAGTCTCAATGAGGGCTGGTCTAGATCAATTTGACCTGTGGGCATGTCTATGGGGGAGTGTCTTGACTCAGCCTAAAGGGGGGCATCACCAATCCCTGTTATGGGGCTCAGGACTGAGCAGAGGAAGCTGAGTACTGAGCATGTGTGCATTGGTTTCTCTGCTCTTGAGTGTGGATTAACTAGCTGCTTCAAGTTCCCACTGCCTTGGCTTCCCTGCTACGGTGGACTGTAATCTGAAATTGTGAACTAAAGGGACCCTCTCTCCCTTATGTTGCTTTTTTCCAGAGTATTTTATTATGGCAACAGAAAAAAAAGTAAAACGGGGGTCTTTGTCACCGTAGATGAAAATCAGTCCTCTGTTGCTCACATTTTAATGGCCCTCACTTTTCCTCAGAATGACTTGGCACCCAGAGTACAGCCCAAGCCTTCCTCATTTTATTCTCTCCTCTCTGTCCCATCATCCCACCATCTGCTTCCAGGCTGAGCCCCTTGCTGTCTTTGACATTCTCCAAGAGCCATATATTTTGTATTTCTGTACTGCTAGTCCTGCAGATGCTTGTCCTTGCTTCTGGACTGACTCTCACCCCTGCCCCAGCTCCAGCTGCTCAATGCTGAGTTGTCCCCTGAAGCTTTGCTTTATAGCCCCTGCCTCTGAGAGGTCTTCCCTAATCCTTTCTGGCTGTCTCACCTGTATTCTTCTAGACCTGTGTTGTGCCCTGGGCCAGATCAAGGGCAGGACTCACGTGTCAGAGCTCCCCAGCCCAGTGCCTGGACAGAAGGTGCTCACCCTTCAGCTCAAGGGCCAAGCAGGTCTGCCCCCTAGTGCTCCTCCAGGTTTTGCCAGGTCTTTTGTTCAGCAAACGCCTATTTGCTGTGTACTGAAGGTGCCAGCCTTTCAGCTGGAAGCAGCAGCCCTGCCTGTCTCCATCTGTGCTGCAGAGCCCTGGCCCTCAGATTCCTTCTCACTCACTACCCAGTGGTCTGCTAGACCCTTTGTCTGCTAGGACTGTGTAAGGCTCAGTGATGCCCTGGCCTTTGAGAAGTCCCAAAGCTGGGATAGGGGTGAAGAAGGGGAAACAGCATGAGCTTGAGCATCACCTCACACAGGCCCTGTGCACAGACCACATGTGGTCTACATGGGCTACAGAGGGAGGGGAGCAGGCTTTGATAACACCTGAGCTGCTGGCCCATGGTAGTAAGTAGTTAAGAGGAAAGCCAACCTGTCAGGAGAAGGCAGGAGGTCACTACCACCTCCATATGCTGCAGATGTCTGCAATGCCTGTTCCTTGGCCAGATTCCCACCAGCTGCTCAGAGACCTCACCCCATACAAGTACCTTTCTGGCTGGGGGAATCTCACTAAGAGGCACACCATTGGCTCCAAAACCTCACAATTCACTAGCTCAGACACCTCACCCTCGGAGGCATCTCACTGGCCAAAAGACCTCACACCCTTCTCTTGACATCTGCTGACTTTGGTGAGAGCTCAGACTGTTGGGGCAGCAGGGAATTGTAAAAGTCACCTAGGAGTACTCAGGCCTGTCATTTAGCAGGTAAGGATGTTGTTGGGACCAGAGGGAGGACAAGGAGAAGATTCCCCAGTGAGTAACAGAACCAGGACTAGAGCCCAGCACCCCAGCCCCTGCCCAGTGTCTTTCTTGAACTCCATCTTTCTTCCATTGTGTCAGACATAGAACATAAGGATCAACCCATGGACATTCAGAGACCACATGGCTTTTAACAGAGGCATCCAAGGTAGATCTGAGGAGGACGATACCTTTTGTCACAGAAGCTGAGCATCAAAAAGCTGATTCAAACCCTTTCTGCCATCTGAATTCCTTCTCAGTCCTCACTTTCTGCTCCTCACAAGAACGGAGTCTTGTGTGCACTCACAACAGCTATCCTACTTCAGGACACCTCTGTTACTGAGTACTTACACAGTACCATAGCTTCTGCCTATACTGGAGCCTTGAAAAGGGTACTGAGTCCTGTCAGTCACTCATGGGATGAGTAACTGTCAACACTGCCAAGAGGGCCCCTATGGACGCTCCAGGTGACTGAAATACCAATGTGGTCACTGCACTCCCAGTGTCCACTTTCTTTTTAGACAGTGCAGCTGCTCTCAACTCTCAGTTTGCTTTCTCTTAACGGTACAGGGCACCTATTAGCTGTCTGTCAGGGTGTCTGCTCAAGTGCAGACCAAGCACCAAGCAAATGCATGGGAAACCGAGGCGGTCAGGAGGCCTGCTGGGGCTTCTGTCCCTTGTTAAAAGCATGCTCCCTTGCCCAGGCCTTCTTTTTAAGGAAGAGTCCTAAGGCAGAAGGAGAACTCTGGGGGAATCTGGATTCTGACCCCAGGGCACAGTAGCCCTGACCTTTGGGAATGTTCTCTCATTCAATTTTATAGAGCAGTTTCTCACCCCAGATGTTTCATAGATAGTGGCCAAATGCTGAGATCCACACAATCGTCCTAATGCTCAGCACTTTCTTCCCCGTTTCTACTTATTCCTTTAAAAAAAAAAAAAAAAAGTATCACCTAGGAAGTACCTTTAGAAGAAAACTGTGACAAAGACTTTGCCCTGGCAAAAGGACAAGCTATAGCCCTACACTGGGGCACAAGCAGAGACACTTAACTGAAAAGGACACAACACAGAAAGAGGCAGGAAAGGCAGAAAATATGTGACCAGACTGCCACCACTAGCCCCACCAGGGACAGCAGCCAAGCCTTGTGCATCTCCCTTCAGGTCAAAGTCTACTCTCTATGGAAAGATTTTCTTTCCCAGGGAGAAGCACTTGTAAGGAAGGAATTCCCACTGAGTGGAAAGTTGTACACCTGGATGGCTCTGCCTGCAGCCAGCAGCCAAGGAGCCTAGTGGATGGCCTTGCCATCTCCATACACCACGACTAGCCACTGGTGCCATTTGAAAGAGCTGTGAGATGATCTCTAACCTCCCACAGCAGGAGGAGTGGGAAGTAGATGATGGGCTAGCAAAGGCACATGGGATTAACTTTGCCCCATAGTACAGTTTCTAGAGGGAGCAGCCTGTCCTAACAGGTAAGTACTTGTCAGAAATGAGACCAGGCTGGATTGCATATATTAGAATCCTGGAACTAAGAGGATGAGTCAGAAGAATGGAGAATTCAAAGCTAGCCTGAATTATGTAGTGAGACCCTGTCTCAAAGAAACCAAACAAGTCAGAAATGCTTTTCCTGATCATTCACAGCTGATAGAGTTTTACAGTTCTTAACCTGTGTTTTGTCTTTGCCTTCAGGTCCATATTGGCCAACTGTATTCCACTGACAGACTTATCATTGAGAATCAAGAGAAGCCCAGGACCTAGGAGTTGGGGACTAGGAACCAGCCCACCAGCAGCAGTGTTGACCACCTTCAGCATCCATTCTGTGTGGAGTAGAGCCCTCCAACACTGGGTGAACATGGCCTCTTGCTCTGCCTGCCCTGTAGGAGCTGATAAACTGAGTCACATTTCCATTCTGTTTCGGCCATAATATGAAGAGATGGCTGTCCATCCTCAATTCAAGTGTTAGAATGAAGAGCTGGAGGTCACTCAGAATAATGCTATGTATTATCATGTCTCCACCCCACCCCATCTTACAGCTCACCCAAATTTGTGTAGTCTTTACAGACTGGTTTTTGGTCCTTAACAGTAAACAGAATCATCTCCCTATCCTTTTATACCAAATAAACTCATTACAATGAATGTGTATTAATTTCCAAAGGGAGGGGGTGCCCCACCATCAGCTGAAGACTCCTTTTGTCTTAAGTCCAAGCACCAGTTCAGATGGGGGCAGTGGGAGTATGGATCAGGATGAGGAATCTGCAACCTCAGAATCCCAAGCCCCTCCCCGATCCATGCACATGGGAAACTTTAGTCTGACAATCCCCAAGGAAGGCCATGTATGTAAGTCTGAGAAGTGCCATGTGCAGCCTTGAGGCCCAGATACTGCTGATTGATAGAGTCACCAAGGAGGGAAGGGCGAAAGTACCAGAGGTTGATATGTTTAAAACCAAACAAGGCTGGAGAGATGGCTCAGCGGTTAAGAGCACTGACTGCTCTTGCAGAGGACCTAGGTTCGGTTCCCAGCACCTGCATGGTGGTTATCAGCTGTCTGAAACTCCAGTTCCAGGGGATCTGATGCCCTTTTCTGACCTCCATGGGCATTGCACAACATGGGTGCTCTTACATACATGCAGGCAATATACTCATACACATAAAAAATAAATAAAATTTAAAACACAGTTGCCCAGGTGACTCTAAGTGAGGGGCAAGACAAGAATAGGTGGCATGCTGTTTTGGGGGAGTTTTGTTTGTTTTGTCTTTTTGAGACAGGGTCTTCTTGTAGCCCCAGCTGGCCTGAAACTTGCTATGTAGACCTGTACTCACAGAGTACTCAAAGGCATGTGCCACGCCTGGCCAGGAGCATGCATTCTTAAGGCACTCCCAGAATTGCCAGCTTTGAGCCACTGCCTTTGAGTCTCTTCCAGACATAAAAGAAGTCATGTGTGTGCCTTTTTCCTAGGAAACCCATTCCTTCCAAACACAAGGAACATACTGCATAACTTCCTTGACTTCTGGGCAATTTCCAGGGACCTAGATCCCATCCAAGGGGTTTCTTCAAGGTGCTAAATAGATTTTTAAGATTCATGTCAAAGTTTGAGTGGGCTTGTAAGTAGCTCAAGTCGTACAGTAGCTTGGATGGCCTCACTCTGTTTCTCATAGTCATTCATGTGAGTTGAGTACAGCAGTCTGAATCTACAACACTCCACCCTGCTTTCAAAGTCATAGGTTAAGGGCTAAGGATATGAGTCCATGGGTAAAGTGTCATACTTTGCTCTCATTCACCCAGCAGTACAACTCTTGGTGTCATGATTCAGTCCTGTGTACCAGTGAGACTAGCGAAGATCTAAGGGGTCACAAATCTGATACCACTAAGTCCACTCCTGGGAGCTGCAGTGTTTGCAAAACAGGGTGGTAGGCCAGGGTGAATGAACATGCGTGATGTGGGAAGTGTGATCACTCCTCAGCTCCAGGCAGCATCACCCAGCCCTGGTGGAGGTGGTCCAGGTTGTGCATCAATAGAGTATGTGGTGGATGGCACTTCTGAGTTAGGTTTAATTTAGGCAGCTGCTATGTGGAAACCTAAGTCCTTTGCCCTGAAAGTTTCAAATTGCAGGCTCCATGGGAGACCCCACAGGATCTGTTCCACAGGCAGTCATGGGAGCAAACTTGATCTGTTCTTTAAGCCATTAACAGCTGGCTGTTTTTGTACTAATTAAACTACATGAATGGGTTTGGACATGCTCATGCCTTGATAATGCAGAGCTAATTTTTGTAAATCAAATAAAATTAGCTGTGCATCTGGAATCTATAAAGAAATGAAGGAGAACTGAGACAGAAAAGCCCACAAACAGGCTTCTGCAAAGCGAGCCTCACATTGGGTGTCCCCTAAATGCAGAGGACTCCAGCTTGATTCTAGAGCTTTGAAGAAAGTAGTGTTTAGCAGGTGTTTCTGTGATTCAGCTTTCCACCTGCTTGACAGCCCCAACTTCAGAGCTTGGGGCCAGGCATTGTGCTGGGAAGACTGTACCAGGTGGCCTCAACTTCCCCAGAGTGCCACTGCTCTGGCGGTGTTGAGTCACATTTGGTGTTAGCAGCAGGCAGATGAGAAATGCCACCAAAAAGTTACCTCACCTAAGACCAAAAACACTGGCCAAGTAGCCATTTCCTAGACCTTCAGCAATGGCATTAGGTTGGCCCATCTGGTCTGTATCTAGGACAGCTGTGTGCAGCTGAGTGTTTGGCGATGTTGCTCTGATGGTCCTTGTTGTCTGGATGGAATAGCTAAAAGAGCATCCTCCAAGACTTAGCATAGATTGGTTAGTGTACACTCCATCCTGCTGCCCAGCAGCAGTCACCTCAGTCCTCCCCTCCATAGCCTTTCCCATCATTGGGAGCCCTTCCATCTGTGGTTTCCAAAGGTTGGAAACATTTCTCTTATTTTGCCCCCATGGCTACATACCAACCTAGGGACTTGTGCATGCTAGAAAAGTCCTCAGCCTGTTTTTTTATCATTTTTTTTAAATCCACCATAAGAAAACAATTTGAAAGACCTTATAGAGAAAGTTTGCCTGTAGCTTTCTGTAGGCAAGCTGCTTGTGTTTAATACCATAGTTGGAAAGAATAAAGAGAAGAATTTCTATACTTAGAAAAGGGGGCAAGTTTGTTTTTTAATGGATAAGGAAGACTGGTCTGCATGTTGGCCTCCTAGCTCTAAGAATGAAAATAAAGCACACACTGAAATGCCAAGTTTACAGAAAATTCAAAAGCACATTTTGTGACTAAACGAGCTGCTTTTTGTTGTTAAGTACAGTCCACCTTCCATATCCTCGGGTTCTACACCCATGGATCCAACTAACCACAGATCAGAAATGCTTGGAAACACATCAGCACCAAACAGGTACAGGCTTTTTTTTTTTTTTTTTTTTTTTTTTTTTTTTTTGTCTCTCCCTGTAGCCCCAGCTGTCCTGGAACTCACTATGTAGACCAGGCTGGCTTGAACTCACAGAGATCCGCCTGCCTCTGCCTCCCAAGTGCTGGGACTACAGGCGTGCACCACCACGCCAGGTTTGGTACTGGCTTTTTATTGCTGCTGTTACTCCCTAAACAAGCACAGCATAACAATTACTTGCATCCACTTTCATTATAGTAGCTAATGTAAGGAATCTAAGAATGATTTAAAATATAGAGGAATGCATGTAAGTTCTATGCAAATACAATGTCTTTATATATAAGAAAGCATCATAGATTTTTATGTCCATAGGGATTCCTAGAACCAGTTCCCTGCAGATACCAAGGGACAACTGTACTTGATATAAATTGCTATTGCTATTGTCTTCTAGATTAAAGGCTATTTTAGATATTGGGGCCAAGCCAAATCAAAGATAATGGCTCAAAAAGAAAGTAGAAGTTTCTTACACTCGGGAATGTGGGAACTCTTTCGGGAGTGGGGGGTATATTTAACCCACAGACAAGAAGTTCTTTGAGAAATATCACCTGAACCCAGATGCTCTCCTCCCCCAAGCATTGGTGATGAGTAGTAGAGTCTTGAGCATGGGAGGCAGCTGCTCTAGTGCTGAGCTACATCATCCCAACCCCATATGAGCAAACATTAAGATGATCATAATCTCCGTTTGAAGGACATTTATGAATGATCTCTTGTGCCAAGACGCTAAGGTATAGGTCAGAAGTCCCATGGAGCAGCCTCATTACGTGGATCACATGACAAAGCTCAGGTGCCTTTATTACAAGCAAAAGGGACACAGCAGGAAGCCTTCTGTGCAGCTTGTGTCTACAGAGGCCTTGCTGCTAACCTGGAGTTTCCCAGTTACAAAAGGATCTGGGGTAAAAATGGACTTAGTAGAGAAGGCAGTTCTTGATTACAAAGCAGACCTCTGTCCGTCCATTCTCCCTCTCTTCCTCCAGCCCTCCTCTCTGAAAGTTTACCTGGAATCTATAGAGTGGCCCAGCTCCCCCTAAAAACAGTAAGGCCTTCCCTTTTCCGTCTTCACAGCCCTATTCTTCAGGGAGCCATTGGTGAAAATTGCTTCTCATGTTGATATCCACATGGGAAGCAGTATAGATGTTGCTTTTGCTTGAGTGCAGTTTCAAGTCCAAAGACCCTTAAGAGAGAATCAAAAGAACACTCAATGATGAATCTGACTGATCCTTACCTGGGGGCACTGTGGCCACTGCTACGGTATGGCAAACAAAGTCAGCATCTTACTGTCTTGAAATTAGATCACAAGATTTGTCAACAGCAAAAGACCAGGAATTGCACATGTTGGAGTCTTTTTTATTTATTTAATAACCACATGATTAGAAGTATTTCATTATAGCATTAACATATTCAATAACAATTTCCAGAGCAAAGATGCATCTCTTTCAAAATTGGCTGTAAATTTTTAGGTTCACAGTTGAATTAATACAGTTATACAATATTGAACTCAGTATGAGCCCTATAAAACAAAATTGAATGAGGTTTTAACCTTTAAAAAAGATCTCCATTTCATTTTAAAATATATTGTTTCATACAGAAAACTCATTTTTAATGCTACCAACACTTAGATGTTTGCACATGCATCTCTAATCTCTATGTACCTGAGTATTACTAGTCAGAGTCGGTTACTTTCTGAGATCCTTGGCACCTGAGCATGGATATAAAAATCATCGGGTAGATTTCAATGGTAATGTGATTCACCTCTACTAATTAACATGGAGCAATTTTTTTTCAAATTTAAAGATATTTTATTCAATTGACTATATATTAAACTTCACACGTATATCTATAGTGACCTGTTTTCTTCTCCTTTTCCTAGCTCGTTTCTTCTTGACATGGGTAACTTACACAAATAAAAATTGTGTGTATTTAAATAGAAATTGTATACATATTTAAATTAAAATTGTATATATATGTGTATATATTGTATTTATTGTGACCAGCTGTTCTCAGACTGGACATCTCCATGGTAACCACAGTGTGTCCCATGTGAGTCGGGGATCCGAATGCACCCCTCTAGAGTGTCCAGGCTTCCAGGAACAGCTGGTTCCACAGGAAACCATTTTGAAGAAATGTTCTGCATCCTCTTCCTACCAGAGTGTTGAGCTTTCTGTGAAATTTCCCATCAGCTGGAAAATTACTTTATTTACTTTGTTTCTAAATGTCTTACATACTATCAAAATATTTCACTCAGACTTCCTAACTATTACCTAGGGAACTAATGTGACTTCACCTGTCTTACATTAGTAACAATATGATTGGCTCCTTATTTTTGAAGGAGCATCTCATTTATGTGCATCTGATAACACAGAAGATATGTGACCAAAGTCTATAATGTGAAAGGTAAGAGTCTGGTCAAGAGTTACCAAGTATTCTTCCACTTAAACTTCAAATATATAATACATCTAGGATTGTTAACTTGCCAGATTTTATCGTGCATTAAAAATATTTCAAGCATAGTTCTATACTTCCTTGTGGCATCATATAAGTAAGAAGCATGCCCAAAGTGCAGAAATGATGTATCCACTCCAACTACTAAAAATAAAGCATTTCTTTTTTTAAAAAAGTCCCGTGATCGAGCCAGGTGTGGTGGTGCACACCTTAATCCCAGCACTCAGGAGGCAAAGCCAAATAGATCTGAGATCAAGTCCAGCCTGATGTACATAGCAAGTTCCAGACCTGCTGGGACTACAGGAAGACCCTGTCTCAAAAAAAGTAAGATAAAATAAAGTGAAATAGAATATTTTTTTAATTCAGTGCCACAGTCCCATGTGTATTCATCCCAGCACTTGGGAGGCTGAGACAGGAGGATTGCTGGAGTCTGGAAATTCAGGTAAGCTTGACATCATAAGGAGACATCCTCTTGAAAAGAATTAAAATCAGGATCAGGTAATAAAGTGTGGGGGAATTATGACAATGATGGGGGCAAACCAGTTACGGAGACAGGACAGCCTAGCAGATGAATGCCTTGTGTAGGGAGACTCTGACTCCAGCTGGACCACCGTGATGTTTACCAGAGTCCTCTCAGCTGCGGCCTTTGCTCCTTTTGCAGGAGGACTGGATTTCCAGCTCCATCAGTGTCCCATTCCAATTAAAGAAGCTACGCTTGGAACCCCCAAATGCTAGTGTTCACAGTAATTAGCAGGAACTCCCCAAGACCAGCTCCAGCATTGTTGTCCTGTCTCCATGAAAGTTCAGTTCTTATGGGAGCAGACCAGAGCGTTCATCGGGTTTGTATTCAAGAGAACCCATACCTGAGATTCAGCACACAGAGGAGCGAGCTGTGGTCTCTACAAAGGAATAGGCCTGTCCGAAGGGGCCTTGACCCCTCACCCAGCAGCTCCAAGACCAGCAAGTGTGGTTCTGACTTTTCTAACTGAAAAACCTGTCTTCCTCTGACCTCTGCAGTTACTATTGCAAAGTTCAGACCTTGCTGGAAGGGGCAGGTGGTGGTGGGGGGTGATTTATCTTGCTTTTCCAGCAAAAATTTCTCACTTGACTGTCTACCCAATAAGAATATGATATTTTTGACCAGATGGACTTGAACCAGTATCCAGTCTATAAAGAGGAGGGTCAACACAGAGGAATCATTTCCTCCATGCTTCCAAGAGAAGCCAACAATGGTCGAGCAGGACCTTTGACTTATCTTCATGTAGATGGAACTGGTAAAAGAAAGGAGCCAGGGGCTCCTCCCAAGCCCATGGGACCCCTGAGGAACAGATCCTCAAATGACCTCAAGAGT
>NW_008336933.1:9509938-9526912 GCF_000622305.1 Nannospalax galili
ATGTCAATAGGCTTGGAATGAATTTTTCTGTATGAAACTGTGTGTTTTGACAATGAAGAGGAGATCTTTTTTAAACATTGGAACCTAATTTAATTTTATCTCTTAGAGAGTTTATAATGAGTATAAGATTTTATAAGTGTAATAATTCATCTGTAAACCTAGAAATGTACAGCCAATTTTGAAAGAGATGTACCCTAGCTCAGAAAAATGTTATTGAATAGGTTAATGCTGTTGTAATGAAATGCTTCTTTTAATTAAAATTTTTTAAAAAAAGAATATGATATTTTTGGTTGGTTGGTTTAGGGGGATTCTTTGTTTAAGACAGATTCTCACTGCATAGCCCAGGCTGGCCTCAAACTTGCCATCCTCTTGCCTCAATCTCCTGAGTGCTGGACTTACAAGCGTGTGTGGGAATATGGTTTTTAGAAAAGTTCTGAATATACCCTGTATTTTCTCTTGTGTGCAGAACATAGATTTAAAATGGTGTGTGTGTGTGTGTGTGTGTGTGTGTGTGTGTGTGTGTGTGTGTGTGTGTGTAAGTAAGTTCTGAATGGTTTGAGGTGGAGCAAGCCATTGGGTAGAAGCATGTTGAAGGCTAGCATGAGCCATGGGGCCCTGCCGAAGTGAGCCTGACTTCATTATTGGGGAGAGCAGGCAACTCACATAAAATGATGAACTGCTAAACTGGTAAGGGGATGGTGTGTGTTGGAAAGAACTCTCAGAGATCTCTGGTTCTGACTGAAGCTCAGAGGGGTGTGTTAGAGCCCTACAAAGAGTGAACACATCCATCAGAGACTGCGGGCAGTTACACCAGCCGGTGTGCCCTGGAACAGGAATATGCCCCAAATCCTGGTCCCCAGAACTTTCTCAAAAACAAGGGCAGGTGGTTAGGAAGCCCCTGTTTATACATGGCCTGGTCTAGGAAGGTCATCTATCTTCCTGTTTTAGCTCTGCCTCTGCCAGGCAGCAAGATCTCAGGTAAGCAATGTCTCCTAACTTGTTTTCATATCTATGAACAGGAGCTTAACATTTATCTACCTTACTGGGCTCCTGTAAGGTTGTAAAATACATAACACAAAGTTTTTCTACCAGGTTTGATAGAGAGCAAGTACACAGAAACTATTAACAGCTTCACTGGGATCATTCCAGAAACTACTGCATACCTTAGAGGATTCAGAAGGGAAGCAACATGGGCTCTTCCCTAAAGTTACAACACATTTAGCACTGTACTTACATCATTATGTAAATAGCTTCACAAATTGCTAAATTGTCTAGGAGATAAGATTGGACAGAGAGAAGGAAGTGAGATTCAAAAGGAGAAATCACTGCTGCCTTATGGATTATAGACACTAGGCTCATGGGTGCAAGCTCACATGATGGGAAAGGAAGCAGCTGCATGAAGGAACCTTGCCATGTGTGCTGCATAGCAGCCAGGAAAACCACAGAGTACTCCAGCAAGCAGCCAGCCAGAAAACTGCTCCAAGGCCTGGTGGCAGCGTGGACTGGATGTCGAGAAGAGAATGAATCAAAAGTCATTCCCAAATGACAGCCCTTATTTTCCTTTGAGGGTAAAATGTCCTCACAGGCTCACACATAAGAACATTCGGTCCCTAGAAGATAGGGCTGTTCTGGGAGACTGTGAAACTTTCTAGACATATGGACTAACAGGCAGACATGGGGCCATAGGGACACACTGGAGCATATAGGCAGGCCCAATTCTGGCTAACTGATCTGCAGAGATGTGATAAAACCATGCCATAAGCTCCTGCCATACCAAATTAAGCCAGCCCAAACCGCCTGTTTTCCCCGCCATGATGAAATAAACCCTCTAAAACCATGAAAAAATGGACCCTTCTTAAGTTGCTGCTGTCAGATATTTGGTCAGAGCAGAGGGAACGTGGGAGTGAAAAATGCACTGATAGCTTTGATCCTGGCAGATGGAGCTCCCCTCTCTGAAGTTGGATGTAGCAGTCCTTCCTCCATCTCCGGAGTGCAAGACATGGCACATAAGTCTTTGTCAGATTCAGGACTGCGTATACACACCAACATTGCTGTGTGCCTGCTTTGTAGTGTTCTGTTACAGCCAAGGCATTTTGCAGCATCAGCCCATCTCCTCTCAACCCTGTTGACAGTAGTCAATACTCCTGACAACCATTTTGCATCACAATCCTAACACCGCTTCTGTTCACTACTAATGGAACAGGTAAACAAATGCCTTCTTTTAGAAACTCCGAATTAGCAGTGAGAGTTGTTCTTTTTCTCTAGGCTGCTCATGGAACTTGCCTTATGTAGACTTGAGAGATACAGAGCAACTGTCTCCCACTCACAGAGTAGACAGGAGAGGTTCCCTCTGCAGGAGAGGAAAAAATGCAGCAGAGAATCCCTGCTTCATCCTTAGAGCTCTCCCATGGACCCTAGACTCCACATGGCACCCCAATGTCTTTCAAACCAACTGTTTGCTCGTGTTGACATGAGTTCATTACAGTGAGCATGCAATATGGAATGTTGATACATGCTGCATTTCATTGGAATATGATGCCGTGCTGAGAATGACAAGAAGAAAATTCACATTTTAGCAGATAAGTTCCCCTCAGAGAAGGATCCTGGTCCTAGTGTTGGTCCCTACAAAGTATGAGTAACTGCAACTTTGACAGTAGGTCCTAGGTGGGAAAGAGAGAGTTTGACCTCTGGCCCAGAGAGTCAGATGTGAATGGCCATGGTGGCGTCCATAGACGAGACCATGGAGCAAAGGAAGAGTTCAACACAAAGCCCTAACTGTTCAAGACCCCAGATGTGTTCTCTTCTCTGCTTCATATTTGGCATAGCAGTACATGGCCAGGAGCAACGCACCTGGGACAGATGACCTGTTTAAGTCCGACTTTTCATGAAGGACACATTGCAAAAGTCCTCAAGACTCAGCTTCCTCAGCTATAAGTTATCTACCACACATCTGAATCCCCCAGGCAAGGACAATAAATATCACCCCTCTTCCTAACTCAAAGTTTGTCCTATGTATAAGTAAGAACTACGAAGATCCCTAAAAACAGAATGTCACCTTGATAATCGGTGTAGGCCACTGTGAACATGGCTAAGAGTAACAGGAAAAATGGGCTAAATAAGTCTGCATTCCAAACCCTTTGTATATTTTAGCCTATTTTCTATTGCTAGTAACAAAATACCTCAGACTGGGTCAGTTATAAAGAAAAGAGGTTATTTTGGCTCACAGTTCTGGTCCAGTGTTGAGGGACTGCATATCTGGTAATGGTCTTCTTGCCGTCATGGGAGAGAGAGGGAACATAGGAGACCCAGCTAAACTGAGCAGAGCAGACCCACTCTCAAGACAGCCCATTGATCCATTATTTGCCTGAGGGGATTAGTCATGAGGGCAGAGCCTCCTGAAGACCATATTGGTCCCTCTTTTACTATCTGATAAGGGATTAAACTTCAGTGTGGGTTTCACAGGGTAAACTATGTTCAAACCATAGCAATATCTAAAGTTTAAGTCCACAAACCAAGTACATTGCCCAGGCTGTGGCTTCCCACTGGCCTAAGGGGAGAAAAAACCCAAGCAATGGGTCCTTGAATAGAATACCTCAAAGCCACCAGTCACTGTGGACATTGTCACCCGCCAGCAGGTCACCACCTGTAGTGAGCAGTTGGGCAATAGATAGTATATACAAAGTCCTCCCAGGAATCATGAGTAAAGAGAAGTTCCCTGGCCCCCAACCACGAAGAGCTAGAGATGGTATATTGCATCCCATTGGTGTCTAGTCATCTTGAGGCCAGCCATTTCTCCAGCAATCAAGAGATGCCCTGGGCTCTGCCCCATGGCTCTGCTGACATCAACCTCAGGGCAGTGTAGCTTGGGAGACATGGATCTTTACCTCCCTCGTGCTCTTTTGTTTGCCACACTCAGATGGGGTATGAACATCTCCATGGCTGGCTGAGACTGTAATATGCTGTTGCATAGAACTGTCTTCTGACAGACAGACCATGGACAGACCATTTTCCCAAGCTTAGTTGCACCTACTTGCCTACGATCATCACAGCTAAACTTGTTGACTGTCAACTCTCAGCAAGAAAGGAGGGGCAGGGAGAGTTGGCCATACCTCCCAACCAACAAGTCAGCCCTAGTTTCATAAGGGGGAGGGGCTAAGGGCATATAAACTGAGGAAGCTGAGGGGGAGGAGCTCTCACCATTTTGTGCAGCTGTGGGGAAGTCATGCTCCATGCTTGGATGGAGACTTTCCAGTGCAGCCTTAGGAGGGGAGCACCCACACTATTGTAAGTAAACCCCCACCTATTCCTCTGTAAGTAAGCCCAATAAACTCACTCGTTTCTCAGACTGCAGTGTGGCAAAATTGGACCTCAGTTTGTTGTAGGGACCAGGGGAGGAGGGGACCAGCTGTTTGTGCCTCCCATTTTTTGTGCCTCCCAGAAGGAATTTAACTACATAGGCATCTGTCTAGTTTTTCCTGTTGCAAGCAATACTGCTACAAACCTTCCTTTACGTATCTCTTGGTGTACCTATAAACACAGGGCTGTACATGGTAAAATTTCTGACTACCTCAGGAGATACTGGCAAGCAGGTACATATGTGATGACAGTCCACTCTGGAGGGGAAGAGGGTGTGCTTAGACGTATTCACATGAGAAATAGAGGCTTGAAGTGAAGAAGGGAGAGATGAACCCGGCTCTGGGCTGTAGGAAGCAACAACCTGGTTCACCTCTTTCTGCCCCATAAGGAAAAGCCCCAAAGGAAAGCAGAGGCAGAGGCAGAGGCACATTGGCTGCCAACCCTCCTATGCTTCATAGCTTCAGATGTCAATTTGGTAAACCTGGGAAGAGGGAGCCTCACCCGGGGAATTTCCTCTGTGGAATTGGCCTGTGGCTGTGGCTGTGAGGTATTTTCTTGACTACTGAATGATGTGGGAGGGCCTAGTCCACTGTGAATGGTACCATCCCTTGGCAGGTGGTCCTAGGTTATATAAGAAAGCAGGCTGAGCACAGGCCAGGGGAGGCAGATCAGTAAGCAGTGCTCCTCTGGGGTCGTGCTTCAGTTGCCCCCTCTAGGTTCCTGCCCTGAGTCCCTGCCCTAGCTTCCCTCAAGGATGAACTGTGATTGGGATGTGTAAGCCAAGTAAACCCTTTTCTCCCCAAGATAGAGTCAGAGTGTTTTGTCACAGCAGTAGAATGCTAACTAGGACACCTCCCCTACCTGAAAGTCTCACAGTGCCAGCCCTGGGCATTCTGAGTGTTAGTTTTATTGAAGAAATTGGCATTTACTGACATTTGTGAAGCTGACTGGGATTTGGAAAAGAAAAAGGGACATGTGGGGGCAGAGAATGTAGCCATAGATACAGATGTGATGGAATTCATATAAAGGTCCTATCTGCCCACATGCAAGCTCTGTGGGAGTGGAGCCCTTCTGTCTCTACCACCACACATCCCAGCACGCCTCTGTGCCTGCCATGTGTGGGAGCTCCCTCGGTTCACAGACTGTTTCCCACACCCATGGCAACATCAGCTTCTTAGGAGCACAGGGAAGACTTACACATCCCTTGAGAAATGTGTAGCATCTTTATAAGACAACAGAGTCTAAGACGAATTTTGGAGGAAGGTGTGGCAAGTAGAAGGAGAATCCATCGCGGTGGAAACCAACAAAGAGCATCTTGGAGAAGAGAATGAATTGGGAGAAGATAACATAAGAAACCCAAGCAACATTGCCAAGAACGGATGGCCAACAGTGCCAAAGAGCAGTCAACAAACAGGGAGCCAGAGAAAGTGAAAGGGCCAGCAGGATGGCTCGGGGGGCAAAGGTGCCTGAGAAGCTGAGTTGGATTCCTGGGATCCACATGGCAGGAGAGAATTGATGCCCGGAATTTGTCCTCTGACCTCCACTCATGCACACCCACACCCACACACTAATTAATTAATTAAAATGTAGTAGAACAAAAGAAAGAAGGGGAGGAGAGGGGAGGGGAGGGGAGAGGTATCACAGAGGGAGCTACTGCACGTGACACCTGGTCTCCCTGCTGCACTCCCAAACCTCTGCTATCAAAATGAGGATAACTGATCCCAGGTGCCCTCTCCCCGGCCCCCTGCTCCCCCACACACACCCTATAGCTCCTCAGTTCCTGCCGGCATCTACAGAGAAGGTGGATGAACTGTTATAGGAAACACTTGGCTCTAACAAGTCTTATTCAGACAGCACTGACTCACTTATTTTTCTGTTTTGTTTTTTTAAGGCAGGGTCTCATATAGCTCAGGCTAACCCCAGACTCATTATGTAGCTGACAGTGGCCTTGAAGTTCTTATCCTCCTGTCTCTGCCTCCAGAGTGCTAGAATTAGAGGCACAAATTGCCATGCCCAGCTTGACTTTCTTCATTTAGAAAGATTCACATAAATTGATAAATAATCATCATATAAAACAGACTTCTTGTGTAAGATCTTCTGAACCAACTGTATGTGCTAATATCAAAACTGAAGGATCAAAAAGAATAAGAGGCTACAGAGTACTTATCCCTGAATAGGACACCTTTATCAAATCTCTGCTCAAGGATCATTCCTGTGGAAAGATTGTAAGAGCAAGAGGTGGTAGATACTCACAAACAGAGTTTGCCAGACAGCTGGGAAGTTCTTCATGTGTTACCACCATTGCTGTGAGTTCAGAGGACCCATGCAAACTGAAGCCAGATAAAATTTCAGTACGGAAGAATTGAAGTAGGTAAGAAGCCCCAACCTTAGCTGAGGAACTATTGGTAACCGATAACTGCTGGGAGAGGGAGAGTCAGTTTTCTTTAAGGGTTTGATGCCAGAGAGTTTAACCAGGCTCCAATGAATGGACCCACAATGAAGGGCATTTGGGACACAAATTTGACTCAATAAGCCTTAATATATATGACAGTGTACATGAAATATGGCAGGGGGAGCTATAAGAGGGGTGCAGATAGAGGAGGGGTCTGAATATGATCAAAATATATTGTATGACATTTCACAAAAGTCAATAAAGTTTGTTTTTTTTTTAAGTTCTGCCAAGCTTGGCAGAGGTGCTCACACCTATAATTCCATCACTCAGGAGTCTGAGGCAGGAGAACCCTGAGTTTGAGACCAACCTGTGCTACATAGTAAGACTCTTTCAAAAACAAACAAAATAAATAGCTATGTTCTCTGCTGGTGAGGCTCAGCAATTGAGTGTTTGAGGCACTGAGTTCAATCCCTAGCACACTTCCAAAAAGACTCTGCCTGTTCTACAACAGAGTAGAATAATTGTAGTTTATAGAAACTTGTGTACTGTGTAGAAAACTAGCACACCTGTAATCCCATAACTTGGAAGACCACAGCAGGAGGATTGCAAGTTTGAGGCCAGTCCTGGATATATAGAGAGAACCTCCCTATAGAAAAAAGACTAAAGAAAAAAAAAAACTACACAGACTCCCAAATCCAAAAAATATTAAGTGTTTCAGGAAAGAGATGTTATATGCCCTGGCTTGATCAGCATGCTTCATTCACATGTCTAGAACTAACATTCTGCACCCCCAAAAAATGTACAATTATGTGCTAATTAAAAACAAATTAGCTGAGTATGGTGGCACACCTATAATCCCAGTGTAGTGGCAGTGGAGGCAGGAGGCTCAAGAGCTCAAGGCCATCCTTAGCTACACAGTAAGTTCAAGACCAACCAGAGTTTCAAGAGACCTTGACTCAAAAAAATATTAGAGGCTGGGATGATGGTTCAGTGGGTAAAGTACATGAGCACTAGGGATCTAGGTAAAGATCCCTAATACAAAATCAGGTGTGGCAGGGGGCACCTGTAACCCCAGCACTGAAATGGGAAGCAGTGGGGGGGGGAGCAGAAATCACAGGTGGACCCTGGAGGCTTGCTAAGGAGCCAGTCTAACCAAAATGTTGAAAGCTCAAGGTTCAGTGGGAGACCCTGTATCAAAAAATGAGGTGGGGAGTGAGGGAAGAAGACACCTAAACTTGACCTCTGGCCTCAAAAGGCACATGGGTGAGAGCATACCTATGTGTACACATATGCACACACCACACAGACACATACAAAAAACAAAATAGTAAAGGAAAGCAATCAATGAATTAAGACAGGTATTAAAGGCTTGTGCCACCACACCCAGCCACACATTCGTTTTTTTTTAACAGTAATTGTAAAACTGCATAAACACTATAGCATTGTAACATGAAGGAATGACCTTTACCTAACCTTGTAACCAAAGAAACACTATATAGGTTGTTTATAATGTAAACAAGCTTACTAGGCCTTGGGTTCCTCTTGTAAGCTAAATGTGTAACTTTAATGACTCATGACCCTTCCTTGCCCTTGACCCAGAATAGTGTATATATGTGAGTGTTGTGAATATCAAGTACTGTATGAGGAAGATATTCCTTGAAGGCATCAAATTATCCCATTTATGTTGTAAACAACAGTTGGAATTAAACTAATAACATCTGTTTGTGACTGCATGTGCTATTCTGGATCAGTAGGGGTCAGATAGAACAAAGCCTTTGATAACACAGATTCCCTTTCCCTTCCCCATTTCATGATGGATGCATGGTTTCAATAAAGAAAGAAGGCCTTTTGGGGGAGCAGAGCTCTGGGGGAAATCTGAAGGAACAAGTTTTCAGAACAGTTTGGGTCATGGTTTAAATGGATTCTGAGTCAGACCATTGTTTCTCAGCCTAGATCAAGTGTAGTGTCTAAGATTCAAGCTGTCTTTGTTTAGACATGGCTGTAGTAGCACACACACACACATACACACACACACACACGTCCATATACTGTTCATTTCCTAAAAGTAACTGTAAATTAGATACATTACTATAATAATAGACTATAGCATATTTATTTCCAATTAAAACATTTTAACATTAAAATTTATCATAAAATCTCTCCCTAAAAAAAAAAAATCAGCATTCTACCACCCTGGTCAGAGCCTGCAAGGCAACAGGTCACAGGCTAGCCAGAGTCCCAAGGCAAGTGTTCTACAGAACATTCCCCCAGCCTGGTCACAGCTCTAAATAGTGTCTGGTTGTACCAGGCAGGACAGACCATGGCCCCATGACTCAATTCCTTTATAATCCACCTCCAAGGTTCTGTTTTGTTTTCCAGAAAAAAAGTGATTCAGAACATATTGCAGCAATATAGAAATCCATTCTTCATGATTCTGTAAACAGTAGAGAACAAAATCACTCAGAATTCTGGGTAACAGAAGCAGAATCTCATTCAGATTTTTGTTATTTGGGGGTGATAAAGACACAGATGTTTCTAAATGTGTACTGTTATTTTTCTTCAAAAATATTGCAATAGTGTATATTGCACTATTAAACACTTATCTGCTATTTAATATCTATATTTAAAGGCAGGTCTGGAGAGATGGCTCAGCAGTAAAGAGCACTAGCTGCTCTTGCAGAGGACCTGGGTTCCAGTCCCAGTACCCATATGGCAGCTAACAACAATCCATAATTCTAGTTCCATGGAACTCTGATAGTCTTTTCTGAACCCCGTGGGCACTGCACAACATGGGTGCACTTACATACATGCAGGCAATACATTCATATGCATAAAATAAAAATTTTCCCAAAAAGGCATCCCAAGAGCTTTCAAACTAAGGTGGATCTACACATTTAGAAGTCTAATACAGCCAACAGAAACTCACTCATCTTGCAGTCTGCATTTAATTGTGAGCTGGGTGTCACACACAGGCTTCTGAGTCTGAAAACTGCAACATCAAAAACAGTGTGCCTGAAGTCTGTGCACATGAATACAATGGCTCCTTAGCCAGACTGAAGGAACACAACGGAATGCTCTAGACTATTTTTAAAGGTTCTAAACATAAAGTCATGTTTATTTTAAATAATGCAAAACTTGAGGGAAAGCCCAACTCTATCTGGGAAATAATGGTCTCTTTCATCGTCTAAGAGTACAAAAAGTCTAAGTTACCTGACCCAATATAACCTCTGTATAAGAAGCAGCCATTGCTGGGGCTGGAGAGATGGCTCAGTGGTTGAGAACACTGTCTACTCTTGCAGAAGACACAAGTTTGGTTCCCAATACCTATGTGGCAGCTAACAACCATCCATAACTCCAGTTCCAGGGGATCTGATGGCTCTTCTGACCTCCACATGGTATACTTACATCCACACAGGCAAAATACTCATACACATAAGATAAAAACAAATAAATAATTTTTTAGAGTAGCCACTGCTTGGTTTGGATCTGGAAATGAAACAGGCACTCAGAGCCTGTCTTTCCTAAAAAATAAAAAAAAAAAAATACAATTCTCCTCACTTGGGCCTACAAGGTAACTAACGCAGGATGAGCACCTGATGCCTCTGCTCTCTGTGCATTTGTCTCCTTCATTTTGGCTGAAGACACCAAGATGCCATTGTCCTCATCCAGAAGTAATCATCTCCTGAGAGCC
Source organism: Nannospalax galili (assembly GCF_000622305.1). NCBI lineage: Eukaryota > Metazoa > Chordata > Mammalia > Rodentia > Spalacidae > Nannospalax > Nannospalax galili. Next base: position 9,520,378 of record NW_008336933.1, read on the forward strand.
ACTTTGTACCCTCAAGCAATAAGGACTTTTTTGGACCACTTTGAAAACCCAGGGCTGAGATGGTGATCAAGAGCCCACACCAGGAGCAAGACTGCTTCATTGTGCATGCTCCCGTCAAAGCTCCCCTCAGCACTTGATAATAGACTGGGGCGGGGAGAGGGGGTCACTGAACTCCTTTATCTGTCCCTCTTCCCAGTGTGGCCATACTGAATAATCCTCCTCCCTTTCCTTTTGACCATCACTCCTCTCTTTAATTGGCTTCCTGGAGAGGGGTGGCTGGGACTAGCCTATTGAGGCTGCAAAGCCCTGGCTTTTGCCTTAACATCTTTGGTTACAGCTTTACAACTTTAGCAAGCCAAGCAGGAGGAGAGAGATCTTTTATTCATCAGCCACTTGCAGCAAGTCAATTCCAGAGAAGAAAGATTGAATGTTCCCATACAGCTTCTGGAATTTCTCTTATTCTTGGGACTTTTTCTTATCACTCTGGCTAGAAATGGCTGCTTTCTGCCTCTAGTTAATGAAGCATTTGGACTCCTTGGGCCATAAGGTCTGACCTTTGGTAAGTCCTCCCCAATCGGTGTACATGGACCTTGTTCTTCCTTTACCTTGTCAGTTTGGAGGCTTTCTGAATGGTTTGAGCTCTTTTTAAACTAATCAGAATTTCTGCCATTTGTCTGACAGGAAGTTGAGTTCCTTGTCTTGATGGCTCTTTTGTGCCAATCTTGGGGCTCTGTTGCACTATTTGGGCATCTGCCATTTTTCTGACAAGCCTTATTTTGGTAGCTTTTTGGAACTTTTAGGATTATTTTGACTTGTTCGGGTGTATGCTTATGTGGCAGGGAAGTTGAATTCTGTAATTCTGTATTTGTAACTGAAGGGAAGGGGTGTAAGGCACACAAGTAGGAGTGTTTGAGAAATCGCTATTGTAAGCTGTGTCACCATAGACAGTACTAAGCCTATGCAATTCTGGTGTGCTCTAAGGAGAATTCTATTTAACTCATCTTTCTTAAACTTATAATTATTTATCTAAGAGTGCACTCTGAATTTTTTTGTGTTGTTAGACTGGCTTGGTAGAGGTAGAAAAATCTGAGGGCTGTAGCAACAGCTCCATTAGAGATTTATCTATAGGAGGGTCTCCTGGGTTCTGGAGACAAGAGGCAATCCTCCTTCTGGCCTACTGTGTGTGACCCTGGGTGACTAAGGCCTTAATGAATATGTGAGGGGTGCATGATTCAATGATGTGTGTCAGTCTCATAGAACATACCCCACTCCTGGGTTAGGAGGAATTCCAACAGCTCATCAGAAAGTATATACCTTGATCTTCCTCACATCCCTTGGTGCTGGGCCTTGACAAAGCCCATGAGAGTGGGTGTCCATCCTATTGTGAAACTCTGGAAAAGAGTTCTATTAAGCAATACATTTTATGAATCTCAAACCCTTGCCTAGCATTGATTCTTGCTTTAACCACCAAGATGACCCAAATAGGCCTTAAGAAACCACAGTAGTTACTTGTCTCTTTACTATGACAAAATATCTGACAAAGGCAACTTAAGAAAGATTTATTTTGGCTCATAGGTTGAGGGTAGAGTCCATCACAGTAGGGAATGCATGGCAGTCCAATCCACAGTCACGTTGTGTCCACAGTCAGGAAGCAGAGAGATGCATGCTGATGGTTCACCACCTTCCCCTTTTGATTCAGGCTGGGACTCCAGCCTATCAAATGGCTCCATGTAGACTTGGGGTGGTTCTTCCTAGCAGAATTCAGCCCGTCTAAAAACACCTCACATGTGCCCAGAGGGTTGTCTCCTAGGTGATTCTAAATCTCAGAAAATTGACAGTAAAGATTAACCATCACAGACACCATGGGCAAAACTTAATATGCCCCTAGAATTCCTTAAAATAACTGAGAAATAGACCTATGGGCCACTTCATTTTTGCATTTTTCAAACTTACTGCACACTAAAGTCACTATTCTTGGCATGCATAATTTTAATTGTGTGTGAATATGAGTATTTGGGGGATAATCTGGTAATTGTAGCATTGGTGTTTGGGGAGAACTGGTTGTCTGACTATTCTGTTTCTTGCTTTGTTTTGTTTTGTTACCTCTTCAGCTGATATCTCGTCTGAAAAACTAGGTATTCAAGGTCATTATCTTCACCAAGCCTAGCTATGCAGGCATTTAAGAGCTAAGCCTAGAATCTGGAATTGAAGGAAATGAAGGAAATAGAATATCTACACCTAAGGCACACAGAACATAGAACAGGGGTAATGAAGACGACACTAATGGATCTCTCAGTTCTCATTAATGAAGATCCCTCATGCAACAGAGGGCTAGGAACATAAAAGGTTACAAATGGCCAAAATGTAGAGATTAAGAATCTGCAGAATGCTGGTCTATGGACAGGACTCCTAAATTAAACTTCACCCACCCAGGGCTCAGGGACCATTGCGGAAGAGGAGGCAGAAAGATTGTAAGAGCCAGGGAGGAGGTGCACAACCATATGGAAATGAGTCCTACAAGCTCCTGGGACCCTGCTTATATGATTCTATGGCAATGGTGTCAGCATACAAAAGGCCCATGCAAACTCAGGCAGAAAAAAACCCAGCATAGAACTGGGGAGATGAACAGCAGACCCCAATCTTAGCTGAAGAAACATTGGCAACTTGTTACTGGTAGGTGAGGAAGAGCTGATCTTCCTAAAACAAGAGACTCTAGATAGGCTGACTAGACCTCAGTGGATGGGCTTGCACTGGGGAACGTCTGGGGACACTGACTTGACACATTGGGCCTTTAATACAGATGACAGAGTATACGGGTTCCAGTGTGGGGGCTATGGGAGGGTACTAGTGGGAACGGGGGTATAAAGATGATTAAGAGTATATGAGATATTCTGTATGAAATACACAAAAATTCAATTAAAAAAAAAATAACTGGTCATTTCAAATCCAAGCTGTTGTTGCCTGCTTAGAGGCTTACAAAAGGTATCTTAAAATTTGGCTTCAGGGTTTGGAGAGATGGCTCAGCAGTTAAAAATGTTCGCTACTATTGCAGAGGACTGGAATTTTGTTCCCAGCACCCTCATCAGTAGCGTTACTGGGTCACAACCATCTGTAACTCCAGCTCCACAGGATCTAGCACCTTCTTCTGGCCTCTGCGGGCTCTGTACTCATGTAAATAAATCTTTAAGTGCAGTCATGTAGACTAGTTATTCTAATCTGTTTCATTCCATAATAAATACAATTTGAACTAAGCTCTCTTTGGAAATATATTTTAGACTATCACCAAAAATGTTTTCATAAATTGCTACTGTATAAAGAAAGCATTTGATTGCTTTCCTCCTGAGTCTTTGCTGAGAGCGAGATTATTTAGAGCTAAACTTCTAATTAGCATGTATAATTCTATATGTGGAAATTATGAAAGCATTTAAACTGTTTTAATGGGGAAAAACTATTAAAAAGTAATATTTTGTAAAGAAATAATTTTGTCTAGGGGTTGGAGAGATGACTTAGCAATTGAGAGTGCTTGCTCCATAATTATTCAGGCCAGAGTTCAGAGCCCAGCATCACATAACAAGCATGGCATCCCCACAAATGCCTTTAACCCCAGCTCTGAAGGGGTTGGAGACAGGAGGATCACTGGAGTTTGCTGGCTTTCAGTCTGAGAAATGTAAACCACGGGTTCCAGGAGAGATTTTGCCTCAAAGGATTAGGCCAAATGTGACAGAGGACACCAGAAACCTTTTCCTGGCCTCCTTGCACTCTTGCACACACAGACTTGCATATACTCAGAAACACGCACACACATGAATAAATAAGTAAACAAATAATTTTGTCAAAATTCAAAATTTCGTAAAAAGTGTTTCAAAATGTAAATTTATTGGAAAGATTTTCTAAGTTCACATTTTAATGCGCCGATGTAAACCTAGAACCTAATTCTCTGTGTCCAAAACAGTAAGGGTTTCACAAAAGTGTTGTCCTGCTCTTAGCAGCAACTTCAAAATACTGCCTTAAAGGACAAAGTGTTATGTTTTATTGAGGTAATTGCTTGTGTTTTCTTTTGATTTTCTCAGGCTTTTTGACTATTTAAGAAACCAAGTCTTAACAGAATGTTAAGACTCTATGGTCTACATAGAGAATTCCAGGCCAGCTGGGGCTACAGGAAGACCCTGTCTCAAAAAGACCAAAAAAATTAAAAATTTAAAAAATAAATCAAAAAAAGTTTTTTTAAAAGAAAATGACTATCTGAGGTCACTAGTCCTATTCAACCAAAGTTATAAGGGGCCTGAAGTGCTTGATTTTTGGAAGTGTTATCCAAAGACTCTAAATTTGCACCAAAAGTAGAAGCACTAGATTAATCCGTCTAAAATCCAAAGCATAGAACTGTACCAAGCCGGTGTCATCCCAGCTATGATTGTTCCGGTGCTGCCCTTTCCAGGTTGCCCTGCAGGTGGGGAAAGCACTCCCCCCTTGTTCCTCCTGCTGCTAACAAAGAATATGGGGTTCAGGGCATGCTATGCCAGTTGTATGACTAGAGCTGAAATTTGGGAAACCTGTGAAATGATGTAGGTGGGGGAGAAGGGAGGGTAGAGCAGGTGGAGGGAGGTCAGAATGGAAACCTTCTGCATACACACGTACACATACACACACACACACACACACACACACACACACACACACACACCGTGAAAAAGTTCCTTGGCTTTTGAGTGGAGGTTTATGGGGAATAAGATTGTCCCCCCTCTCAGGTACCCTGGGAAGGCTCCTGAGCGATGACCCTCTCTGCTGATGGACAGAGATGCCTGATCCCCAGAAGAGCTCCCAGAGTGCAGTGTACACTCTCTGAGCAGGTCTGGAAACAGGCTGCCCATCTTGCTTCATGAACCTGGATGGTTCCAGGGAACGATTTTGTTCCATATGAACTTCCAGACTTCCTAACACTGCTTCTGAAATTCTTCAGATGGGGACACACATTCTAGCCATCATTCCTTAATCCAGAGCTTCATGGACACATTTGCCCACAAGGAAACTGATGAAATCTGTCTTTAGTGTAAGACAGGACCAATAAATAACTGGTAAGAAGTTAGACTTTAATTACTAAACCATGTAAGATTTTAAAGCATTATATATTCAAACAGAATGACCACATTTACTCAAATAAAGGTGAATATTTTTGCAAAAAAAGGCACCAGCTGCATTGTGAGAAATTTGTGTTGGGGAGATGTGTTTCCTTTTCAAAAAGTTCCTTCCTTCCTTCCTTCCTTCCTTCCTTCCTTCCTTCCTTCCTTCCTCCTCCTCCTCCTCCTCCTCTTCCTCCTCCTCCTCTTTTCCTCATTTATTTTGTTTTTGTTTTGTGATGCTGAGTATCACAGCCAGGCCCGCATACATACCAGATGTGATGGAAAATCATTATTGCTTGATTAGGTTTAGAATCACCATAGAAACACATCTCCAGGTCTATCTATGACAGTGTTTTCAGAAAGGTTTGACTGAGGAGAGAAAACACACCATGAATGTAAGAGGCATCATAAATAGACAGGAGTCCTGGGCTGAGTGAAAAGGAGAAAGTGAGGGCTGTGAAGATGTCACAGTTGGTAAAGTGCTTTTTGTGCAAGCACAGGGGCACAGTGTAGAGAGCTATGCATGGTGGTCCTCTCCTATAGTCCCATCCTTGGAAAGTGGGAACTTTCCTGGGGACTCATGGGCCAGCTAGTCTAGCCAAATGGTGACTTCCAGGTTCAGTGAGACCTTGTCTCAAAAAAAAGTAAGGTGGACAGCAGTAGCGGAAGACACCCGATGTCAGCCTCTGGCTTACACCCATGCACGTACAGACAGATGAAAAAGCACACACATATATAAGCACAACACACACTAATCACAGACAACACAAAGAGAAAGAGAGCACGTGCACATGAGAGAGAGAGAGAGAGAGAGAGAGAGAGAGAGAGAGAGCTGAGCACCAGCTTTCCTCTTTCTGCTTCCTGACTATGGATACAGTGTGACCAGCTGCCTCTCCTGCCATCATGCCTTCCTTGCCATGATGGACTGCATCTTCATACTGAATAAAACTTATTTTCTAACTTCCTTTTGTCAGGTATTTTGTCACAGTAGCTAATACACTAGGTAAGCGAGCTGCCAGTGAGCTAGGCCCAAATTTTAGGAAACCTTTTAAATACTTCCTGATTATGCTAAGCATTGCCCTTTCCTTGGAAATAAACATTTAAAAAAATAGGTTCTTATTTAGCTCAAGCTGGCCTTGAAACTCACTGTGTAGCTAAGTTTGGCCTTGAATTCCTGATATTCCCACCTCTACCTCTCAAATGCTGGGTTTACAGTAGTGAACCACCACACCCTGATTGAAATAATAACAAACATTTTTTAAAAACAAACAGAAGAGCCAGGTGTGGTGGCATATGCCTTTAGTCCCAGCACTTGGGAGGCAGAGGCAAGTGGATCTCTGTGAGTTCAAGGCCAGCCTGGTCTACATAGTGAGTTCCAGGACAGCTGGAGCTACAGGGAGACCCTGTCTCAAAAATAC
>NW_008336933.1:9527021-9552913 GCF_000622305.1 Nannospalax galili
GAAAATGGGTCTGGCGAGATGGCTCAGCAGTTAAGAGCACTGGCTTCTCTTTCAGAGGACCTGGGTTCAGTTCTCAGCACTGACCTCTGGGCATTGCATGACATGAGTGCACTTACATATATGCAGGCAATACACTCATAAAATAAAAATATTTTTAAAATATGCTGTATATAATTCTTAAAAATTCATGTCCTATCTGTTTTACTCTAGATTTAGTGAGTTGCCATTCTAAGAAGCACTAGATAAGAGATCTCTATTCTGGTCTGTAGATTGGGCTCCAAATATAATTATTTTACTTTGTGTTTAGTGGTGCTGGGGTTTGATCACATACTAAGGATGTGCTCTACCATTGAGCTACATTCTAAGCCCTCAATCTAGTTTAAAATAATTAAAAGTCAGCATTTTCAAACTGTTACATAATACACATGCTACCAATAGTTTTCAACTAAAACATCCTTATAAAAACATAAGAAACAGATAACATATAGTGTTACTATGCAATAACACTTTTAATAAATGGTAAACCAGATCTGAGACTGCCCATCAGTGGTCTTGATTGCTTTTGTATTTAGTAATAGGAAAACATTATGTCATTCTAATAATGGTTATTTTTATTGCTATAAAATTGGATGAGTGTATGAAAGTATTAAGTATTCATTACTTCATTGGTGTGCCCATTAAACTTTTTAAACATTTATTTATTGTGTGTATGTGTAAATCAGAGAGTAATTTGTGGGAGGTGGTTCTCTCCTTCCATCATGTAAGTTCTAAGGATTGAACTCAGGTCATCAGGCTCCAAAATTAACACTTTTACCCTCTGAGCCATCTCACTGAGTCTGCTTTACTACAGCTATAAACTGCAGTTCATTTCTTCCTAATGGTTTCTTATCAATAAATTACTAAAATTTCCCTGTCATCAGTCAGCCTTGGAAAACCCTGAAATAGTCAAAATAGAGTCTCCAAAAGTTTAAACTGTCTGGGCATGGTGGTACACACCTGTGATCCCAGAGGGTGAGCGGTGGGGGATGGAGGATCAGGAGTTAAAGGTCATCCCTGATTATATAGTGAGTTTGAGGCCAACCTGCACTACATGGAACCCTGTCCCATATTAAATAAGTACTGAAGATACTCAATTTAAAGACCAAGAAAGCTGGGACTATAGCTCAGTGATAAAGAATATGGCAGATTCTATAGTTTGATGCTAATTCAGCTGTGGTCTGTATTTTAGTTATATTGATTTTACTATTTCTACATTTAATAAATTTTTAAATTTTATGTATATGAGTGTTTTGCCTGCACATACATAAATACATCTGTGTCATGCAGTGCCTGTGAAGGCCACAAGAAGGTGGCGTTGGAGCCACTGGAACTGGAGTGAAGGACGTTGTGATCCACCATGTAGGTACTGGGAACCAAACCCACGTCCTCTGCAATAGCAGTCAGTGTTCTTAACCACTGAGCCATCTCTCCAGACCCTGATTTTTTTTCTTTAGGTGAAATAAATCAGCAGATGTGCTTCCCTCTCTATACCAGTAATATTAATAATTCTTACATATCTTAATTATTCTAACCAGGATTACTGGAAGTGATGGAAACAGTTTTGTCTTTGGCCAAAAGATGCTTATATCACATGGCAACATTCGCTAAAAGGTTAACTGCCTTGTTAATTATAATTCTCAGCATATAATTTTAAAAATTACCAAGGGGTTGACATGCTTTCTAGGAAGGGTCAGAGAGTAAATGTTTTTACCCTTTGCATATGGTCTCCACTGCATCCCAACCCTGCCTTGGGTGCATAAGTGCATCCTTGGAGCGTAAAAGTGAGAGTGTATGGCTTGATGGATCCTCAAGTTTGAATTCCATGTAATTCTTTGTTGTTATTAGGTTGGCTTTGTCTTGGTTTTTTGAGTCCAGATCTCATTTTGCTGGCCTCAAACAAACTCTGATCCTCCAAGGTTCTGGGATTACAGGGATGAACCACCATACTCAGCCTTGTTTTGTGTTTGGGTCAGTCTTGCTAGGTAGCTCAGGCTGGCCTCTAACTCATGACAATCCTATCTTAGCTTCCTGAATGCTGGGATTGCAGGTGTGTGCTATTATATCTGGCTTAAATATAATTCTTACATGTCACAGAATTTAAATCTTTTAATAAACTAAATAGGTAAAATCATTTCTAGGTCTCTGGTTCTACAAAAACAGACTTCGGGCCAAGTTTGGCTTGTGAGCTATCGTATGTTGATCAATCTATAGAAAAACCATGAAAATGTCTCTCTTTAAAGTCCACCATCCCCAAACTAATGAATTATGCTAGCCTTACGCTTGAAAACAGGGTGCCTTTAATAATAATAAATAGCCAGGTGTGGTGGCACACACCTGTAGTCCCAGCACTTGGGAGGCAGAGGCAGGCTTATCTCTGTGAGTTCAAGGCCAGTCTGGTCTACATAGTGAGTTCCAGGGCAGCTGGGGCAACAGGGAGATGCTGTTTTTGTTTGTTTTTTGGTTTGTTTGTTTTTTTTAAAGATCCAAACAATAATAATAATAAATTTTTTTAAAGTTACCCAGGAAGGGATAGCCAAGGTGTGAAAGAACTAAGTCTTTGCCCAGGATGCCCTCCAGCTGGCTCAGGCCTGACTACATCATGTTGGCAGTGGAGATGTGAGCAAAGGTGGACTTTACCCTGTGCCCAGGGTCCTGCCTACAGAGTGCCTCTCTGGTTCTTAGCAACACTTGCTAAAGCACTCCTCTCCTTGTTTCTCTGAGGGGAAGAAAAAGCCAAGCCATCTTTCTATCCCCCATGCCCTGCACTTGGAGTACAGCCTGCAAGAGCCCAGTTTCTCTGACTGCTAATGGCCTAGAGAGTGGGGCTGCTATTATGTGCTCTGTCTACACAAAAGGGATGGGGACACGTGTCATGGGCTCTTGCAGGTCACAACCAAGGCCTCTGGCATTTTAATTCATTTGACATTTTGTTATTGCAAGGGACAGCTCATTTCTTCCCAATATGAGGGATCTGGGCCCTTCCACAACAAGAGAAGCAGGGCAGGAAGGAAACTTGTGAACACTGTTGTTTTATACTTGTTACAGTGTTGTGTCAGCCAAGGCCCCCCGCAAATTCTCAGAAGGTAAAACATACCATACAGTGGAAGTGTGCATGCGGCCTTTACTTTTTAAAAGTAAAAGGGCATTTGTACCCAATCACAGAAGTAAACATGAAGCCCGGCAGACATTTCTAGATCCCAGTTGAAAGGACAAGCTGCCCAGCCCCCACCTGGTTTTCTCTGAGAAACGGGCATGGATGTGAAGGTTCCATGTGAATTGGGGGTGGGCAGTGATGAAGGGGGAGCACCTTGTACTTTCCCTACAGGTTTTCATCAAGGTAAAAACCACCACGTCTCGAGTTAGAAACAAACCCCCGAGGTCACAGATCCGGGCTCAGGGTTCGAGAGCCTTTTTCTTGGAGAGCGGCCGCTTGGGGACCCTGAGGGGTTTCTTCATTCTGATGCCGGCAGGGAACTCTAGAAGCCAAGTAGAAAAGTCGGTGGAAGTGATGAGAAGCCTTAGTCGAGGGGAGTTCAGAACATTGCCCAGACCCACTGTGCTTGCTGCTGTGTGGGCACAGCTTCATGATTCAATGCTTCGCTCCTTTCCTTCCTTTCATGCTCACCTTAATACTAGATATACCACTTTGCTAAGGGTCCCGGGCGTCCTGGCTGGAGCTGGGCGTTTTGATTAGCCTCTCTTCACCGTCTCCGGAAGCGCCCAGACTCAGAGGCGGTCAGTGGAGCGCGCATAGCGCAGTGTGTAGTTGGCTCCATTGTTGTTGTCCCAATATTCGCCCAGCTCGCAGCGGTAGCAGACTGCAAAGTTGATAGCGACATGCCACGCGTCAGCGTCCTCCCCTTCTTTGGGTTGCAGGCCTGGAGGCAGGCACAGCGAGAAATGGAAACGCTCGGTGCCTGGCTCCTCCTCAGCATCCCCTGACCCTGGTCCAGAGTTCCCCGACAGAACAGACGGCTGGAGCTCAGATGGCTCAGGCTGCAGCTCCGCCGGCACGTCCAGAAAGGTGCGCCACTCGGTGAAGGTGTAACGCACCGCCACTGCCCTGAATCCGGGGCAGCTGAGCACTCGACCCGAGCCAGTCACCTGGGAGCCCGGCGGCTGGGAGCATCGCACGTGCTCCAGGCACACGCGCTGACGCCGCAGGCGCTCGGATGCTGCCCTGGGCCCCGGGAGCTGGAAGAGGGGTCGGAGGCGGACGGGTGGCACCCAGAGGGGCGCCGGTACCTTTGCCGCCGCCAACAGACCCCCGAGCTGCTCCAGGTCCTCGGCGCGCATCGGAAAGCTGCGGAGACGGGACAGCACGGCGGGTGGCACCTGCGGCTCCTCCGCCTCGCTGAAGTGCTTTACACTGGCCAGGCTCAGTCCCAGCGAGTCGGCGAACTGCACACGCTTCTTGCACTTGGCACAGCACTCCCCGGCCGGCTTGCCGCCCTCGGTGCCCGGTTGCACCGCCTGCTGCCGCTGCTGCAAGAGCTTGGCCGCCTGCAGGATCGGGTCGGCTGGCAGGGAGAAGGAGCGCGCACGGGGGCGGCGGCATTCCGGCAGCTCCTCCTGCTCCTGGAGAGCCGCCTCTTCCTGCGGTGACAGGGGCCGGTCCCGGAGCTGAGACTCAGGGCTCCGGGCCTCCGAGGTGCTACCCTCCACGCAGAGGACCTCTGGGACCGACAGCGCGGGTTCTCCCGGGGGCACAGATCTGGGCGCCTCGGAACTTTGCAGCTGCTCCCCCGGGGGTTCCATGACACCATCCGGTCCCAGGACGCGCCTTGCGGCTTAGGACTCAGCTAGAAACTTACTCTGCTCACGCAGCAGAAGACGTGCACAGCGGCTGCGCTCGCCCACCTCAGCCGCGTCTGCCCAGGCTGGAGGGCAGAGCGCAGGTCCAGCCTGGAGCCTCCAGCTTTTAGCTGCGGCTGCCGGGGCGGAGGGGGAGGAGGATGCGGGCCCTGTCTTGGGCCCCGCTCCCGAGGGGAGGGCCAGGGGCGGGGAGGCGCAGCGCCACCACACCTGGGAGCGAGTTCCGAGGGCTCAGGTGGAAAGTGAGACTTTTTGAAGGTTGCAGGCTAGTTGATAGCCCCGATCATCCTCCCAGCAGTGTCGCGTCCGTCCCACCTCCGGGGCAGCTCGGATGGAGGGCTGGCGCTCAACTTTCAGAGCCCAGAGCGGGGACAAAGTTTTCCAGCCCAAGAAGTTGGCCCGCCGAGTCTGTGGTCGTCCCGCGGCGACGTTGCTGCTGTCAACGGCTTAGGGAGTCCGCGCTGCAAGCGTGCCTTTTAGAGCTAAACCCCGAGGCTAGCGAACCCGAAGGCATGCTGTGCATCCCCTCCTTTAAATCCTGCCTCCCCCAACCTCAGGCGTGCCTGGCTCCGATCCACAAGCAGGCCACTCTTCGCTCCCGAAAGTCAGGAGACCCAGGCTGCAGGCCCCACCTACCTGCCCAGGGACCTTGCTGGTGGGCTTGGGGCCGGCACAGGGTGGGAACCCCCGGGGCAAACACTGGCCAGACCCGAGCCGCTGGAAGCCATTCGCGCCTGGTCCCTGAGCACGTCCCGCCCCTCCCCTGGTCCCGCCTGCAGATCTGGGTAGGGAAGGAGACCGGCCCTGTGCTTTGGCACTTCCCTCCGAGGCCGGATCCTCCGCCAAAACCCGTAGCGCCTTCTCGCTGGTCAAGAGTGGGGACCTGACTGAACCAGGACTGCAGGTCGCGGCCGGAGGACCCCAGACCCCTACAGTACAGCTCTAACTTTGCAGCTACCAAAGCCCAGTCAGGCTGGACGAGCAGTGGAGAAGCGCCCAACTCTAGGCACTGGAGACTTCCGAAACTGGTGTGTTTTGTTTTTGCTTTAAGGCCAACTCTGCCTTGATCAAACATCAGTGCACATCAAAATCACCTGTGGAAACAGAGCGCAGCCTTCCACCTCATCCTCTGATTCAGGAGTTCCCAGCTAGGGCCCGAGAGGATTTCTAATAGGGAGAGGCTGGTGCTGGGTTCTGGGGACCATAATTTAGTAACAGCCAATTAACTCTTAGGGATGTGTGTGCCTATACCGTTACTTATATAAAAAGTTGGGGGTTCTAGAAACATTGATCTAGTTATTAAGAAATAAAAATTAAAGCTAGCTTACCTAAGCTTTTTAACTGAGTCTTAATTACTAAGCATGGTTTGGCAGTATTTAAAGTCCACCAGAGTTTAAGCATGTTGGGGAGAACCGGTCAAAGAAATGGTAAGGGGCGGGCCTGAAGATTTGGCTCAGCAGTTAAGAGCACTGGCTGCTCTTGCAAAGGACCTGCATTCAGTCTCCAGCACTCACAATGGTGGCTAACAACCATCAGTAACTCCAGTTCCAGGGAAGCCATCACCCTCTTCTGACCTCTACAATCATTGTACACACATGGTGCACTTACATACATGCAGACTAAACACACACATAAAGTAATTTTTACCACTGCAGAAGAGGGGGCAGAAAGATTGCAAGAGCCAGGGAGGAGGTGCATGAGCATACCAAAATATTCCTGGGACCCTGCTCATATAAACCTAGCATGCACAAGACCCGTGCAGACAGGCAGACAAAAACCCAGCACAGAACTGTGGAAATGAACAGTAGGCCCTAATCTTAGTCGAAGATTTACTGGTAGCTGATTACTGCTAGGTGAGGAAGAGATGATTTTCTTAAAGGGAGAGACTCTAGATAGGCTGACTAGATCCCAGTGGATGAACGTGCACTGAGGGAGATCTGGGGACTGTAACTTTACATGATAGACCTTAACACAAATGACAGAATGTATGAACTCCAGGGGGGGGGGCTATGGGAGGTGCCAAAGGGGAAGGCAGTATAAAGATGATTTTTCTGTATGAAATACTCAAAAATTCAATAAATTAAAATAATTTTTTAAATGGTGTGAACAAGGATCATATTAACAGCTAGTGTTTACTAAGTACCTACTAGCTGTCCACCCCTCCCCAGTGCTGAGGGTTCATCATGTGTGATCTTATTTGCAGTAAAACACTATGAAATATGAATTTTATTATTTTCACTCTGCATACAACACATGAGAGCTGGAAAGGTCTGCCCTGGCCCAGCAGCTGATGTGACCCAGGCAGTTGGGAGATTTCTTCTATTTCCCACACACCTGAGCTGGGGAGGTGGATGGAGGAAGGGGCCTTGCTGGTCCCTTTGCTGGGATCTTCTTCTGATCAATAAGTGTCCAGTGTAGAGCTCCATAACTTAGCACTGGAGCTCACAAGAAGCCCGGATCTACCTGGTGTTTTCCCTCAGAGCAACTTTTAGATTTGGAAAAGAGGACATTGTTTTTACCTGTAACATTAATATATTATGATACAGCATTAAGTAGTTTAAAGGTAAGGTAGGTCTTTCTTAGAGATTTTGAGGCTGGGGTGACCTGTTGAGTCCCCTCATTGGGACAGATTGAGCTGGGTTCTTGGGTTCTTTCTGACATTAAACAGTGCCTTGTCCAATATCAATTCTTTATTCTCCAAGTGAGTGTTCAACAATTCAATTTTGACACTTCTTACCTAGAGCAGGTGTCAGATTCTACAAGTTAAAGGTTCAAGTCCACAAGACAACCTCCTCTCCATATGCCAAATGTAGACATATAAATAAGGTTCTCAGACTATCACCATTTTGACTTGGCCAAATGAAAATGCAGAGGTTCCCAGGATGCCTCCTGGAGGGAGGTTGGTCACTCACTAAGACAACTTATAGAACTCAGGAAAACCAAACTGCTTGGTTTTATTATATGGGATAATTTATTATATGGGATACGACTAGAAGAGCCAAGTAAGAGACAAAAAGCGAAGTCCATGTGTGCGTGAAGCTTCCACAGAAGCCACCGCCCTCCTAGCGCCTCCATCTCATCAACCTGAAGCTCCACAGACCTTGTTCTAGAATGTAGGTGCTCAGGCTGCAGCCCCACTCCTCTTCCTTGAGGTCAGGCTGTGGCACTAAAGTTCCAGTCTTCCAATCACTAGTTCTTTCTGGTAACCAGATCCTCTGGGTGTCTAGTGGACCCAGTTTAAGTCATCTCATTAGCATAAACTCAGGTGTGACCAAAAGAGACTTTATAAACAACAGATTTGGTTAGAACAAAATAGCAGCAGCCACATGAGTAATTACTAATTCCCTCTCAGAGATTCCAAGAGTTTTGGGAGGTCTGTGCCAGCAACTAGGAACAAAGACCAAATGTACCTGTTACAGAACCAGGACCATTCTCCCCTCTATGCACTATGTCATTGCTGAGGTTATAAGTTTTCAAAGGAGAGTTTACTCATAGGCTGGCTAGGTCCCAAATCCACCTCCCAGAGGAGAGGGTGGATGGGTGCTTATGGGATAAGGCAGAGTGATTTAAGAGGTTTGGAAAAGTAACTAGAGGGAAAGCAGTGCACAGCTGGTCCTCATGAGACACATGTTCAGAAGAGACATCAGCATGATCCCAGGGCAGAGATTTTGGCCCACTGGTAGATGGCCCATCAGACAAACCCAAGTAAAAACTTAATGGTTTTAATAAAAGTGGACTTCAAGACCCTGAAAGGTACATAGAGCAACTGTTATTTTCATGACCCATACTTCAGAGGTGTTGTCTAGAGCAAAGCTAGTGGAAGATTAATATGCTGCTCCAAAATTTGTGCTTTTCAGATGAGCCTGCGGAGGGACGGAGATGAGCAGGAAGCAGAAAAGGGCCATTCCCTGGAAACCAAGGAAAGACTTTAAAAGCAGAAGCCTTGAGCACCTCACCCGGGGCTCACAGGTAATTGGGG
This sequence comes from Nannospalax galili, assembly GCF_000622305.1. Taxonomy (NCBI): domain Eukaryota; kingdom Metazoa; phylum Chordata; class Mammalia; order Rodentia; family Spalacidae; genus Nannospalax; species Nannospalax galili. Next base: position 9,535,855 of record NW_008336933.1, read on the forward strand.
ATTTTCTGCCTCACCTCCCTAAAGATGCAGGAGCCATGGCTGGTCTCTGGTTTCCACCTCACATCTCTCTTCTGGCAGGGCTGGTGGAACACAGGGACATCTCCCTGAAGTCCTCCTCTCTGAGACAGGGCCAGGTAATCTCTGCTCCAAAGATCTGGTTCCCTGAAGTTGAACAGATGGTCTCTGACTTAGAGAGGATTCAGCTAATAATTTTGCTACTTCATGATTGTGTGGAAGTGTTGTACAGTCAGTAGAAACTGCAGTTCAGATTTTGAATTTCGGTATACCTGAAGACTACGGGGGAAACAACAGATGCCCTAAGGCAGACCCTGTTGCTGAGCTGGTGTGCAGTGGATCAAGTACACTCAACGTAGTTTCCACTTACAATATTCTCAGCATATGGTGGGCTTATTGGGACCTAACACCATTGTAAATCAAGCTAAAGGGCACAAACTGCACAATAGCTTTTTGAAATTTAGACATGTAGTCTACAGAAATGTGTTTGGGTCAACTCTAAGCACATGTCTCAGCTGCTAAAATATTGCTCTGGGCTCCTGAAGATTCCTAGTCCTTTTCTTTCTAAGGGGAAAGTGGCTTGCTACGTAGTACAGCTGGCCTTGAACTTGTGATCTTACTGCCTCTACCTCCTGAGTGCTACAATTACAAATGCATATATCACTACACCAGCATCAGAGGTTCAGAGCTTTGCAGCTCGTTTTGGTTGCCTATTGTTGAATAACGGGTCATCCCAAACATAGCTGCTTCTTAAAATCCTGCAGCATTTGTGTTCTTCATGAATCTGGAAGTTAAGCATGACTCCACTGGGCTCAGCTTTTCTCTTTCCTGTTTGCAGAAGCCAAAAGGCTGGAGCTGAGATCATCTGCTCGCTAAGTCTGGGGCTTGGCCTAAGAAGTCTCAAATGATGCAAAGGAAATCACTGCAAACAAAAGTTCCCCTTTGCATTAAAAACAAAAATGATGCTGGACCCTTCCCATGTCACATAGCAAGGCAATGTTACAGTCCCATTCTGTGATCCGAAGCAGCACTGGTATTCTCAAACCAAATCACCAAATGCTTCAGTGGTCACAGGCCACTCTTGTGCACCCTGGGACAGTTCAGCTGTTCACCTGGTTACACTGCCCCACAGCAAAAGTTCTGAGTGAGTAAACCAAAAATCTGGACTAACTAGGTCAAGTGACACCCCAGGCCTTACAGCTGCCAAAGCCGGACCGTGGGCCTATCTGTCAGAGATTTCGCAACCTGTTCTCCTTTTCTAAATGGACAGGGCGCATGGAGGACGAAATCATGCAAACAGAGCCCAGTGTGAGCAATGGTAAAGCCTTGAAACAACACTGATCTGGAGAACTGCAACCTTCCCTCTGACCTTGTTCTCACGCAGCACTGTTTTTTCATTTTATGTGACAATAAGGTAGATAAAGAATTCCACCTAAATAGTCAAGACAGTGTAGACTTGGTTATCATATTCATTGTCGGTTTTTGTTAAAATGATACCTGGGGGCAGGAGAGACAGCTCAGTAGATAAATCACTTGTGATGCAAGCATGAAAACTAGAGTTCAGATCCCCAGGCCCCACATAAAAGACTGGCTGCTGCTGTAATCCCAGCACTCAGGAGGCAGGGACAAAGGATCCCCAGAAGCTGGCAACTGCACGAGCTGGAATTTGTCTGGGAACACTGGGTTCAGCGAGAGACCTGCTCAATATGTGTGGTGGACAGCAATTGAGGAAAACACCTAATGTCAACTTCAGGCCTCTACATGCATGAATGCAAAGGTGAGCACGCGTGCACGCGCGCACACACACACACACACCACAGCGCAGAAGCTCTAGGTCCATCCGCTTCTCTAGTCCTTCATTTCTTATATATAAAGACCTCTGAGTACACATAAAAATACTGGCATTAAATAAAGATTATATGCTGCTCTCCTGTTAATCTGTCTTTTGTAAGTTAAATTCTCAGGCCCAGTCATATCCCAAGACAGTAAAGTCTTATTTTTTTTTTTGTCCTACTTAACACAATGTTTTTAATATTTGAATTTTTAGTATTTTTAAAAAGCAGAAGCATTTTAGAAATAATTTATGTAGCTTTTCTTTAAGTTTTTGAAACAGACTAGCTTGCCTAAGTTAAAATCACAGTGATTTTTCAGATGCTTAAATGAAGCAATGGAAACTTCTAGAAAAAAATCTTTATAACCTGAGGAGTTCAAATTCTACAATTCTTTAGACCCTGATTATCAATCCACTGAAATAAGACAAGAGAATAAACCTGCAATGACCCTTCTTGCTTGGATAATTTTTCTGTCACATGCCCACCTTATGATAGAACTGAGGGACCAATTAAGACTTCAGAAAATAAAGCCAAGAAAGATTCAAATGAGCTGTCTAACCAAAGACATTCAAGCCAACCCCAAAGAGCTAGGATTTGAATGGTGTCTAGTACAGCTAACACCCACTGGTCACCATGCACATGCATTAAATACCTCCCCGTCTCTGAGTACATGTATGTGCAGGTATGTTTGCAGATATGTACACTTGCATGTGGAGGCCCAAGGTTGACATTGAATGTCTTCCTTGATTGCTCTCCACTTTGTATATTGAAGCAGCATCTCTTATTGAACCCAAAGCTCCCCAATTCAGCTAGTCTACCTAGCCATCTTACTCTGGGAATCCCATCTCCACCGCCTGTGTGCTGGGATTACAGGCAGGCTGTTATGCCCAACTGGCTTTTATGTGAGTGCTGGGGATCTGAACTCTTGTGCTTGCCTGGCAAGTGCTTTACCCACTGAGCTATCTCCCCAGCCCCTAAATGCTCATTTTTTTTTTACCCTCTCACATAGCCTCAGGGAACTGGGATTATCATTGTGCCCAGTAATAGGTCTTGGGGGTGTGGAGAGGGGAAATGGATTCTTCTAGTTGTCCAGTGGTATGGTTTTAATATGTTCTCCCAAAGGTTATGACTTGAGTGCGAAAATTATGTTGGTGGTTTTTTATTTTTAGTTTGGTTTTTTAGCATTAGTGTGCATGTATGTGTGTTGCCTCTGTGTGTGTGTGTGCCTGTGCATGCATGTATGGAGGCCAAAGATCAGTATCGGGTGTCTTCCTTAATCACTCTCCACCTTATTTTTTGAGACAGTGTCTCTCACTGAACCTGCAGCTTGCAAGCTTGGCTAGACTGGCTGGTCACTCAAGCCTCTGGGATCCTCCTGTCTCTGTCTCCCAAAGCTTGGGTTATAGACATGCACCACTGTGCCTGGCTTTTTATGGTGCTGGGGATCTGAACTCAAGTCTTCATGATCACAATTAGGACTTGACCCACTGAGCATGTCTTAGTCCCTAGTATTTTGTTTTCTTTTGCTTTTTAGGTAGGGTCTCATGTAGCCCAGGCTGGTCTGAAACTCACTATGGACTTTGAGAATGACCTTTAACTCCTGATCCTTTTGTCTCTACCTTCTAAATGCTAGGATTATAGGTGTTGACCACTATACCTGACTGGTAGTAGCTTTTGGAGGTCCAGTTTTGGAGAGGAAATTAAGATAGGATATAGTCATGAGGAGAGAGCCTTTATGATAGCATTCATGTCTTTATAAAAAGAAGGGCTGGGGCTGGTGACTCAGGCTTGAAATGCCAGCTACTTGGGAGGCTGATGCAAGAAGATTGCAAGTTCAAAGGCTGCTGGGTCTTCAGAGTGAGTTCAAGTCCAATGTGGGCAATTTGGTTAGACCCTGTCTCAAAATAAAAACATGCAAAATGGACTGGGGATGTAGCTCAGTAATGGAGTGCTTGGCTAGCATGTGAGAGGTCCTGAGTTCAATCCCTAGTACCGCAAAGAAAGACAGGGGTTCTTGACATCATCACATGATTGGAGTGCCAAATGAGACAGCCATTGGCATTTTGAGCAGTTAGTCTTTGTTGTGATGAACTGCCCTAAATGTTCTAAGACCTTTAACATCTACAAACTACTTTCAAAATGCTGAGCAGCTCCAGGAAAATTTGAAACCAAATACAAATATTATGTCTTGTATATTTTACTACAATCTAAAACTAATTAAAAAAATTAAAAGCAGCTGCTCATTTGTCCTTGCGCTACCTAGCTTCATTATAACTTCTTCCCTCTTGGCTGCCATTGGCCACTTGATCTCTGTTCTTGTCAGTCAGTGTCCTTCACATCCATCCTTTCTTCTTCCAGCTTGCTGTGGCTATGCAGCAATACCATCCTTCAATCTTCTGGTACCCTGGTAGAGGAATCTTACCCACCCCTGTTTTGATGCCACTCATGTACACACACCAGGTATGGAGCAAATGTCTTTCTACTCATATCTGACGTCACACACATCACCATCCTGTCTGCCTGAAGTAGTTGTTTTCCAAAAATCTCCCCTAGGAGCCCCTGGGCTGACAGGAGCTGAAAGCATGGCCCTTGGCCCTCTGCAACAAATTTACCTGAGAAGCTGAATTTTTACATCTTTTACATATTGGAGTCCCTTAAGGTTTTGTGGTGCAAAGAACTCCACAGCAAAACAACCATATCACCAATCACTTCCTTCACCATCACCACCACACCATGAGCTCAACAAAATTACCAGTAACATTACCATCATCACCATCATCACCACCACCACCATCATCATCACCATGACCTCAACCAAAAAATCAGCAACACTATGATTATCATCACCATTATCACCACCACCATCATCACCACTGCCTAAATTGATCTTTATAACTCATTTATTTTATTTTATATACATGGGTGCATGTATATAAGTGCACCCATCTTTTTCAATGCCCAAGGAGGACGGAATAGGGTGTCAGATCCCCTGGTACTGGAGTTACCGATGGTTGACAGCCACCATGTGGGTGCTGGGATTCAAACCCCAGTGTTCTGCAAGAACAGTCAGTGCTCTTAACTGCTGAGCCATCTCTCCAGCTCCAATGTAGGACATTTTATCTGAACCGAAAACCTGAAAGAAGGCTTGAGTTTCTACCCAGGTAGAACTATTAAAACAGAAGGTGCTGCTGTTATTGCAGCTTATGTGCTCTCTCTGAGCTGCGGTTTCCTCAGCTGTAGGATGGGGTGATGTCAGTGCCTACTCATGCTGCTGTGAACATTAAAACAGGAAAACCTGCTCACATTGTTTTCCCAGAGCCCAGCACGTGCCTTTGTTCATCCAACATTTCTTGTATGCTAACCATGTGCCAACAAACCATATCACCACCGCACTCCTTGTTCTCTTCCTTCTCTTCTTCCTCTCACTTTCTTGGTTTTCTTCTCTGACAAGGTCTTGGCCTTGAACTTGCAGCAATCCTCCTGATTGTTAGAATTACAAGCCCAGCTAGAGACACTCCTCTAGGGGTTGTGACAGCTGTCAATAAAGTAGGCACAGACCCCTCCTTTGGTGAGTTCACATCCTGGTGTCTGGAAATGAAATAGAAACAATACATAAAATATGTAACTGATACAGAGGGAGGGTGGAGGGACTTATGAGCTCCCATCCCCATCTGAAGAGCTACAGACAGTTAGTGGCTTCTGGGGGAAGAAGAGTCAGTTTTCTGTAAGGGTGTGGCCACTACCAGGTTGAGCCACACTCCACTGGATGGCTCCATGCCCATGAGTATATGGCCAGCACAAAATGTGTTATTAAAAAAAAAAGAGGGGATCCAAAGGTAGGGGTATATCTGAGAGGAGACGGGGAAGAGTATTGTGAATATGATCAAAATACGTTGTGTAAAATTCTCAAAGAACTAATAAAAATATTAAAATTAGGAGAAAAATACATAGCTGGTAAGACATCCATGGAAGCTATAAAACTCTGCACACAGTATGTCCTCCTTAAACTAGAATTGACTGAAGAGTTCCCTCCACCCTCCCCTCTCTGATCTGCTCTCTGTCCCAAACTCCCCTTTCCAGTGTAATTACTTGCAGACTCTAAACCCTTGAAATTGGTGCAGCAGATACCACGCAGAGGATCCTGGGTATGTGACTGGACACAGTGCAACAAAACGAAGCCCAGAAGCCATGGGTCACCTGTCCCTGAGACATAAACAAGTATTTTGACGTGTGTTTTCTTCCGGATGATCACATGCCTGTACTCTAGTTTGCACTCACCTGTGATCAATAGTTGGACCCTATGAAGTAGGGACAGTAAACAGTGACGCTCAGTGTTTTGGTGTCTCCTTCCTGTCCCAGATGTTTCTGCACCTCTGAGGCTGTGGGAACCTTTCACCCTGTTTACCTTCCTCTGATCACCATGTTTTCATTGCAGTTCAAAACAGACAAAGCCTCAACTTTGGCCTCCTGTGGTGTGAGGACCCAGAGACCACAGTACTTACTGTAAGGCAAGCATCCATAATCAATAAGCAGATGCCCCAAATCCCTGGTTCAAAAAAATGGGTGAACCCACGCCTAAAATAAATCTGAGAGTGGGCTAGTAGGAAATCTTTTTGAAGGAAAAATAAAACTTAGAGCCTCTTTTCATAAGCATATGCTTTTGATCCCACATCCAGCACTGTGATAAGTGCAGGCTGTTCTCATATGGTTTTAAATAAGTGAAAGTTAATTGATTACTGCACTCCCCATATCCAAGTATTAATAAATTAATTCTCACAAGACTTAAATCTTCACTTGTATTATTATATTAATATTTAATGTACATTAATATTTAATATTTCATTTCCCATTATTATAACAATTCAAATTCCTGAATACAAATAGTTTGCTACAAACTGGTATGAGATTTATTGTAATGCTGTGTATCAGTATTAAAATTAAGTGTATCAATAACTCTTAAGTTTTACTCTGATTAAACCCTTCCCACATGCCCTCCCCCCTCTGGATGGTTTGCTTTATTCCCCCACTTCTGTTTTCATGTCACATGTATTCCATTACCCTGTCTTCCTTCTGACCCCCTTATGAATAAGAGCAAAGTATAATGACACATAGGTATGAAAATGTCATGACGAGTTCATTATATGAAAATAAAAAACCCAAACTATGTATGATGCAGACACATGCCTACCAGGGGCTTATCACGGCACTATTCACAATAGGCTAGGTGCCTGTCAGTGGTGAATGGATAAAGAAAATGAAGTGCACATGCACACACACTCACAATGTGGTTTAATTCAGCATGAAGAAAGAGTGAAATCAGGGGCTGGAGAAATGGCTCAGGAGTTAAGAGCACTGGTTGCTCATGCGGAGGACCAGGGTTCGATTCCCAGCACCCACATGGCAACTGACAACTGTCCATAACTCCAGTTCCAGGGGATCTGATGCCCTCTTCTGACCTCCTTGGGCACTGCACGACACATTGGTGCACTTATATGCATGCAGGCAATACACTCATACACATAAAATACAAAGAATAAAATACTTTTTAAAGAAAGATCATGTCTTTTTTTTGGTGTTTTTTTCTTTTTAGACAGGGTCTTCCTGTAGCCCCAGCTGGCCTGGAACTCACTATGTAGACCAGGCTGGCCTTGAACTCACAGAGATCCACCTGCCTCTGCCTCCCAAGCACTAGGATTAAAGGCGTGAGCCACCATTCCTGGCCTAAGATCATGTAATTTGCAGAAAAATACATGAAACTGAAGGTGGTTGTGTTAAGAGAAATAAACAGACTCAGAAAGACAAATATTGTGTATTTTCTCCCACATAAAATCTAGATTTTAAAAAGACATGACAGTTGAAGGAAGCTACTTGGGAAAAGGTTAGAAGAGGAGCCAAGAGAAAGTAATAGGGTGACTATGAGCAAAATACATTCCATAAGATACGAAAATGTCAAAATACATTTATCACTTTTGTGTAGTAAATAAATGCTAATAAAAAGGATTTAGATTAAGGTTCATCATTTTTCCTTTCCCCACATACAAATTTTCCACAAAAGCCAGATCGCTGTGGTGATCGTCCTCTCAGACAATGTGGGGTGGTTTTTAAGCCCCTGGCATTCACACCTCTTCTGTGACTTGTGTAACTAAGGGGAGATGGTAGAAATGACTGTGTGTAACTTCCTAGGCTGTCACAGAAGATGCTGAGAATTCACACTGCTCTCCCTGCTCTGCGGATACCAGCCTCCTATTGTGAGAGCCACACAGCCTTGGAGCCAGGAGCATCACTGTGCCCGTCACATGAGAGGGCAGTGGGGTACTCCTTCGAAGGGGATCTGAACTGGCAGGTGACTGCAGCCCTGACCAACACTTTTGCTGCAACTACCTGAGAAACTGGGCCAAGAGCACTCTAATAAAACACTCCCCAAATTCCTAGTTCTCCGAAATTGTAAAATACGAAATTTTAGCTGTTGTTTTAAGTCATTAACTTTCAACTTGTTATCAAGAGCGATAGATGGCTAACACACCCTGTACACTAAAGTATATAAAGAGATTGAAATCTCGTAGAGGAGGCAGGGCAGAGGTAGAGAGGGCATGCCAAATTACGTCAAGCATGGCTCTCTGACCGCTGTTCTACTATCTAGGTTTGTTTGTTTATTTGTTTTTACTTTTAGCTTCTGTAGCAGAATTTGGGGTTGCAGGCACTATGCTTTGTGTCTTAGCATGGCTGTGCTCCCAGGATTCCTTGTGACAGACACATCTCACAGATGAGGAGACAAGCACATGGAGAGGTAAGATGAAAGACTAGAAGCTGCATTGACTGAGTGGATGGATAGAGCTAAGAGGAGAGCTGGAACTGCCAGGTCTCTGAATCTGCTCCTGAGGACTCCCCAGCCAGTGCTTGCAGTACACTCCAACAGACTTGTCCCATGAGTAGACCTGTACACTCTCTGCAACTGTGACTACGGCTGCAGCCACTGGGGCTACCTACCCCCACAGCCACCACAGCATTAACTGTCTCCATCAGTGAACTGCCCACAGGAGCAACGCTGGGAATTTCAGAGCGAGGAGGTCCACAGAAGTGAGACCAGGGAAATGTAAGACAGCCAGACAGAGAAAACACCTCCTTCCCCTGCTATTGCCAGGGCGAGCTACTCAGGACCACCAGAAGGGGTCGTGCTGTGGAACCCAGCACAGTGCTCTGCCAGCACAGAAAGGTGTCAGGTGGGCAAGTCTTCCACATCCTTCAGAGCCCAAGTCACAAAAGCCCTGCCTGTGGGAAGTTCAATTCCTAATTCGCTATGGACAATACTAACTTGCCAGAGTGGGGATGTGGATACTGGACAGTGAATTCTGACAAAAAATGATCTAAGCTCACAGATGTCCTTCACATCTGGAAGGGCATACAACTTCATGTGTCTGAGTTGCTGAGACCTCCTACCTGGGGAGGCTGGTACAGATGACAACCCAAGAGCAAGAAACCACATCACCCCAACGAGGAAGACATTCTGAGACCATAATACACTCTATTTTACGTTAGGATCACTTCCTGTTTTTTAGCTATTTAGTATTTTTCTATATTTTATTATTACTTGTAAGTTTCTACTTTTCATTGTTAAGCTACTGTGTTTTAACTTATGTTTCACTCGAAAAAGCTTTCATGACTGTCTCTTAATTTTTCTATACCTACAAAAACCTTTTGCTGACATTTCTCCATCTGCAGCATCTCTCCTGCCTTGCAGACCTCCAATCCACCCACTTTCCTCCACTCGTTCCCACTCATCCTTCCTCATTTCACTTTTAGCTTTAGGAAATCTATAAACTATACCCCCACCTGGTACCCCAAATCACTGTCTTGGATCCTTATTGAGGATACAGGTGAAGTGTACAAGTGTGTTCTGCAAGTTTGTGGCAGGGCTGCTGGTAAGCCATTGGGAAGAACTGCTTCTGTCTCCTTTCTAATTAGTAGCAGAATGTAACTCCTTGGGAAGAATAGCCTCAAGGGGGAGTGACCTGAAATAAAACAAACACTAAAAGAGTGGGAGAAGGGGAGAAAATTAAAACTGGAAGGCATATCCATCTCAACAGATATGCAAAACACAACAAAGAAACACGAAGAATGTGAGTCAACCATCTACAACCTAACAACTCCCCAGTAATGGAAGCCCCGACCACGAGATACCTGAAATGTCAGAGGAAGAATTCTAAGACCTGCTTTTAAAAAGCACCAGTGACCACACAGAGGGCTCAGGTAAGCAGATGAACAAAGTCAGGAAAGCAAGTTACAGAAAGTTACCAAAGTCAATTAAATAATTAGTAGTTAAAAGAAAAACTAAAAAACTAAAATAAACACTGGGACTGGTGATGCACGCCTTTGATCCTAGCCCTCTCGAGGAAGAGGCAGGTGGATCTCTGTGAAATCAAGGCCAGCCTAGTCCACATAGTGACTTCAAGATGGGCTGGGACTAGGGAGACCCTGTCAAAACAATAACAAAATAAATAAATAAATATTAAATTAAAAATAAAAACGACAACAAAACACTTGAAGGAAATTGACACACTGGAAAAGAACCAAACAGAAATCTGGACGAGAAAGAATTAATCAAATAGAAAACCACAGCAGAGAGCATCAACAGACAAGGTAAACAGAAGAATGAATGTCAGTGACAGAACACAGAATCAAAACAATAACACATTCGGACATATGTACAAGAAACGGCCATTCTGACCAAAACTTCCAAGAAGTCTGGGATACACTCAAGGGACCACACTTAAGAATTCATGGGGTAGAAGAAGGATCTTAAATAAAGGCTAAAGTCATAGAATAATCAATGAAACTATAGCAGAACTTCTCCCAAACCCAGAGAAAGAAATGGACACCCCAAAACAAGAGTCATTAGAGCTTCAAATAGATGATGAGAGACGCCCTCTCCAAGACATATCATAGCCATGATGTCAAAAATGCAGAGTGAAAATACTAAAAGGCCTAAGAGAGAAGTCCAACTCACAAGAGCAGAAACGTCAGATCTTCCAACTCACAAGAGCAGAAACGCCAGATCTTTCATCAGCAACCAGGAAAGTATGAAGTGATACATGTAAAGCCCTGGAAGTAAGTAACTGTCAGTCAACTGCTATAGTCAGGAAAGTTATCTCCTAAGATGATGGAGATGGAAGAACCTTTAGAGAAAAACACCAATTAAAGCAATTCATCACAGCCTAACCAGCACCGAAGAAAATTCTCAAAGGAAAGAATACTGCGCATAGAGGATAAACAAAGTCTCATCCGTGAGAACCCGGGAAAGAATACATTCCATGAAAGGAACAGACAAACAAAAAAGAGCCGGGAAGGAATCATTCAACCCATCACAGCAAACTCCTAATACAACAGGGGAGGGGAGCTAGAACAAACCTTATCTAATCAGCCAGAAAAATAAGCCAACAAAATCAAAGGAAATAGCAAACCTCTCTCAATAACAATTGTAAATGAAAATAGCCTTGATTCACCAATTAAAACATACAGACTGACTGGATTAGAAAACATATATCCAACTAGCTATTGTTTCCAGGAAACACACTTAGCTAACAAAAATGTCTAAGAACTGAGAGTTGAGGATGAAAATCAACCTACCAGGCAAACAGAAGCCGTAGCTGGCATAGCCATTCTTATATTAGCTAAAGTAAACTTGAAACCGAAGCTAATCGTAAGTTCTAAAGAGGGCCAATGCATATTAATAAAAGGAACAATTCATTAATATACAAAATCAGCTGGCTGTGGTGGCACATGCCTTTAATCCCAGCATTGGGAAGGTGGAAGCAGGCGGATCTCTGTGAGTTCAAGGCCAGCCTGGTTGACGATTGCTGGTGCTCAGTTTGCTTTCTCCTTTTCTACAGTCAAGGACCTCAGCCCGTGGAATGATGTGGCCTCCATTCCAGGGGAGTCTCCTCTCCTCAGTTAAATGTCTCTGGAAACACCCCCACAGACAGGCCCAGAAGTTTGTTTCCAAGTTAATTTTAAATTCCATCAACTTGGTAATCAAGATTAACTATCATAGCAGTAAAGTAGAACACAGAGGAGCCCAGAACTGTGTGCATAGCCAGTGTCTACTGGTGCAGTGAAAGGTGAGGGATGTTTGTTATGTACACAGAGAACACTGAGTTCACTGTTGCCCCTGGACACAGAAATAAAGAGCCTGAAGGTCTGGCTTGCTTTCCACCCTTTACGCTTTTTATCATTTTTTATTTTCACCATAAGCTTTTATTACATTTTCAATTAAAAGCACTTAATTAAAAAAAAACTTGGAAAGCAACTTAAAAATAAGAAATTTGGGGGGCTGGAGAGATGGCTCAGCGGTTAAGAGCACACTGACTGCTCTTGCAGAGGACCCGGCACCCACATGGCGGCTACTAACAGTCCTTAACTCCAGTTCCAGGGGAATCCGAAGCCCTCTTCTGACCTCCGTAGCATTGCATGACATGGGTGCACTCATATACATACAGGCAATACACTCATACACATAAAATAAAAATAATAAAGAAAAATAATTTAGGCCAAATAAAAAAAGCAATTGTCATGAAAACAAGAGAAAAAAAACAAAAACAAAACTAAAAGCAGTTTATCTGCACAAGAATAGTGAGTTCAAGGCCAGCCTGGTCTACATAGTGAGTTCCAGGACAGCTGGAGCTACAGGGAGCCCCTGCCTCAAAAAAGACCAAAAAAAAAGAAAGAAATTTTTACCTTAAAGGTTTATGAAGGAAATTAAAGAAGGAAAAAAAAAAAAAAAGGAAAACTACCAGCAAGCATTAAAGCAATTTGATATACTTCAAAGGTGTGGAGATACAAGACTGGAAAAATGATTAAAATAGGAAAAATGATGGGAATAGAAAGGGTGCTGAGCCATTCACAGGTCTAGAATCTCCCAGGATGCCAGAGGCTGAGCCACATAGAACACAGCCAAGTCTCAGAGGTGGAAAAGGAGAGAGGGAGACAGAGAGACAGACAGAGAAGACAGAGGAGGTCCAGTCGGATGGACAGCAGCATGTGGGGGATGCTGGACGCTCCTCCAGGTCAGCTCTCTGGCATGTGGTTGTGGTCTGGAGAGGTGGCTGAACCTGGGAGGGGGAGTACTAAAGGCTGACCTTGGTGTTCTTGTTTCTGCCAATGTGGGAGAGTAGGCTTGGAGACTGTTTAGAGCATGTAGCTCCCAGTGCCCAGCAAGGCCTAACAAGCCTAGATAGGCCTCCATGGAGCACTACACAGGCCAGTGTTTGGCTGTGCTCTTGTAGCACAGAGGAGCCACGGGCAGCTGCCATGGTCTTGCACTCTCGCTGTTCCCTCACTTGCAAATGCCTCCTCACTCTGCACGGGAGCCCCGTTGGACTCCACCTTAGGAGATCCTGGACCCTGGGTCAGTGGAACAATAAGATGTGGTGTGTCAGTCACTTAATGTAGAGGAAGAAGTCATAAATAACTGACTAAACAAAAGTCACTGTACCTGGGCTTCAAGAAGTTTAAGCTCCAAAGCAAAGGGGAGTCCCTTGGTCACCCATACTTGGTCACCCATACTGGACAGGAAGGAAGAAGGAAGACCTTGAGCACCCCCTTCAGGGCAAAGCATGTGCAGCTTAGGCAACTATTACAGGCTAGGGCAGCAGTTCTCAATATAGGCTCTGCAGGGAAGAAGGCATGTTAACACATGTTAAACATATATGTTAAACATGTTGATATTACTTAGAATTATCTAGGTGAACCAACAGAAGGGATTAATGTAATAAACCTCAACCCTTCAGGGCATCTTTTTGATACTGTGTGGCAAAACAGGAAGTACATATGAAACACTTCTCTCAACACTGAGATGAGTGCCTTTGAGGAAAACACTTGGTGACCGAGCTTGACTTGAACTGGCTGCTTTCTCTCAAGAAAAACCATTTTCATTTAAATGACAGATAAGCTCTAGGTATGCCAACTTGAGCGTTTGATTGACCTTTTCTTTTTTTTTTCTTCTCTTTTTTTTTTTGTCTTTTTGAAGCAGAGTCTCCCTGTAGCCCCAGCTGTCCTGGAACTCACTATGTAGACCAGGCTGGCCTTGAACTCACAGAGATCCTTCCTGCCTCTGCCTCCCAAGTGCTGGGACTACAGGCAGGCGCCACCACGCCTGGCTTGGTTGACATTTCCTTGAAAACAATTCGAGTGAGCTAGAGACTTGGAAGAAAGCAACCGGAAAATGTGCTGATACTCGTCTGAACTTTGAGGGGAAAGTGGTAATTTGAGAATACTTGTGTGCACCACAAGTTTGCAGCTTCCTCCTTTTAAAGACTGGCAATGACATCAACAGTAAAGCAAATGTGAAATGTGAACTTTTATGAAAGGGATCAGCATTTGTGGCCTACGGTTTTCAGAAAATTCTGTTTTCCAAAAGATCAATGGATAATGTAGAATCATGTCTGGGCGAAAGATTCATGATCAGTGCGTGAAAAACCAACTGTATCTGAATTCGAAAAGCCCATTCATAAAGTTTCAGATTCTACCCTGTGACTCCCTTAGAGAAACAGTATGCTGGGGCTGGAGACATGGCTCAGAGGTTAAAAGCACTGACTGGTCTTGCAGAAGACCCAGGTTTGGGTCTCAGAACCCACATGGTGGCTAACAACCATCCATAACTCAGTTCAAGGGGATCCAACTGCCCTCTTCCAGCTTCTACCAGCATTCCAAGATGGGGACACACTTACATACATGCAGGCAAAACACTAGTACACATAAAACAAAATTAAGTAAATAAAAATTCTTTTTTAAAAAAACTATCTGGGCTGGAGAGATGGCTCAGTGGTTAAGAGCACTGGCTGCTCTTGCAAAGGACCCAGGTTTGAGTCTCAGCACCCACATGGCAGCTAAGAACTGTCCATAACTCCAGTTCTAGGGGACCTGACACCTTCTTCTGACCTCTGAGTGCACTGCATGGCGTGGGTGGAAGAATAATAAGGGGAATTCAGGTAGGGGAGGAGTTATAAATATGATCAAAATATATTATATGCAATTTGCAAAAATTTAGTAAAAATCAACAATGAACAAAGAACAAAACAATGTATTGTACATGAGTTGAGAGACCACTATCTTATTAAAAATTATTAGTCTGTGTTTCTGGTCACATAATGCATAAAGGCAGAATTTTGTGACACCAATAATTGATAGATCAAACAGACACCTTTAATCCCAGCACTCTTGAGGCAGAGGCAGGCGGATCTCTGTGAGTTCCAGGCCAGCCTTGTCTACATAGTGAGTTCCAGGACAGCTGGGGCTACAGGGAGACCCTCTCTCAAAAAGACAAAAAAAAATGCAAAAATTAAACATCAAAAAACCTGCAACAAATGCTGCCATGGATGTGGAGAAAGAAGAACCCTTATTCACAGATGGAAGGAATGTAAACTTGTGCAACCACTATGGAAATCTTTTTCAGGATGGTTTCTTGTTGGCTTTTTTCTTTTGGATGTGTCAAATTTTCCTGTTTGTAGTGATTATGGTTGAAAATCAGACATTCGAATCTTAACATGTGCAACTCTGGAACTCAGATCCTCTCCCTGGTTTATTTATTCCTTTTTTCTTTTTTTGAGTGTCTCTATGCCAGAGAAAAGACTACATACTCCATGTATGGTATCTTTAGGGTGATGATAAAGGAAACATTTAGAACACAGAGCATAATTTTCCCTAGACAGCATGAAAACATTTCCTTATATAAGAAGGAGGAACACAAATAAATGTCTAGGGATTCCTGCCCATGATAACACTTCCCATTTATACAGAATTAATGAGAAAGATAGATCTGAGCTTCCCAAAGTCTCTGACAACATCTTGTTAAAATTGTGTTCGAGTATTCTATATGTAATGCTTTAGGTATTATAGTATCATAGATATAGGTTGGTATATGTTTATCATATTGGCAGGTATAATTGTTACACTGTAGTAGAATGCGAACTGATAAGTTAGTAAAGAACATGTAAAGGTTGCTGACATTTGTGCATAACCAATGGGCAGTTGTAGTGGTCATGTTTGTTGCAGGTGAGAGGTTGTGTGGCACTAAAGGGTGGAGCAGAAGGCACCGGGAGGGCTGGTCCTCTCCTTAGGAGTTAAGTGGTTGGTTCATTGACCTGAGACAGATATCTCTTGCAGAAAGCGGTAATCTCCAGCAGTTTCAGAGTGGCACTGATGGCAGTAAATCTCTACCAGATGGCTCTCTCAGTATAGGAGGGTATGGTGCATATTCTAATTTCTAGAAAGTAAGGAAAATATCAGGATCATGGGCAAACCCAACAATGAGCTCATGAATTAAAATAATCCCTAATCTTGGCCAGGCATGGTGGCACATGCCTTTAATTCCAGCATTTGGGAGGCAGAGAGGCAGAGGCAGGCTGATCTCTGTGAGTTTGAGGCCAGCCTGGTCTACATAGCGAGTTCCAGGCCAGCGGGGGCTACAGGGAGACCCTGTCTCAAAAAGACCCCTCCCCCAAAAATTTCCCTAAGAGAAAAAGCAACAAATGTCCCATGTCCAGTCTGTGGATACTTCAGAAGGATAATGCCATGTGTCTCTGGGTGGAGCTCTTAAGAGTCTAGGGTACAATTCTCCTTGCAAGGGACAGTATCTCAACAGTGAGGTGTAGCCTGGGGTGATACTGTCTGAAGTCTTCAGCTGTGAGGTCCGAGGTGATGTCCTCTGTGGTGTGAGTCTCAGATGTCTTGGTGGAAGGCGGATACAGTAAAGATCTCTGCAGAGGCTGTGTACACCAGCAAAGCCATTGGCATATCTTCCAGGCTGCCCAGAAAAATGTACTGTGTCCCTTTGGAGGTGCCAAGGGCAAAGTATGACTGAGAGATGTTGAAATCAGCACTCAAGAGAAAGAACACATTAGCAAAATCTATAAAAGCAAAATATTTGCCACTCATGATGGGTTGATAGTTTTAACAATATTAGGTGTGAGACCTTAACAGATAAGTGATGACTTTAGGGTTGTGGTACTCTACCATGAGTCGCTTTTCTTTTCCCCCCATGTTTTCGGATTTAAAAATAGACAAAATTGGGGCTGGAGAGATGGCTCAGCGGTTAAGAACACTGGCTATTCTTGCAGAAGACCCAGGTTCGAATCCCAGCACCCACATGGCAGCTAACAACTGTCCATAACTCCAGTTCCAGGGGATCCGATGGCCTCTTCTGTCCCCCATGGGCATTT
>NW_008336933.1:9572208-9581567 GCF_000622305.1 Nannospalax galili
TTTATATAACAGATCTTAACATTCAAAGCCCTATTTTTAACTTACATAGGCCTGTGTTACTGAATTTAATTTAGCGTTTGTGTGATCCCATTTTATCAAGGTTACTTGTAAATAACAAAATTTTTAAATGATTTAATGAAATTTATTTATATATATATAAAGATTTAATTAAAAAATTAAAAAATATACAAAATTGGGTTTTATATAACAGATCTTAACATTCAAAGCCCTATTTTTAACTTACATAGGCCTGTGTTACTGAATTTAATTTAGCGTTTGTGTGATCCCATTTTATCAAGGTTACTTGTAAATAACAAAATTTTTAAATGATTTAATGAAATTTATTTATCCTAGTTTTTGAGACTGGGTCACCCTGTAACCCCAACTAGCCTGGAACTCACTTTGTAGACCAGGCCTTAATCTCACAGAGATCTGCCTGCCTCTGACTCTTGAGTGCTGTTAAAGGTGTGTGCTACCAAACTGGGCTAATTATGTGTATATGTGTATATCTGCATGTGAGGATGTACACAGGAGTACAGTTTCCCATGGAGGCCAGAAGATGGTGCTGGATCCCTTTGAGCTGGAGTTATAGGCAGTTGTGAGCAGTCTAATGTGGGTGCTGGGAACTGAACTTGAGTCCTCTTCAAGAGTAGTGCACACTCTTAACCACTGAGCCATTTCTCCAGCCCCATGTAATATATTTGATTTACTTTATTATTCATTATTTTAGCGTGAGGACAATCACTGTGACTATGAGAAATTTAGGCTGTTATATACAAAGTGAGGTATGACTAATTTTTTCTATTTTATACTTACTTTCCTAAGATGATGGGGGATATAATGTCTAAATTTAGTGAGATTCAGAGCTAAGGCTGTTGCTTAGAGGTAGAGCACTTGCCCAGCATCAAGACCCTGGATTCCAGCCCCAGCCCTGCTAAATAGATGATAGATAGATAGATAGATAGAGAGAGAGAGAGAGAGAGAGAGAGAGATAGATGATAGATAGATAGATGATAGACAGATGATAGATAGATAGATAGATAGATAGATGATAGATAGATAGATGATAGATAGATAGATAGATGATAGATAGATAGATGATAGATAGATAGATAGATGATAGATAGATAGATGATAGATAGATAGATAGATGATAGATAGATAGATGATAGATAGATAGATAGATGATAGATAGATAGATGATAGATAGATAGATAGATGATAGATAGATAGATGATAGATAGATAGATAGATGATAGATAGATAGATGATAGATAGATAGATAGATGATAGATAGATAGATGATAGATAGATAGATAGATGATAGATAGATAGATGATAGATAGATAGATAGATGATAGATAGATAGATGATAGATAGATAGATAGATGATAGATAGATAGATGATAGATAGATAGATAGATGATAGATAGATAGATGATAGATAGATGGATAGATAGATAGATAGATAGATAGATAGATAGATAGATGATAGATAGGGGAATTCCAAAGTAAATTCAACACCAGCATTGATGCCATTCATGAAGCTTTGCTAGTCAGTGAATTTTAGGCATTACTGTTGATTTAGATCCAAGGCCAGTGGCACAGAGCTTTCTGTCTCCCTCTGTCTCTGTCTCATCTCTCTGTTCCTCTCTTTCTGTCTCCATGTGTGTCTGGAACCCAGGGTTTGCACAGGCTAGATAAGACCTCTACTGCTGAGCTGAGCTACATTCTTAGTCCCTCTCTTGTCTTTTTGCTCTATAAATACTTTGAGTATATAATTCCAATTGAGTTCAGTTACAGATTTTTCTTTATTGGTCCTTTTTTTTGGGGGGGTGGGGAACAGGGTTTCTCTGTAGCCCCAGCTGGCCTGGAACTTACTATGTAAATCAGGCTGGTCTTGAACTCAGAGATCCACCTGCCTCTGCTTCTCAAGTCCTGGAACTATAAGCATGCACCACTACACCCGGCTACAGATTTTTCTTTATATGTGCATGTATCTAGAATTTTAAAATATAGGTACTCATTTATCTCTTTTTTTTTTTTTTTTTTTTTTTTTTTTTGTCTTTTTGAGACAGGGTCTCCCTGTAGTCCCAGCTGACCTGAACTCACTATGTAGACCAGGCTGGCCTTGAACTCACAGAGATCCCCCTGCCTCTGCCTCAGGACAGAGTGCTGGGACTAAAGGCGTGGGCCACCACACCTGGCTCAATTACCTCTTTTTTGTTCCTTGTGTCTGAGTTTCTTTTCCCTTAGGTTCCTAGTCACCAAAAGCCATGGTTTGAGCTTCTGCCTCTGGCCAATGGTACTTTCTAGAAAAGGAGAAAGAAACTTGTGGAGTCTAACAGTAGCACTACCCCCATTCCCATGAATGGGGTCGGCCCTTGACTGCCTGTTGCAGTCTCTCCTCCTTCTTGTCTGAGACACTAGTCCTTTTTTCATTGAAACAAAATTTTTGGAATGGTTTTTAATCACTGGGAAGGCAAACAAAAGTATTTTTGTCTCTTGTATGCCCTCAATCCTTTGTGTGGTTATTAGATACACATGTGGTGTTTGTAGGCCATGACCTTCCTCTTAGGGAGTCTCAACTACTGTTCATGTGGTCAGGGTCTGCATCCAGGAAAGCTAGTGTGGTCTTGACCATGAAGCCTCTGTTGAGTTCATAAATGCTTCAATAGTCTTCCCATACTGTCCCAGTACCTCCCAAATTAATTACCTAATCCCTCTGGGCTTCTAAGAGGGTCATGGTAAAATATTCTTTGCTCCTTCCCTATTCCTTAAGCATCATGCTTAAGGAAATGTCACAGTCATGAGCCAGGCCAGCAATGAAAAATTGTCCAAAACCTTGGCTTTGCTGGTTCTGTGGTCCCAGGTGATGTTCCCATGAGGCTGGAGACTTGTGGGTGGGTCTAGAGCATGTTCTCCCTCTACTCACCATAGCAGAGGGAAACATCTGGAAAAGGAGCAAAGGAATTCCCAGTCCTGGTAGGTAAGCTGGGTGGCTGATAAGCTAGATCCACCACACTTTTAAGGAAGGCACATCTTGATCCCTTGGCAGAAACTTCTGTAAGTTCAGCTTAGCTTATCAATATAAAAGAAAGCTTCCCCGAAGAGCGTCAACCTGGAATTGAAGGCAAGTAAGTCAGGTGGATACCTGGGGAGAACTTGTGTGACCTTTCAGGATAAAGCTGTACAGAACAAAGCACATCTAGAATTTACCTGTCATTTTCACTGTTATCTTTTACTTTTAATATTTCAAAATTTGCCTTTTCAGATTTTTATTTTAGATCTACAACTTCAGCAGATGTATGTATTCTACTACCTGACACATTTCCTTGCTTTAAAATAATGTGGCCAAAAACTTGGGCTAAAAATTTGAGGCAGAGGCTGGAGAGATGGCACCATGGTTAAGAACACTTGTTGTTCCAGAAGACCTGAGTTAGATTCCCAGCACCCAAATGGCAGCTAACAACTGTCCATAACTCCAGTTCCAGGGGCTCTGATGCCCTCTTCTGGCCTCTGCAGTCTTGGCATGACATGGGTGCACTTACATACATGCAGGCAATACACTCAAAAACATAAAAAGAAAACCAAATAAAATATTTTTTTAAAAACCTGAGGCAGGGGCTGGAGAGATGGCTCAGTAAGATCAGTAAGATCACTGACTGCTCTTGCAGGGGACCTGGAGTTGAGTCCCAGCACCCACATCGCGGCTACGAACCATCCTTAACTCCAGTTCTGGGGGAATCTGAAGCCCTCTTCTGACCTCGGCGGCATTGCAGGACACGGGTGCACTCACATATATGCAGGCAATACACTCATATACAGAAAATAAAAATAATAAATATTTTTTTAAACCTGAGGCAATTATTGTCCAGAAACTAAATGTTCAAATTATCCGCTGTCTGCCTGTCTCTTTGATAAGTTGATGAATGAGCCCAGTTAGAGACTCACATTCCACACTTGCCAAGCAATCTTCCAGATAAACATGGCTTGGGCCCAAGGAGGCAAATCCAGGCTCTGCATCCCCACTTCAAACATGGAACATTGGAAGCTGGTCCTTCTTCTGAGTCACTGAGCATGAGAGAATGTATTCCAACAACTGGAATACCAGTTGGGGAAGAATTACAGTGAAATCTTAGAGAGTTCGTTTTTTTTCCTCAGAATCTAGTGGTGCAGAATGTGTATAACTCGGGTTGCTAAGCTTTAAAGTGAGGCTGAAGACACAAGATCCCCATGCCTAACAACTCAAAAGAGTCACAAGTTGAAAATGAGATAAAGTGGCACTCACAGCTGTGGTAGATGGGCCTGCTGGATCCCGCCTCATCCAAGTGCCTTGGAAGCGGTCCCATGTTTGAGAGCTCATCCCACCATGCTCACGGTGCTACAGCACACATCTGTCTACAGTGGCACGTATGTCAAAGCTGACCATTGTAAAAAAACTTCCTGGCTGTACCACTATAAGAGAATCATCCATCCAAATGAGCTATATGCATCCTTGAAATAAGGGCTAAAGAACAGAGTGACTAGCATCATTCATCTGGTTCAGAAACCCTCTAAAGAAATAATTCTTGCTTGTCTTCACTCAAAGAGAACATTGGTTTGGACTGCTGATGCTTCAGTGCTACAGTTTTCCCTGGCCAGGAAGTGAACCTCATGCCACTGCCCATCCTTCCATCCAGGGCCTGAGCTCCTGCTGTGGGTTCCTTGGACTCTGTTCTAGTTTCTCCATGGATGTGACAAAACACTCTGACCAGTACCAACTTGGGGAGGAAATGGTTTATTCAGCTTATATCTCCCAGGTCACAGTTCATGAGGGAGCCCAAGGTAGGAACTCAGGGCAGAAACCTGGAGGCAGGGGCTGGAGCACAGACCATGGAGGAACGCTGCTTACTGGCTTGTTCTCCTGGCCCATGCTCAGCCTGTTTTCTTATACAACACAGAACAACCTTCCCAGAGTGGCACTGCCACAGTGAGATGTACCCTCACACTCTCTCAACAATCAAGAAAATGTCCCACAGACATGGCCACCGGCCAGTCCAATGGAGGAAAGTCCTCACCTTAGGCTCCCTCTACCCAGGTGTGTCAGGTTGACATCTAAAGCTGTCCAGCACAGACTCCTTGTATTCATTTCTTTCCCCCATCTCACCCTCCACAGCTCCACAAGCATGGACACATTAGAAATAATTCTCTTCATACAACTTGGTTTTTAAACTCAGCAATTCAAGGTCGACCTTCACAGCAATACTCTGGCAAAGGCAAGAGCCTTGGAATTGAAGTGCAGATCATCACCAGCAGATGGTGCCACCTTTCTAGTTTGTCTCTGCCCCAGCGTGGAACCAGCCAAGAGCCAAATAATGGCATGTCACTCCAGGCTGAGGACAAATACTCTGCTCATTATACCAATTGCTTGTATTATAATAGACTGATAGAAACATTGAGGTTCAGTAAAAACAACAGATCAAGAGACATTTTTTTTTTTTTTTTTTTTTTTTTGGCCAAGGGGATGTTAAGACAGGGTCTCACTCTAGAGCCCAGACTGGCTTGGAATTCAATGTGTAGCCCAGGCTGGCATACAACTTGTGATGATCCTCTTGTCTCAGCTTCCCAAAGGAGATGACTGTTGAAAGTTTATTATCACAGTTCCCATGACATATCAAAGGGAAGCACAGTGTCACCTGAAGGCAGAGAAAGGGAGGAGCTGTGGACAGAATCTTTGTGGTTTCTGTGGGAAACAGGATAAAACGAGTGAAGCAGGGTGTGCAGGTCCACAATGCGCAGGTTTAAATCATTCGGGGGTTCTGGAGCATAGGGCTGTCCTCAGTTGTCTGATACCCAGCCTGAGGGCAGGGAGATCAGGAGACAGTGACCCAGAGTATGGAAGGCCAATAATAGGAGTAGTTGGTTGGTTAGTTTTGGAAAAACACTCCCTCCAGTGGAGGACTCTTCCTGAAGAGGGAGGCAAAAGGCCAAAGCTAGGGACCTGGGAATATCCCTGGGTTGTCCAGAACCTGGCAATTCCAGCAGATAGAAAAGCACCAAGATCATAGGCTCAGAAATCTGGTCAGCACACAAGAACCAGGCAGTTCCCCTATGCCTCGACCAGCCTAGATGCAGACAGGACTCTCCACAGGCTAGTCTGTTCCCAACAGGATTGGGTGTGTACCAAATGGATTGTTTTGTCCCTTAGCCATTTCTTGACTTCTCATAAGCCTTAGTGTAGAGAGCATCAATCCAGTGACATCCCTGGCATATTCAAACTTTTGGGGATTAGTGCCACCCTGTGCTGATTCTGGTTGCTGCAACCTGGGCTGGGTGAGGGCCTGAAAGTCCCCTGTGTAGGAAGCAACACGGAGTGCCAAACGCAGCTGGCTAACCGCTGACACCTGGACAGGGTGGAATGAAGTTCTTACAAAGAATGTTTGCTTCCAGGTCTGCAAAGAAATCTCTGATGTCTGGTGTGTATGTGAGTATACGGATTCTGAGGATGGAAACTAGGCACTCATGCATACTAAGCGAGCACCCCACCAGAGAGCCACATGTCCTAGCCCCCATATCTCATCTTCTAGCTTGATTAATTCCTGGTCTCTGAGATATACGTTTGTGCAAAATCCAGGTGCTAGGGAAATAAGAGAAGATCACAGCATCCAGAATGGCCACACGAGTGGAGAGAACAAATAGGTAAGAAGATAAGGAAGGGAAGGAAAGGGGGCTCTCTGCACTGGCCCCAGATGGTTGGGGGGGGTCAAAGGCAAGGTCTTCAGGAAGTTGTTACAGGGAAAGATATTTTAAAATTTCATTTTGGGGGACTGGGAATGCAGCTCAGAGGAAGGACGCTTGTGTAATACTGTGCATGAAGCTGATTCCCAGCTCTGAGGAAAAGAGAAGAAAACATACAAAATACTTTTTAAAAATAGATGCTTGGTTACCAGGCATGGTGGCACATGCCTTTAGTCCCAGCACTCTTGAGGCAGAGGCGGGTGAGTTCAAGGCCAGCCTGGTCTACATAGTCTACAGCTGTCTCTCTCAAAAAGACCAGAAAAGAAAAAAAAAAAAAAAAACATGCTTGGCCAACTGTGGTTTACTTGCTTGTAACTCCAGGATGAGAGAGGCTGAAGAAGAAGGATCATAAGCTCCAGACCAGCCTAGGCTACATAGGAAGATCCTATCTAAAAAAATAAACAAATGAAGAAGAAAAGGAAGAGGAAGAGGAAGGAGAAGAAACGTCAAATGTCAGTCTTTTCTGTTACACACTGTAAAACTTTGGTTTGGGACAAGGAATTCAAATTTTTTAATCCCCTCTTCCCCTCTCCCAGTAAAACTTTTGTTTATGTAAAAGCCCTGCTGCATCCCCAGAGCCTGATGGCCTGGAGTGGCTAAGCTTTTGCCCTTTCATCCAACCCCTTTCCTGCTTCTTCATTTCCTTTGCATCAATTCCTTTAAAATTAGCCAACCACTAAAGACTGGGAGGTCAGACCCCAGTCAGTGGGGAAAAGACACCTCACTATTGCATTAGGAATAAAACCTATCACAGGTCGTGTGCTTGCTCAATCTGAATGATGCAACGCACCCTTTTGTAAAAGTAAAAGCTGCTTTGCTGAGTTACTTTTGCTTTATCTGCATGTTCTTTGTGCTGTATCGGGGGTCCTTGGACCTCAGACTTTATTTCTAACACAATGATGATAAATACTTTGCCGTATTTTAAGAACAAATGTTATTTCTTTAGAATTCTCTTAAGAAACAAAACACAAATGTGGACTGCTTTCAATCCTAGTTTGTACCAGAGTAATTTCTTGGACGACAACACCTTACAATGACAGGACCATCTTGGGACCCTGTGTGTTTATATGGGCTATATACACTGTGCCTCATGATTTCATAAACACGTTGATAATGCTTTTGTTGTACCCACTTTTTTTGCAAAAGCAGAAAACGTGCTCCTCCACTCATGTTTTGGAAATCCAAGAAGCTGGGTGTGGCTGCCAAGTCCAGCAAAGCTCTGCTTGCAGTCCCTACCCCTGTCTGCTGAGCAGCCAGAAGCCCAGGCGTCCCTGTTCTAATCTTAAACGCAAAGGGAAAACCTCCCTCCATCCCTCTCTCCCTCCCCTTTCCCTCTCTTCATTGTGTCCTGTAGAATACGCTGACCTCAAACTCACTAGGTAGAGGATAATATTGAAATCCTGATCCTCCTGCCTCTACCTCCCAACATGTCTGAGCTATCATACCAGCTCAGGTCATGTATCTTAACCAGAGATATTTGGGCTTCTTGGTTTGGGGTGGCAGTATTGTTCTGAATGTAACTGGCTTGGTCCATTAGGCAGCTGATGGTTGGGCATGGAGATGGAGATACAGCGTGAATGGTTGTGGATAGTTAAGGCAGGCAAGGAGGTGGCTCTCAGCCCTCAGAGCAAACATAGCTCCTTCAGCAAAATTAAAAGGGGAGCTGATTTGTCTTCAGATGGTATCTCCAGAAGTCCCAGTCTGGACCTGCTGATCTAAAGGCAGGGGACTGCCTCCCATCCTAAACTGCAGCAGCTTCTCAGGGCTGGGTGGGAGGTTAAGTCCAGGATGCTAGCCTTACATTCCAAAGTTGTGGGCTCATCTACCATGCTTCTCTTCTGATCCTTCATTATTATTTCTGGGACACCTCCTGCAATGGTCTTAAATCTTGGCCACACAACATCACCAACTCTCTGGGTGATGGTTCTGGAGACAGTACCTCATACCCTGCTCCTCAACACAAATTCCTGCCACTGGTGCTCTGCCCAGTGCCCAGTGAGCAGACCCACATCTTAGGTATCTTAAGTTAGAGAGTTAATCAGAGGATAAGAGGAGAGGCAGGGGAAATTGGGGAGCTTATTGAAAAGATGAAAACCATAAATCTACACAAAAATTTGGACAGGAATTGCTATAGACTGAATGTCTACACTCACCCTCAAAATTCATATGTTGAAATTCTAACTCTGGGGATAACAGTATTAGTGGGAACTTTGGGAGATGATCAGGTCATGAGGGTGGAGCCATCACAGCATGAGATTAGTGCCCTTGTAAAAGAGAAGGCTATTTGCCCCTTCTACAATCTAAGAACAGAAAGAGGGTACCACTTACAAACCAGGAAACAGATCCTCATTAGACATCAAACATGTTGGTGTTTTGCTCTTGGTCTTTCAGCCTCCAGAACCATAAGAAATAACTGCTTTGTTTAAAAATCGTACTTTCAGCTGGGTGTGGTGACACACGCCTTTAATCCCAGCACTTGGGAGGCAGAGGCAGACAGATCTCTGTGAAGTTCAAGGCCAGCCTGGTCTACATAGTGAGTTCCAGGACAGCTGGGGCTACAGGGAGACCCTGTCTCAAAA
>NW_008336933.1:9581647-9621493 GCF_000622305.1 Nannospalax galili
AAATCACATAAATGGGCTCAACGACAACCACATGGTCATTTCAATAGATGCAGAGAAGGCCTTTGACAAAATTCAACATGCTTTTATGTTCAAAGTCCTAGAGGGAATTGGACTTGGAGGGAACATACCTCAACATAATTAAAGCCATAGCTGGGGCTACAGGGAGACCCTGTCTCAAAAAGACCAAAAAACTTAAAAAAAAGATAAAAATCATGCTTTCTGTGATATTTCGTTGTAGTAACCAAACAGACATGCCTCAGAACTCTCAACACAAACTCCAAAAGCCAGGGAAGCATGGAACTATATATTTCATCCCTGAAAATAAATAAATATTACCAAGACTGTTATGTTCAGTAAAATTATCTTTAAAATTGATGGAGAAATAAGAACATTTTAAGACAAGAACCAAATTGAGCAGTTCCTAACCGGCTAGCCACCCCTGCAAAGGATGCACAAAGGGATCCTGAACGCAGAGAAGGAAGAAGACAGTCTCAATCATGAAAGCCCAGGAAAAAACTAATCTTCCAAGAGAAACAGAGGAACAAAGAAGAACTAAGAATCCATTATATTCAACAAAATAAACCATCAACCCCACTGAGATGAGTAAGGGGAAAGGGAAGAACAAAAGAAAAGCCAATGACCCAGAAAAAGGGAAAATGACAGGAATTAGCAACCCTTTTCCAATAATGACCCTAACGGTAAATGGTCTTGTCTCTCCAATTAAAAGATGCAGACTAAGTGGATTAAAATCAAGAGCCAACTCACGAAGAGTGAAAAGGTGGAAGTCTAGTTAACAAGCAATGGAAGCCAAAAACAAGACAGCACAGCCATTATGATATTTGATAAGTAGAATTCAAACTAAAACTACAAGAGATAAAGAAGGCCACTATGCATTTAAAAGGGGCCAATCCATCAAGAATTTTTTAACTTTTAAAATTTTTATTTATTATTTTTATTTTGTGTGTATGTGTGCATTGCCTGCATGTAGTAAGTGCACCCGTGTCAGGCAATGCCCATGGAGGTCCGAAGAGGCTGTCAGATCCCCTGGGACTGGCGTTATGGATAGTTGTTAGCTGCCATGTGGATGCTGGGATTCAAACCCGGGTCTTCTGCAAAGAACAACCAGTGTTCTTAACTGCTGAGCCATCTTTCCAGCCCCTCTATCAAGAACTTTTAAGAACTGTAAATATATATACACTGAGTGTTGAGACTTCCAGTTTCACATAGTAAACACTAACAGGCATAAAAGGATAGGTTTGGGAGTAGGGTTTGTTTTTTATTTTGCTTTCGATTTTTGTTTTGTTTTGTTTTTTTGTTTGGTTTTTGGTTTTTAGTTTTTTTGAGACAGGGACTCCCTGTAGTCCCAGTTGGCCTGGAATTTCCTGTGTAGACCAGGCTGGCGTCAATCTCACAGAGATTCACCTGCCTCTGCCTCTGCCTCCTAAGTGCTGGGTCTAAAAACATGCAGCACCACATCCAGTACAGATGGTTCTGGAATAAGGATAATGGGAGTCTTCTGTGCTCTACTCTCAGCAACAGTTAGACCGTACAGATTAAAAACCAATGAAGAAACTTCAGAGTTAAACTGTACGATGACTGAAAGGACAGAGCAGATACCGCACTAGTCAGGGTGCTCTAGAGCAACAGAACCAAAGAATAAATACTTATCACAAAGAGGATTTATTAGATTGACTTACATGATAAGGGCTGGGTGTCCAATAATGGTTGTCTACACACTGCAGAGACTGAGAACCCAGTAGTTGCTCAGTCCATGAGGCTGGTGCTGAAGGCCTGCGGGATTCCCAGAGAGTTGCAGTCTTCAGTCTCCAGTGTATGTTAGAAAAAAGCTGAGTCAATAAAGGGTTGCAGCAGCTGCAGCAGCAACAGTGTGGAACACCAGCAAGGAGTGAAGCAGGCAGGCAAAAACAGCACTGCTCCCCTCAGACCCAGGACTCCTAGCCCTGTCACAGTCACTCATAGACGTGTGCAGGGCAGGAGGAAGAATTATTAAAGATTTATTTTTACTTATGTGTCTATATCTAAGTCTGTGTCTTTGTGTGTGCATGCTCTGAAAGAGCAGCAAGCACTCTTAAATGCTGAGCCATCACTCCAGTTCAGGGGGAAGAATTTTGAGCTATCCAGTGCATATGCCCCCAGCTGAGGATAAACAAAACCTCTCTCTGCTTTTTTGTTCCAGCTCTCAGCCTCTAAAAAGCATCATTTTCACAATTTATACAGTGCCATGCTTTTTCCTTTGTGTTTCTTTTTGTTGGCAGTTTTGCTGTATAAAATGCCCCTTCTGATATAGTCCTGATGTTCTGCTTGATGTCCCCAAGTATGAGGGTGTATTAGTGACTTTTCTGTTGTTGTGATAGAAATGCTGACCAAAGCAGCTTATAGAAGGAAGAGTTTATTTGAGCTCACAGTTCTAAAGGGGCAAGAGTCCATCATGGTGGGGAGGCATGGCAGCAGAGGTGGCTGGAGTAGGAGCAGAAGCTAAGGTCTCACATCTTCAAGCAGGCATAGGAAGCAAGAGAGCAACTCGAGATCGACAAGGCTTAAATACTCTCTAAGCCCGCCCCCAGTGACGTGCTTCCTTCAGCATAGCCACACCTTCTAAGAGCTCCCAAAACAGTGCCACCAACTGGGGACAAAATGTCCAAATACTTGGCATCTATGGGGGACATTCTCATTCAAACCATCACAGAGAGGCTGAGGTGTACCTAAAGGGAATACCTATGAGTTGGCTAAGCCTCCTCCAGGTGAGAGATACAGGGCTGTTGGTGAATTCAGTGTTAACAATCCAGAAAAACAGAGGAAAAGAAAAAGAAAGGAAATTTGCCTTTGTGCATGAGGCCCCTCCAGAACCTTTCTTGATGGTTCTGGCTGGCTTGCAGGTGTCTGAAGCTCATGTGACATTCTGTGGTAGGTTCTGTAGATCAAGAGACCACGGAGGTCTAAAAACCTTCCTGCTGGACACTCTGCAATAGAAAAAAAAAAAAAAGCAGGTTACATGGAAGAGCAGCTTTTCAACTTTGAGACTAGTGGCTTTTGTAAATGGTGGGCTTTTCCTATTGAAAAAATTTTTTTAATGATTTTTATTTTATGTGTGTGAGTATATTGCCTGTATATGTGTAAGTGCTCCTGTGTTGTGCAATACCCCAGGATGGGTGAAAACTGCATCCAAAGTTCCTTGAACATCTTGCAGACAGCACCAAATCGTTTCTCTTCCATCGATTGTTTACTGTCTATAACACCTCAGGAGGGGGACCTCATGACTCTTGTGGGGTTTTTGTGATTTCTTGAGCCTCTGAGCTTCCTTCAAGGAGGGAATGGTCAATCCTGAGGAAACACCAACACAAGTCCATGCCTAATTGACTGATTCCATGTCTTCTGGTACTTAGTACTGAGCTTGATCCATAGAAATAGTCAGCAAATATTGTTGAAAAGTGGAAAAGTTATCACTGTTTATACTATTTTACCTAATTGAAGTTTCTTGGGTCATAAGTTTAATAACAGACAATAGTTTAAATAAGTATATTAACATTTTGTTCATTTAAATATTAGACTTACTCTTTTTTTTTTAATCTGTAATAAAATTCTGCTGAGTCAAATAAGCTCTAGCTTAGTCCAAGTGGAATAATTAGATATTTGGAAGAAGTGGTTGGAGTTTATCAGTTTTTACTGTGTTCAGAATAATTATAGAACATTAGAACCAGGGGAATCTTAATTTATGCACATGCTAATTAAGGTCCTCCAGGTTAGCTGAGGAGGTAGGAAGGGAAAGAGCATCATCTCACAGGCTGTGTGAGGACAGAGGAAGGTCACTTGCAGACAGCCTGAAGACTGCTCTCAGATTGCAGCTCTGGAACTCCATACCTAGCTGCTGCCTCTGAAGCCGTGCTTGCTACTTGCAGAGCTACTCTGTTGGAGACCCAGCCACACTGCCTTGGCCTGGCCATGCTTGTGCCGATTCAGTGCTCCCACCTGCTTGCTTGCTTGCTTCCTTCCTTCCCTTTCTTTCTTTCATTTATGTGTATGAGCGTTTTGCCTGCATGTAGGTAGGTACACCTGTGTCATGCAATGCCCACAGAGGTCAGAAGATGGCATTAGAGCCCCTGAAACTAAGGAAGATTGTTTGCCACCATGTGGGTGCTGAGAATCAAACCTAGGTCCTCGGCAAGAGCAGCCAGTGCTCTGAACCACTGAGCCATATCTCCAACCCCTCCCATCTGCTTTAGGCTCTGCTTGGACTACTGCCGGTCTCTAGGTGTCAAATTCAGTTCTCTGCAGGGGAAGGATTCTTTCTCTTCAGGTTGTTACTCTTTATGGTTGATCAGAGCTCCTATACCAGCCCTCCACTGAGAGGGAGGCCCCCTTGTGAATGAGCTGCCTTGCTTCTTCAAGAGTCTGTGGGTAGGGAACAGGATGGAGTCTCTCCATTGGCAGGTTCTCTGAGGCAACAGAGGCAAAAACTGGATCTTCCCTAGCAGGGTGCCCTTCACAGCTCATTGTTATCAGAGGACAGCATCCCCCAGAACTGAGAAGACTTGTCTCATCAGTTTTGACTGCCTCCAAATATTTGGGTTAAGCCTGAATATCCTGGATTAACAGACACACCTGGTTTGTAGAATCAAAGAAAATAATATATAGCCCTTTTTTTTTTCAGTAGTAGGAATCAAATTCAGAGACTTTCACATAGTAGGTAAGCCTTCTTTCACTGAGCCACACCCCCAACCCTACATCTGTGTCTTTAACATAATTCCTCATGCTTAAAATTCAAGGTTGTCTGATATCACTGAAACTTTAAGTGGACCTACAACATATTGCTGGTTTCCCTTGATATAAATAAATATATGACAATGTAAGGGAAACTGGTATGAAGTTTACCTGAAGTCGATGTTATTTAGAAGTTATTAGTGTTGGTTATTGTTTTTAGAAGTTATTAGTGTTGGTTATTGTTTTAAACAGTCTCATGAAACTCAAGTTGGCCTAGAAGGTGATAGTGAATTTCCAAGAATCTTGTCTCCACTACCCAAATACTGAGATTACAATTGTATTGTCTTATCTTAGAAGGTGATACAGTATGTTTACTGGACACTGAGAACTCAATAACACAGCAGTGAAGAAAGACATTAGGTTAGCTTTCCATGAGGGATTTAAATAAAACAGGTTTGAACTCTCAGTAGCAGGGGGACATCTATCTTCTGAAAGTACTCGCAGCTCTGAGAAGTGTTACAGCTTGGGAACTGTTACAACTCAAAAGTTCTCAGAGGGCTTTGGGGTGCCAGTCCAGAGCAAGTCTAGGTCACCAATGGGAGCAGTAGAACAGCAGGAAGTCTCTGGCAGGAAGTGAAGGCTGGAGTTGCAGGTCTTGGAGGCAAGAACCAGGAATGAATTCCCATTCCCATCCCAGCCAAGTGTGGAGTCTTGGAGGCTTAGACTTAGACTTAGGCAGGAGACTAAGTCCCCTGCCTGCAGCCACTGGTCCAGCTCTGGAGGCTGCCAAAGAGAGCTCCCTACATAAGCCTCAGGCACCTACCTACCCCACAAAAGTTTCAGCAATTTTCAGTCCATACTGTCTTGGCCCTGTTGCCTCTGACTTGATGAGTCTGTCCCGGGCAAAACTTGAAGGCAGTCTTCCTTCTCTGATGAGCAAGACAGCTGAGAGCCAGACCCTGAAGTCTTCAGGCTTCTTCCCTGGCCAAGAGCAGGAGCATCTGGAGTCCAGACTCCCTGTCAGAGTTCTCAATTCTTCCTTCTCTTCTTCCACTGTCAGCCCCAGCAGTGATTGTGTTTAGTAAAGCTGCAGGGTGTCTGAACTTATAGGGGCATCAGGGTGCCAGCTAGGCCCTGACTGGCTAAAGATAAATATGCAAATAAGGTGATAACATAGGACAAGATGTCCCAATCAGGGACGAGATGTCAAATCTGGTTTGGGCGGCAAAGACCTCTGAGCCTGCCAAAAGCTGAAAGTTCATAAAGAAGATCTACAAGTCTGTTCCTGATTGTTTACAGAGACTTTTGCCAGCTGACTGCTGACTACTGCTTCCCTGCCTCCCTGTTCAACCAGGGGATTTTACCTAACTGGTTTTTTGTTTCTTGTTCCTTTCAGCTGCTGGTTATAAGAGCAATTAGCTCTTTATAACCCCTTTTCCTGACAGACCTGAGCCTGCAAGCTGTCAGAAAGATTCCTATCAGGGCCCCACCTACCCCACAAAAGTTTCAGCAATTTTCAGTCCATACTGTCTTGGCCCTGTTGCTTCTTGAAAGTTCCAGCACCTTCCAACAGCCCCAACTGAGCACCAAGCCCTTCAACTACGGACCTTTGGGGACATTCCAGATGTAGACTGTGACAGACATATTCCCTGTTCTCAGAACTTAAGGATTCAGTAAACCTGTTTTTTCATTTTGTGTTTTAGAACAATGAAAAGTAAGACAAGGGGTAGAATGAGAATCAAGCCAGGTGTGGTGGCACAGACCTCTGATCCCAGCACTCGGGAGGCAGAGGCAGATGGATCTCTGTGAGTTCAAGGCCAGCTTGGTCTACATAGTAGATTCCAGGCCAGCTGGGGCTACTGGGAGACCCTGTCTCAAAAAGACCAAAAAAAAAAATGAGACTCAAAAGCAGTTTCAGAGACCTGCATAGACTTTTCTTGTTAAGTAGAGTGAACAATGTGCACAGTGAAACTCGCAATTTAAGCACTGAAAGCCAGCTTTGAGCCAAAATAGTGCCTTAAAAACCTTTGTTTTTTTTGTTTGTGTTGAGACAATGTCTCCCTGTGGCTCTAGCTGGCCTGGAGCTCACTATGTAGACCAGGCTGGTCTCATCTCAGAGATCCACTTGCCTTTTCCTCCTGGGTGCTGGGGTTCAAGGTGTGCATCAGTGATTTCTTTAATCATTCACAGAGTTGTGTCCTCTCTCCACTCCATTCCCATTTCTCCTGACTAAACATGGAAAAGGAAAAAAAAAGCCCAAAGACCTACGTGAGGATAATTAGCAATTAACCTCTTAATTACTAGATTGCTTTTAAGCTTTCCCAAGTGCAGTGATATATGATGGAACTCAGACCCACAGCCCTGGGCTGTTCACTGTTTGTGCCACAGAAGATTCATCTGTTTTTCAGGCCCCAAGCAGTGAGAAGACCCTGCCCTCTTCCAGCTCTGATTTTGACTTTTTTCAGCAGATTGAACACAGCTCACAGAGAAGAAAAACAGCTCCATTAAAACCAAAGCAGCCATAACACAGGTCTTCAATCCCAGCACTTGGGAGGCAGTGGTGGGTGGAGCTCTGTGAGGTTGAGGTCATCCTGGTCTACATAGTGAGCTCCAGGCCAGCTGGGGCTACAGGGAGACCCTGTCTCAAGAAAACAAAAAAACAACCAACCAACAACCAAACAAACCAAAAAACTCAAGGTCGCTCCCCATCCCTGGCCCCAGAAGCATCTCTCCAGGTGATTAGTAGATCCCGAGCTCCCTCTCCAGACCGCTCCCAATTGAGACAATATCATAGTCTTACATAGTGAGTATGAGCACCCCATTATATTGGGTGTTTCAGAGTCTCTGTCCTCCTGGAAGATGGTCCAACAGCCAGATTCACCTGGAAGCCACGATTACATTCAGTAGCGGTATGATGGCCAGCTCAATCTTGACAGTGACTAACACACAAATGTATAGGACAGTGTCTAGGCAGCTTCCTCCTGGCTTTATAAGAATGGTTGATGAATTCAGTCCCTGGGTAACATACTTTTTATGAAATAAAATTAAAATATCTGTCATATTAGTCAATTTGTAAGATTGGAATAGATGGTTATAGAGGCATGTTTGCTTTTATTTTGGCAACTATCTTCATATTTAGAAGGATTAGCAATGCCAATTCTGTTCTAGACTGGCAGGTGATTCTATAGATTACTGATATATAAAGCAGGAAAGGCTCAAAGCTCCCATCCAGATATTTCACAGGATCCAGATGAAGTGAAGCTATTGGTTGTGAGGACTCTGTTCTGCCTGGAATGGAATCCTCAGTAGTTCTTACCTCTCTACTTCCTCACTGTGACTTCGGATATAGAAAGTATATGACCTTTTTTTAAGGTAATTCAGAGGGGCTGGAAAAATGGCTCAGCAGTTAAGAGCACTGGACGCTTTTTCAGAGGACTGGAGTTTGGTTCCAAGCACACACATGGTGGCTAATAACCATTCATAATTCAGTTCCAGGGGATCTGACACCCTCTTCTGATCTCCATTGGCACTGTACTTACTTATATGCAGGTAATACACTCACACACATAAAATAAAAATTAAAAATAAAATACTTTTTAAAAGGTAATTTAGAAATGTTTTAATATGCTTATCTTATTTTTTAAGACTTTCAACTAAAATACACCATTTAAAAATATTTTTGAAAAATCTGGGCTCACTGGGGATATGCCTATAAATCCCTGGGAATTTTGAGAAGCCCGCTCACTTTGCTTCTGTAGAAATAATCCTAAACTCCATCTGTTCCTCCCAGGTCTTGGAAAGTACCATAAAATGCCAGATTGATCCACCAGCCTTGATGGCATGGTTATAACAAAAATGTTGTAATTACTAGTTACAAACCTTAATTGAAAGAGTCTAATTTTTTTTTTTTTGTCTTTTTGAGACAGGGTCTCCTTGTAGCCCCAGCTGTCCTGGAACTCACTATGTAGACCAGGCTGGCCTCGAACTCACAAAGATCCACCTGCCTCTGCCTCCCAAGTGCTGGGATTAAAGGCATGCACCACCACGACTGGCAAGAGTCTAATTTTTATAGAACATGTGTAACATTTTAAAGATTATATAAAACACTGCCATTGCCTTTCATAGTAAGCAACTGGCTACCCTTCTCTACAAAACATTACAATCATAATACGAAGAATCAGAAACAGAGAAAATAATCTTTGTGAAGATAAATAAAATCCAGTTAAAATTAACAAATAAGCAGAGGGACTAAGCTGCTGAACCTCCAACAGGTCAGCTTCAGGTTCACATGGGAATGCAGGTGGAGACCATTTCCACCAGAGACAAAGGTTCCTTCCCAAAGTGTAACCAGACTTTCCCAGATGCTTGAAGATGGAAACAAATTTGATTCCTCTGAGAATAGAAACAAGTCCTTTAAATTTATGCTACACAAACAGGGAGTGATCTGAGGCTAGAAAGAAGGGGCAGCTCATATGAGTGTGGGTCATCGAGTCAAGCTGATGATCTCCCTAGTCTATGCTTATGAAGACAGCAGACACCCAGCCAGGGAGCATCCAACCACATGCCACTCTCATCTCTGATGTAGAGCTTCTAAAACTGTAAGCAGTCGCCTTCTTTAGCCTTCTGCCCATGGATATGCCATGAGAGGACCTGGTGCCTCCAGACAAGTGCACAGGAATCCATGCAGAGCCTTTCCAGATGTTCTACTCTACTCTGTATAGACATTGTATTAGTTACTTTTCTATTGCATGATAAAACACCAAAAGCTACTTATGGAAGAGTTTAGTTGGGTTTACAGTTCCCGAGGGAGAAGTCCATAATGGTAGGGTAGGCATGGCAGCGAGCAGTCAGAGCAGGAAGCCGAGAGATCACATCTCAACCACAAACATGAAACAGAGAGAACAAACTACAAGTAGGGTGAGGCTATAAATACTCAAAGCCCACCCACAGTGATATACTTCCTCCAACAAGGCTCTACCTCCTAAAGATTCCATGACCTTCCCAAACAGCACCACCAACTATGGACCAAGTGTTCAAATACCTGACCTGATGGGGGATATTGCTCATTCAAACTACCACATTCTACTCCCTGGCCCCTCAAGGCTCGTGGCCATATCATAACATAAAATGCATTTAGTCCAACTTTAAAAGTCCTTGTAGTCTTTAACAATCTCAACACTGTTCAAAAGTCCAAAGTTGCTTCTGAGACTCAGGTATAATCTTACCTGTGATGCTCCCCTCCCCATAAATAAAAAGAGCAAATCACATACTTCCAATGTACAATGGCACCAAATATATATTCGCACTCCAAAAGAGGAGGAAATACTGAATCAAAGCAAGACTGAAACCCAGCAGAGCAAACAGCAAATCCTGTAACTACATGTCTGGTGTCTGGGATTTTTGTTTCAAAGAGTTTAGATGGCTGCACTCCTCCAGCTTTGCTGTCTGCAATAGACTGCAATATACATCTCTCTCTTAGGTGGGTTCCACTGTATGGCTCTCTTTGGCAGATATATTACAGCTTTGGCGTCTCCAACATCTTGGGGTCTCCACTGCAACCCAGGTTCCTCTTTCACAACTTCATGCAATGGCCTCCCAGAGCCTTCTCACAGTGATTCCAGCACTGGAATATGTTGCCTAGCCTCAGCACCTCTCTGAAACCACAGAGGAAGAATCCAGGATCACCTCAGGCTTGCATCTTTCATGCCTATAAAGCCAGCACCAAATGGATGATACTACCAAGTTCAGCTGCCAGCTTAGAATAGACTGACACCCTCTTCAATCACATTAGCAGCAGCTTTTTCCTGATTAAGCAATTGTTTTCTAAAAGCAAGCAAGCAACACCTTGGGCTTCTCCTTTCACAAGTTTGAAGCTTGGGGGGCGGTTCTTGTCCTGAGGGCACCCTCCACATTGTTACAGTGCAGAGCAAGAGGCCTCTCCTTAATGTCACTAATGTCCTTAACAATTACATTTCTTGCAACATTAAGCTTTCTAGTGCTCCTTTTCTCTACATACTGTACATTTTATTTTTGTTTGTTTTGCTTTGTTTTTTGTGCCATTTGATCTTTTTCATTGTAGATGGGCAAAAGCATTATCAATAATAACCATTGCACTGATTTAATGTTATGCTAATTTGTTTTTTTGTATTTTATTTATTATTTTTATTTTATGTGTATGAATGTATTGCCTGCATGTATGTGAGTACACCCATGCTGTGCAGTGCTGCAGAGGTCAGAAGAGGGTGTTGGATTCCCCTGGAACTGGAGTTAAGGACGGTTCATAGCTGCCATGTGGGTTCTGGGAATCGAACCCAGGTCCTCTGCAAGAGCAGTCAGTGCTCTTAACTGCTGAGCCATCTCTCCAGCCCCAATGGTGCCAATCTCTTTAATAATTACAGTCTCAGGACAAAACTTGGCTGCAATATTAATATTCCTAGAATTCTTTTCCTCTCCAAACTGTATAATTTTTTTTCTTTCTACCCTACCCTTCATGACATTATCAGTAATAATCAAGCCACAGATTCAATGTTAGATTGTCTTGAAATTTCCTCTGCGAAAAGAAATTTGTCCATCACTTTTAAATTTACCTTCAGGAAAGTTCTTATGACAGAGGCAGAAGGCAGCCAGTTTCCAAAGAACTATTACAGGATTGGCCTCTAGCCCAGTTGCTGTTTAAGTCCTTGCTTACCTCTGAAACCTCTTGAGCTGTGCCTGCATTTCTCTCAGCATGACTTTCTTCCAGAGTCCTACTAGAACAGCTCATTAAGCACTGCTCTCCTAGTCCAAAATTCTAAAGTCATCCATATTCCTCCAAAATACAACATAGCCAAGTTCTTCACAGCAACAGCTCACTCTATGATACCAACTTCTTTATTAGTTACTTTTCTGTTGCTTTAATAAAACACTATGACCAAGGCAACTTACAGAAGAATTTATTTTGGCTTATGGTTCCAGAAGGAAGTCAATAATGTGGGAGAGGCATGGCAGGAAGTGGCTGGAGCAGAAAACTAAAACCTCAAATCTTTAGGCATGAGAGAGAGAGAGAGAGAGAGAGAGAGAGAGAGAGAGGAAGTAGGGCAAGGCTATGAACTCTCAAAGCCCACCCCTAGGGACATACCTCTTCCAGCAAGGCTCCACCTTCTAAACCTTCACAAACAGCACCATCAACTGGGGACCAAAAGTTCAAATACGTGAGCCTATGGGGGACATTTCTCATTCAAACCACTACAATGTTCTTTCTTAATGACCTTTAATCAAAAGTTTAAATTGAAGGTGCTGTATGTCCACTTACCACCCAGTGAAAGCACAGTCATCATGACAAATCCTTCAGTGTTCCTAGGAGAATGATGCTAGTCATTGACACTTCAGCAGCTCCTGGTTTTCATGCCTGCCTCTCTGCTCATCTGTTTTCAGGATTTTCCTCTTTCCATCCATCCTCACACCCTTTACTATCCTGTGTGGTGATTTGGTGAGAGCTATTATGTTTTTGTTCTCCACCCCCGTGCCACATAGAAGTTTCAAGGTGGAGGGGTTTTGGGGGGCAGGGAGGGGTTTGTTGTTTTGAGACAGTCTCTCTGTAGTCCCATCTGGCCTGGAACTTGCTATACAGACCAGGTTGGCCTTGATCTCAAAAAGAGTTGCCTGCCTCTGACTCTGGGATATTGGAATTAAAGGTATGTGTCACCATGCCCTGCTATTCTGGCTTTTCTTAAAAACAAAACAAACTAACAAATGAACAAAAAAACCAAATAAATCCAAATGATTAAAGAAATCCAGCAAGGTTTTTTTAAAAAAACAGAAAGTGGCATCTGATTCTAAAATCTATATAAGCCACAAAGAGCCAAGTAAAAACAAGACGCTGATAAGAAAAAAACAAAGACAAGAAAGTATACTGTAGACACAAAGGCCTCCTATGAAGCTATAGTGATTAGGTAGTAATACTGAAACACCAGAAAGCCAACCAGTGAAAAGGATCAGAGCCACACAGGAGATCCACACAGGCATGGAAGAGTAGTCTATAACTGTAGATTACTTATCAACTACATATAAAAGTTGGTTGTATGCATACACATAAAATAAAAATTTTTTAAAAGTTGGCTGTGCTAGGGCATTTGGGAAGCCATACGTAAGGAAGCAGAACATTTTTTAATTGGTAGTTTAGTCTTTATTTGAACATATTTTTTACTTTAAAGTTTTTTTTAAATTAACACGTGATCATTGTACATCTTAATAGGACTTGGTGTGGATATTTCAATAATCTTGAAGCAAAAACAAAAATTATTTTCAGAAAGAATATAGCTTTAAATATGTATGTTAAGAAATAAAATTTTCCAGGACTGGAGAGATGGCTCAGTGATTAAGAGCACTGGTTGTTCTTGAGGTAGAGGACCTGGGTTGGAGTCCCAGAACCTACGTGAAGGCTAACAACCATCTGTAACTACAGTTTCAGGGGATCTGATACCCTCTTTTGACCTCTGCAGGCACTGCATGACACAGGTGCACTTACACATATGCCTAAAAATAATAAATAAAAAATAAAAATTGATAGCTGGGACATGGTGGTACATGCCTTTAATCCCAGCACTTGGGAAGCAGAGGCAGGCAGATCTCTGTGAGTTCAAGGTCATATCAGGGTGACTGGGTGAAGCAGTTCATTACTGCTGGGCCTGAAGGAAGAGGGGAGGAGCTAGCTTTCCCAAGCCTTCCACAGTGAATGGTCATTCTACAGTGACAAGTCCTCCTGCACAGGGCTGTGACATCATTCAGATGAGCAGGGATGTGGCATACCATTCACCTGCTCAGAGCTGTGTGACAGTGTACTTCTGGGATTTATTTTTCTCTTTCCTGATTACTTTGTTATCTAGCCTTCTTTGTCCTCCCTGGACTACCAATCACTGTTCTTTTGAGAGATTTCTTTGAGGAAGAGATTATGATTTTCTATCAAATGCTTGCTACAATTCCCTTCTGCTACTATATGGATGTGGGAACCCTCTTGCCTCTTTCCAATCATCCATTCCATTTTTCAGTTCTTAAAAAAAAATGTGTATGTGGTCTACCCTGTGTGTGTTGTTGTGTGTGGTGTATACATTTATGTATGCATACATTGGTGCATGCAGGAGCCAGAGAAGGACATCTGGTGCATTCCTCTATCACTCTCCACCCTACTCCGATGAGACAGGGTCTCTCACTGAACCTGAAACTTGCCATTTCAGCTAGGCTGGCTAGCCAGTGAGCTCTGGGGAATTTGCCTCTTTCTACCCCTGAATGCTTGAGTTACAGGCATGAGCAGCCATGCTGGGCTTTTTTTGTTTATTTTAAATAGACTGTTCTTTTTTATTCTTTGACACTTTCATGCATA
This sequence comes from Nannospalax galili, assembly GCF_000622305.1. Classification (NCBI taxonomy): domain Eukaryota; kingdom Metazoa; phylum Chordata; class Mammalia; order Rodentia; family Spalacidae; genus Nannospalax; species Nannospalax galili. The sequence continues at coordinate 9,595,725 of NW_008336933.1, forward strand.
TAATCAATGTGTCTTGATTATACAGACCCCCTACTCCACCCCTCACTCCCCCAGAATCCCATAAGATGTCCCCTCTCCTGTCATGTCCTCTTTTTTGACAACCCATTAGTGCTGCCTTTGGAGTGCTGATTGATCTGTTGGCTTGATTCTGTATAGGTCTTGAGTATCAACCATAGCTGCTGTGAGTTCATGAGTGCAATGGCCATGTTGTACCCAGAAGACAGCATTTCACAGCACTCCTCCCCGTTCTCCAGCTCTTACATTCTTTCTGCCTCCTCTTCCTCAATGTTCCTTTGAGCCTTGGCAGTAGGACTTGATACAGATGTCCCACTTAGGGCTGAGCATTCAACAGTCACTTATTCTCAACACTTTGATCAGTTATAGTCTCTGCATTAACTGCTGACCACTACAGAGAAAAGCTTCTCTGGCCAAGGTTGAGGGCAGTGCTAATGTATGGTTAGAAACATAAATATTTAGAAGGCAGTTTGAAAACATGTCCATTTAGCCAAACAACAGTAGTAGATTCCCCATAGGGCCTATGACCTCCCCAGTCATGGGTTTTTAACTAGGTTTATAGTACTAAGCATGAATTTCCACCTGTGGAACAGGCCTCAAATCCAAGCCAAAAGCAGTTGGTTATCCCAAAAACCTAGGGTAACCAACCTATTGCACCAATCATGTCTGGCCTTTTTATGTGGTGACTAAGGATTCAAACTCAGGTCTTCATGATTGCAGACCAGGCATTTTTACCCACTGAGCTATCTCCCTGGTCCGCTTTCTCAGTTCTTGCTCTGCTTCTTGCAAGTGTTCTGAACATGTTGGTGAAGTGGCAGTTGAACCATCAGAGTGTGAAGAATGTACATTCAACATCTAAACAATGTGTGAGAAAATCCAGCAGTGCAGTCCCACAATTCAATACACTGTCCTGAATTCCCTGGCCTTCCCAGCTTGGCTTATGGCCTGAAGCAGGACACAGTTCCTCAAGGATGCACACCAAGGCCACCATGTCAGATGGCTCTCTACCGAGAGTAGATCACACGTCTCATCACCTCTTGCCTAAGATTGTGTTGAGACGTGACACCTGCTAGCACTCACAGGAAAACATCTCGTACTTCCTGTGTACCTCAGACTTGCACATTTTGTGCATTTATCAAGAATGAATTTCAATGTTAGAAGTGTTCCTTTTAGTTTGGCCAATCATTTGAGTTTTAAGAGAACATTTAATGTTGTTTGCACCTCCACAAATCCACACCACAGAAGTTCCTTTTGGATGTCACATTCCCTTCTGAGCTGGCAGCCCCGGTAGATGCTTTTCAAATTTGTTTCCTTTTCCTTAGTGAAAATGGAGGGAAATTGCTGAGACACAGCATGCCAGAGCCCTTGAAGCAAATTTATTTCCAGCCCAATGGCAGAGCCAAGAAAATTGCCAGACTGATGCATTATTAATTTTGTTCCCGATGTTAAATATGTTCCACTCCTTCTCTTTCTGATGAAGTGGCACATTACCAGGACTGGGAATGTCCTGGCATGGTTCTTACTGCTGAGCTTGCCTGGGTGCCCACCCACCTATGTAGGACCTATTTCAGGTATGTGCAGTTCCCCACACACTCACTGGCTTCAGGAATTCAATGGTTCATTCAGCTACTGCAGAGCAGGAGTTCATATACCTCTGCTAGTTCAGTGCAGGGCATAGTCTCTTCCCACAGCTGAGGCAACAGGTTCCGCAATAAGTGCATCAGTTCAGCTATGTGCATGTTATGCCATGGACAAAATGACTCAATTGTTTATGGAGGTGCCAGTTTATGCTTTATGATGAAAACTTTCATAATGATTGTGCTAAATTATTAAGCATCATAAGGATTAAATACAAATGACTAAATATTTGCAATATGTGTTGAACAAACTCATGAGGAAATAATTTACACACCAGTTGTAAGATATCAAGAAAAGGATGGTTTTTAAAGATTTATTATTTTTAATTATGTGTCTGTGTGAGTATATGCATATGAGTGCTGGTGCCTATGGATGCCACAAACATCAGATCCCCTGGGTCTGTTTTCCATTCTGGAGACCCTACCCTGTTGGCGCCCTCAGAGAAGCAAATTGGCTCACTTGTATTCATGATCATGTCTACATATGCAAGTGTTACCAATGGTCAGGTGAGAGTGTAACTGTATTATGTCACTTTTATTGGAGAGATATGAACAAATACCTATTTACACAAGAGAGGGCACCAGTGACAGACAAAGAAACAATTCCATCCAAGTTCATTTTGATGAACTAATGAGTACCTTGGGCTTACTTTTTTTTTTTTTTTTCAGTCTTTTTGAAACAGGATCTCCCTGTAGCCCCAGCTGGCCTGGAACTCATCATGTAGACCAGGCTGGCTTTGAACTCACAGAGATCTGCCTGCCTCTGTCTCCCAAGTGCTGGGACTACAGGCATGCACTACCACGCCCAGCTACATTGGGCTTACTTATGGGAACATAGGTAAGTGGCTACCTAAAAGACTGTAGGGAGCCCAAAACAGCTGCACCACCGGAGTCTACCCAAACCCAGCGGACAATCTCCTAAAAGTTGCATAGATGGAGTCCACCCTTCGGTTAAGCTTCAACCTCATGTACTCTAGCACTTCTGAGACCACAAGCTGCCAGGAAAGGATTACATGCAGATGGGGGGAGAAGGGAGGGAGTGCCTGGAGATTCAGGTGAGGGTTTAATAGCACCCCCCCACACACACACAAGGAACTATTAATAGACCTGATCTTATGGGTAATCACAGCTGCTTTGATTCAAGATGGCAACTTCTGTGTGGTGCCTGAAGGACAGAATTCCATGTCATACAAGCAGGGGCTACAGCCCAAAGCTGCTACCTGGAGCAGCTCTAGCTCCGCAGTTGGAGTTTTTTCAGGGACCCCCTACTCAGGTGAAGCCAGGGCCTTGAATTAGGCTGTAGAAAAGAATTTCAGGATGAGTCAGCATGAAGAAAAGTAGGTTTCTTGCTTGGGGTTTTGTTTGTTTGTTGTTTGTTTGTTTTAGACAGGATCTACTTATAGTGCCAGCTGGACCAGAATTTGCTAGGTAGGCCAGGCTGGCCTCAAACTCCCAGCGATCTGCCTGCCTTTGCCTCCTGAGTGCTGAGATTAAAGGCATGCACCACCATATCTGGGGTAAAATTTTGGTTTATTAAGTGCCTTAGTAATTCTAAGTCCATGAGCATGGGAGTTCTTTCCACTTTCTAGCATCTTCTTCAGTTTCTTTAAATGGCGTTTTAAAATATTCATTGTAGAGGTCTTTCACTTCCTTGGTTAGGCTTTTTGTTTGTCTTTAATTGTACATGAGATTGTTTTCCCGATTTCTTTCTCTGCATGTTTGTTATTTGTATATAGAAAGGCTACCAATCTTTATATGCTAATTTTATATCCTGTCACTTTGGTGAATGTGTTTATCAGTTCCAAGAGTTTTCTGTTAAGGACTTTAAGTATATACAATCATCATATCCACAGATAAGGAAACTTTGACTTCTTCGCTTCCTATATCCCTTTTCCTTCCTTCCCTCATCTTGCTGTAGCTAAGACTTCAAGCACCATATTGAATAAGAGTAGAGAAAATGGACACCCTTGTCTTATTTCTGCTTTCAGTGGAAATGCTTTCAGCTTTCCCCCATTTAGTGGGCTGTTGGCTATAGCTTCATCATGTATAACTTTAAAAAATAATTTACTATTATTTTTAATAGTTATTTACTATTTTTTAGTTTTATGCGTATGAGTGTATTGCCTCATGTATGTAAGTGCACCTGGGTCAAGCAATGCCTGGGGAGGTCAGAAGAGGGAGTCAGATCCCCTGGAACTGGAGTTATAGACTGTTGTTAGCCATCATGTCGGTTCTGGGAATTGAACTCAAGTCTCTGCAGGAGTAGCCAGTGCTCATAACTGCTGTGCCAGCTCTCCAGCTCCAATATAACCTTTATTATTTTGAATTATATTCCTTCTATTTGTAGTTCCTTTGGGTCTTTTACCATAGTGTTGGATGTTGGATTTTATTAAAGGGCTTTTCTGCATCTATTGAGATGATCATGTGATTTCTGTTCTTGAGTCCTTTTATGTGATGTGTTACATTTATTGATTCGCTTATGTTGAACCATCGCTGCATCTCTCTGAAATAAAGCCAACTAGATCATAGTGAATCATCTTTTCGATGTGTTCTTGAATTCAATTTGCAAGTATTTTACTGAGAAATTCTGTATCTTCTGATGAGATTTTTGAATCTGAGAAATTTCTGCCATTTCTGTTCATCAAAGAGATTATCTTACAATTTTCATTTTTGGTTGTGTCTATCTGGTTTTGAAATAAGGGTAATAATGGTATCATAAAAATGGGCACATTGGAACACACCTATAATCCCAGCACTTGAGAAGCAGAGGCAGGTAGATCTCTGTAATATCAAGGCCAGCCCTGTCTAGACAGCAAGTTCCAGGCCAGCTGGGTGGGGAGGGAGTATAACAAACAACAAAACAAAGATAAAACAAAACAACAACAAGAAAAGAGTTTGTAGTGTTGCCTCCCTTTATACTTTGTTGAGTACTTTGAAAAGCACTGGTGTTAGCTCTTCTTTACAGGCCTGGTGGAATTCAGCAATGACTCCACTTGGGAGAGTCTCCCTCGAATTATTTACTGATAACTGTTTTATGTGCATTTTTGAGACAATGTCCAACTATGTTACCATGGTTGGCCTGGATCTTGATTTTTAGACCAGGCAACCCTTAAACTTACATTATTCCTCCTTCCCTGGCCTCCCAAATGCTGGAATTACAACCTCAGCCACCACACTCTGCTATTAATAACTTTTTTCCTAACTTCTTAAAAAGACCTATGAGTATTTTAAAAATATAACATTACTATGGGATTTATAAGATTTATAAATATAAATTTTAGGAAAATAACACAAAGAGCAGAAGGAAAGTAGGAACTGTTCTGTAGAAAGGGTTTTGTGTTTCACATTTATTGAAATAGTGAAATATTAGCTATAATTAAATTGTGATCATGTTAATGATACATATTGTAATTCCTGGATCAACAGGAATTGGAAAAATGCAGAGAGGTATTAATTATATCCTAATAAATTAAAAGCTGGGCATGGTGGTACATGCCTTTAATCTCAGCACTTGGGAGGCAGAGGCAGGCAGATCTCTGTGAGATCAAGGCCAGCCTGGTCTACATAGCAAATGCCAGCCCAACTAGTTCTACAGAGAGAACTTGTCTCAAAAAGATGAAAGAGAGAAAGAAAGAGAAGGAGGGTGGGAGAAAGGGAGAGAGAGAGAGAGAGAGAGAGAGAGAGAGAAAGCTGGACATGGTGGTGCATGCTTTTGATCTCAGCACTCAGGAGGCAGAGGCAGGCAGATCTCTGTGGGTTCAAGCCCAGCCTGGTCTACATAGTGAGTTCCAGGCCAGCTGGGGCTACAGGGAGACCCTGTCTCAAAAAGACCAAAAAAAAAAAAAAAAGAAAAAGAAAGAAAGAGTCACAAAGAAACTCATTGTTATGTATGCTTACTGAAAATATTAAAAAGAAATTAAGTGAAATAATTTACATATGTTCATAGATTTTTTTAACCACCACAGCAGACATAAGAAATAATAAAAATGTCCATTACTAACAAAATGGATGAAGAAAGTATAGTGCATTCATACAACAGATCACCCAGCAATACAAAGAAACAAACGACTGAAGCGTATACCATGGATGAATCTCATGAAAAGGTGAGCTGGACATAAACTAATATGCATTGTATGGCTTCAGGCAAAATGGACTTGTGATGTAAAACATCAGAACATAATGAATTCCAGGCCATCCAGAGCTCAAACAAACAAACAAACAAACAAAACATCAGAAAGGTGATTGCCTCTAAAGGAGTAAAACCATTGTCTGGGAAGGAACACAAGAGAACTTTCTTGGATTAAAATATTCTACTCTTTTTTTTTTTCTTTGCACAAATAGAAACGTGTATTTTTAGCAAGTATGACCTCGCTCAGTCAAGCCTAGTGAATGTGGGACACCCCAGAGCTCACAAGGCAGCCCAACCAAACCAGAATGTGAGAGCACAAGACAAAAACCCAGGGGTAGAGGAGCTGACGAGGCCTCCAGAGATAAAAGTGAGAGCACAGACAGAAGAAAAGCATCTCAGTCTCAGGGACTCTGAGGAGCATCTGCCACGTTATCCCCCAGGCATCCCTGCTGCTGTCCTTGAAATGGTCCACCTTTTAAAAAATTTATTACATTTATTTATTTATTTATTTATTTATTTATTTATTTTGGGTAGGGGTGGGCACTGACACAACATGCATTTGGTGGTCAGAGGACAACTTCTAGGAACTGGTTCTCTCCTTCCATCACATGGATCTCAGAGATTGAACAGATCATCAGACTTGACAGCAGTGCCTTTACCTACTTAGCCACCTCCCCCTCCCAGAAGTGCTATTTATGCTACTTAAAGAGAAAAGTAATCATCAACTTTGTCCATCTCTGAACCCTGTGAGCTATAAATGACTGGCCTGATAAGATATGCCCACTGGTGCAATAGTGGCATAAATGTTATGGGAGTGACCAACCACATTCTGATTGGATTTAAGGTACACTTCATAAGCTAGAGACCATACATGACATTATTATCAGGGCCAAGAATCTGTGGCTAGACAGGTCACAGGCCATAGGGGAGAACCTACTACTACTATCTTGCTAAATGGACACAATATTAAGCAGACTCCTAATGCTTATTGTTATACCCATAGATTAATGTATCTCTCAGCTCTCACCAGAAAGCTGCTTCTTAAAGCAGATGGCAATTAACACAAAGATCCAAAACTGGCCAATGTGCAGAGAATAGAAGACTTCAGAGTGCTCAGTTCTAAATAGGACACCTATATCACACCCTCTCCTCCCAAGGCTCAGGGATCATTGTGGAAGAGGGGACAGAGCCAGAGGTAGTGGATGAAGACAAGGAAATCATGTTGTCTGGACACAACAGGGAAGTTCACACATGAACCCACAGCAATTGAAACAGCATGTGCAAGACCTGTGCAAGTTTAAGTCAGAAAAAGTCTCAGCATAGAGGAGGGGGGAGATGAGCAAGAAGTCCCAACCCTAGCTGAGGAACTATTAGTGGCAATTAATAGCTACTGGTAGAGGGAAGGTCAGTTTTCTTTAAGGGTATAATGCTGGGTAGGTTAATCAGACTCCATGGGATAAACTTACACCCAAGAACATTTGGGGAACACAAATTAGACTCAATAGGCCTTCAACAAAAGAAAAAATAATAATAGAGGACATGAAGTCAGAGGAGTACTAAGGTAGGGTTGGTAATAGGGAGGGAGTTCTGAATATGATCAAATGCACTGGATGAAAGAGAAAGGTGTTACTAAGGGAGAAATATATAAAAAGGGGGGGTATAAGGGGAGGGGGGAAGGAGGGCTATACAAAGAACTATAGGAACAAAGGGAGAAAAATTCTCCCAATACACAGTTAAATTTTTTTTTAAAAGCCTGAAGTGGCCAGCCTGGTTTACATAGTGAGTTCCAGGCCAGCTGGAGCTACAGGGAGATCTTGTCTCAAAAAGACAAAAAAAAAAAAAAAAGCCTTAAGCACAGAAGGAACCCTACAGGGATGGAAGAAAGCCTTTCCAGAAGCCTTTCTGGGTTGTTAATGAAAGTTGGGTCACCCCCCTATGAGCTATTGGCCAGAGGGGCCCTAGAGGTCCCCAAAACAATAAAGCCCATTGCCAATAATGTTGATTGTACACTGGAAGTGGATGGTAAAACCCTATTGCTGAAGACACCACATGATGTGAGCATGGGAGAGGGAGAAACCAAGCTTGGACTAAGCTGGACACCCCCTGCCACTGGATGGGTGGCTTTCACAGTGCCAGAAGGTGATGAAGATGGCTGGGGAGAACTGTCCCCTATAATTCTGCTCAATGATGGACCCCATATGCTGCAGTATCAATATGTCAAACAAGATGTTCCTGCTGGTGCAATAGTGGTGCATCTAGTGTATGTACATCCAGCAAATTTTCAGTTGGATATAATGCCTGCTCCTAGGGGTGGAACACACATCTGGTACTGTATACCAGGCCAACCCTCTGTTGTAGGGGAGGTTAAAGGCCCCAGTGGGGAAGCCACTGCAATTGTTTTGTTAGGTGGTGTGATGCACCTGCTAAAATACCATCCAAATGTTTGTTTACATCCATAGGTTAAGTTATTATAGCAGCCACTGTTTAGATGTTCTTGCTTCTTGCTGTTTGTGTTTTTACAGGAGATGGAATCTCACTGAAATGGGACAACAGCCCATGGAAACCTGAGAGTTTAGTGCCTTGCCACAATGGGAGGAATATCATCCCACACCTATCATCCACTCCAAGGGACTTTTTCAGAAGAGGTTGGCAGAAAGAATGTAAGAGCCGGAGGAAGGGGTGGAGTGTTACCTGGAAGTGTTCTCTGACCACTATGCCAGCAAGCTATAGTCACACCTCCTTCCCATGTTCATCAAGGTGTCAGTTATCCCTCCCACCCAACCAGTCGACCTTAGCTGCATGTGGGGGAGAGGCTAAGGATAAATAAGCCAAGAACACCATGAGGCACCTCTCTCACCATTTTGTCACAGAATCTACATTTATGTGTGGACATTCCAGCATAGCTGTAAACAGGGGATGGGGTGCCCACTCTTCTATAAATAAACTTCCACCCTATGCTCCTTTAGCAAGCTCAATAAACTCATAAGGATTTTCCAAAAAAGAAAAAAAGAAAAAAAAAAAGAACAGAGCTAATGGAAATCTTCATTATTCCACCAAAGTTGACCCCATGTTGGCAAATCTGTTGGTCTTTGAATGTTTATTCCTACTTTTCTCCCCTTAAACTTCATTTTTTATATATTTTTTGTTAACCTGCTTCAAGTTATTTCTGGAAAAATGTGTTAAAAATTGCCTTTCTTTGGAATAATAAAAATATTCTAAAATTTAAAAAAAATATTTTTTAAAAGAGGAGTAAAGTTCATATTGATGCATTTATCTTGTCAAACTGCCCAGGGTGGTGCCTTTGGATGTGATGGAACCTTTGAGAAGTGTGGCCTACAGAGATTTCAGGTCATTGGAGGACTGCCCTTTGAACTAGCCTTCTCTCCTCCTCTTCCCTCCCATCTTCCCCTCTTCCCCTTCCTCTGCCTTTTCTGTACTGGGGATTGAACCAGGGCCCTGCACATGCTAAGGATGTTCTTTGATGTTCCATCAAATAACATTACAGAGTGTTCTACCTCTTCATCCCAATCCCCAGCCCTTTCTTATTCTCCTTTTTACTTCCTGGAAATAAGGCAAACTGTCTTGTTCCACTATTCACTTCTGCCTTGATGCTCTGCCTCACTACAAGTTCAGTACATTATGCCACTGATCAAGGACTAGAACCTCTGTCAGTCAATGTCAACCTCTTCTCTATATAAGTTGGTTGTACTAGGCATTTTTTGTTGTAGTGACAGAAAACTTACACAAGAGAATGGAGATTGGGTTGAGGTTCAGATGAGAGAAAAATCACAAACAATTACCAGTTGTTGAAGTTGGGTGAGAGGTCAATGATACTATCTTGTTTATTTCCTATATACAAATTTTTATGTAATAAAACAAAAAGACAAAATTGGTGTATAATGTTAGCTCTTATGATTGTTGTCTTCAGGGGCTGGAGAGATGGCTCAGTGGTTAAGAACACTGGTTGTTCTTACAGGAGACCCGGGTTTGAATCCCAGCACCCACATGGCAGCTAACAACTGTTCATAACTCCAGTCCCAGGGGATCCAACAGCCTTTTCTGACCTCTGTGGACACTGCACGACACGGGTGCACTTACCTACATACAGGCAATACATGCATAAACATAAAATAAAAATAATAAAAAATATGTTTAAAAAAAGATTTTTGTCTTTGAGTGACAGTGAGTTCAGTAGGTAAAAGTATTTGCCTAGTGATCTGAGTTCAGTCCCTGGAATTCATGGTAAAAGGAGAGAATAAACTCCCAAAAGTTGTCCTTTGACCTCCACAATATACCTTGTGGCATAAACATGCACCCACACACACACACACAATAATAATAACTTTTTAAAAAGATTCTTTGTTACCTCTGAGGAGAAGAGACAAAATGGTTGTTGGGGGGAGGGGGCTGAGTGAAACTGGCTGTTTCTAGGCCCGTAATTGTATTCACTTTGTATTAATTCACCAAGCTTTATAGGAACTTTTTACATGTATTTTTTTTGAGGGGGGGTGGTCTTTTTGAAGCAGGGTCTCCCTGTAGCCCCAGGTGTCCTGGAACTCACTATGTAGACCAGGCTGGCCTTGAATTCACAGAGATCCGCCTGCCTCTGCCTCCCAAGTGCTGGAACTACAGGTGTGCGCCACCACGCCTGGCTGTACATGTATTGTTATGTGCATGTGTATGTTAATTTCCTTGTTGCTGTGACAGAATATCTGACAAAAGCAATTTCTGGGTGGAAGGGTTTATTTTAGCTCATAGTCTGAAGGGAAACAATCCATCATACACGGTGGCAGGAGAGAACTTGAGGCAGCCACACTCAGGAAGTGGAAAGACATGAATGATAGTGCTCCACTGGCTTCCTCCATGTTATTAACCTGGGACCCTAGTCCATGGATGGCACTACCCACAATCAGGTCTTCCCTCCTTGGTTACACTTCTCTGGACGCACCTTCAGATATACTAAGAGGTGTGTCTCTTTGGTGATTCTAAATCTCACCAAGTTGACAAAGAAGATTAACCATCAGAGTATGCGCTACTCCAATAAAAGTTTTAAATATTACATGAGTGTTTTAACATGGACATAATTGCTCATGGTGTCATGAGATTTTAATATTTTACAGTATCTATTTCTGTGCTATCCCTTGGGTAAACACCTAGGTCTTCACACTTTTGACATTTTGATCAGTGGTGTATTTGAGGTTTTTGTGAGTTTTCCCCCAGCTAGGTCTTCCCTTCACCATGATGCTCAGGAAGGCCATAGTACCTATCAGTGTCCTGCAAACATAAGCCCTCAAACTTGTGGATCTGGGAGGAATTAGGAACAAAACAAGCAGTAGCTACAGAAAGTAACACTGAAAGACTACAACTCAATCGAGGGTGTTCTGTATCAATTTAAAAACTCACTTGTAATGAATTCACCAAGAGATATTGGTCTAAGCAGTGGTTTTCAATCTTTTCTGTACACTAAAATCACCTGGAGAACTTTAAGAAGTACTGAAGCCTGGGTCCCACTCCAGGGATCCTGGTTTAATTGGTTTGTCCAAGCTCAGACTTTGGGGAATTTTGAAAGGTTCCTAGGTGATTGTAAGAAACAGCCCTCAGAGAAGCTCTGATTCAGGGCTAGGGCTGCATGTGTATCCTGGGGATTCACCCATTACAGTATCTCGGTTTGGGGTCTTAGGAAACAGCTTTGCCCTGTTAAAATCAAAGGCCTCTTTCAATTCACCCTCAGCTGTTTGGCTACACTGCAGCAGGAGGAAATGTCTTCTTAGCAGTTCTATTTTTATGTGACTGGCTTTCAGCGTAAGAGGTTGTTTTAGGCCCTGTTTGATTTGGTTTGTGATGAAAATCATAAATGGCCTACAAATACCAAGGAGAGATGAAAAGAATTTACAGGCATGTGGAATGCATTATACATGTTTTCAAATTTATCCTATGATTAGAAATGAAAAATATATTGCTAGGGCCTTGATTCCTAAGCTCAGGCCTCAGCTATGTCCTTAAATTATTCCAAGTCCTTGCAAGACATTTCAGCATGTTCTTGGAGAGATTTTTCCCAGTGTGAGGAGGATTCGATGAACATAACACTCAAAAGGATCCTGTTTCTCTTGTAGAAGTGTCACTCTCCCAGGGACACAGCAAGAGACATGTGGTCAAGTACAGGGCTAGAGGCTTTGGAGTCAGGCAGGTCTTACAGAACTGAGTTTCACCTCAGCCGCTTAGGAGCTGTGAGGTTTCAGACTTGACTAGGAATTTTATGGGAACTTCATCCCCCACAAAGCACTGTATTCATTACTTTTCTGTTGCTGTGATAAAAATACCATGACTCTTTCTTTATGGAAGAGAGTTATGGAAGAGTGATTCCATAATGGGAGAGGAGGCATGGTAACAGGTAGCCGGAACAGAACCACAAACACCTAGCAGAGAGCAAGCAAACTGGAAGTCGGGCAAGGCTATGAACTCTCAAAGCCTGACCCCAGTGATACTTCCTCCAGCAAAGTGACATCCCCTAAAAATTCTATGACTTCCAAAACTGTGCCACCAAACAAGTCTTCAAATGCTGGGGCTGTGGTGGACGTTTCTCATTCAAACACCACAGGCATGACACCAAATCCAAAAACAACCCTTCTTCCTCTATACCTGTGTCTGTGCTCTTTGTGATGTAATTTTACAGTTGTTCACACTAACAGGGAAAATCTGTTTCCCCCATGTTGGATCTGAGCTGACTCTTCTCTCTCTGGGTAACAAAATTAATGGACTGGGCAAAGAGGTGTCAAATGCCCCTTACTTTTTCCTTCCAGAACCTTGCCATCTCCATGAGAAAAAATTCACAACATCCTGCTAGCTGAGATATCTGTGAGAGGAGAGTCAAGTTGCCCCCAGACTGTCAGCAGTTGAACACACACACACACACACACACACACACACACACACACACACACGGTGCCCCCAGACTGTCAGCAGTTGAACACACACACACACAGAGGAACTCAGTCAAACCAGAATGGCAAGCCAAGCCTCCACTCAGATGGCTGACCACAAGCTATATAAATCCCAGACTACTTGTTATGTAGCAATCACCAACTAATACATGCAGAACAGGATTCCAAGATCTGAAGGCACGTTGATTACAAGTTGTCTGGCAAGCAGTGAGTACCCTAAATTACTGACTTCCTTTACTTCTTATTTAAAGTTAACTCTCTCTGGTAATATAGCAATGCATGCAGACGTGTGTGTGTGTGTGTGTGTGTGTGTGTGTGTGTGTGTGTGTGTCTGAACTCCAAGGCCAAACTGCCAAGTAAGCAGTCAGATTTTCAGCTATTCCTTCCACATCATGACTCTGGGGGTCAAGACAGAAATGAAGGCAGGGGTTCCCTCCCTGTCTGGGAGGAGACAATAGGTCACCGCAAGCAGTAAGAGGGAAGGACTGGTCCATCTTCTGGAACTACCTCCCTGCTGTTACTCAGGGACTGTCTTTCCTGTGGGCCTGAGGAAAGATGGAAGAGAGGGTGGCAGAGTCTGGGAAGTGGAAGAGGTAGGTGGGGACTTTGGACAGCTTATCACCCTTAGGTGAGTGTGGGTCAGAGCCCTCAGAACTGTATTTTCAATGTGGCAGCCACTTGCTACTTGGAATGAGGCTGCTCTAGATTGAGAAATGCTGGAAGCATAAAATACAGAGTGAATTTTGAAGACTTAGTACCCCAAAAGGTTGTATTAACACTTCATTAAACAATTTTATAATGATCATCTATTAAAAAATATTTTGAATATATTGGGTCAAATAAATTGTATTCTTAGATTGGATTTCACTGTTTTCTTTTTGTTTCCTTTAATGTGGCAGCTAAAAAACTTTTTGAATGAAGATGAAAATTTCAATGAGTCAAGGTCTCACTCAAATTCTGTTTCTGGACATTGCTGCCCAAGAGGATCATCTTCCTTTTCAAAGCTAGGTGCTTCCTTTTGTATCTGCAACTTAAATACACTCTGTCAGTTTACTCTCTATTTGTGAGCAAAATATTTAACAAGGCTGTTTGCCCTAATGTAACCATGTAGCCAGTTTTTCTGTAACTGGGACCAATACCTGAGATAAACCACATCAAAGGAGGACAGGTACATTTGGCTCACCATTGCCGTCCATGATATGTTGCCTCCATTGTTTAGGGTCTGTGCTGAGGTGGAACATCATGGCAGGAGACTTCAGCTCACCTCATGGTGTTCTGGAAGCAAAGACAAAGACAAAGTGGCAGTGGCCCCAGTGAGCCCTTCAAGGGCACACCCCGATGTTCTCACATTTTTTTTTTTACTAGGCTCCACCCCTTCTTAATATCACCACCGGCTGGTGACCAGGCCTTTATCATTCTGGCCCTTTGGGGACATTTATGATCCAAACCATTACAATAACCTTAAATTTAAGATTTAACGTTAAAATATAATATTCATTTCAATATCATTTTGCACCAGAATTAAAGAAGACAATGTCTTTATCCTGAAGACCTTTATTTGTTTATTCTCTCTCTTTCTCTCTCAAAGAAAATCTCACTATGTTGCCTAGATTGGGTCCAAACTCATGGCCCTCCTGTCTTAGCCTCTCAAGCAGCTGGAATTACAAGAATGTGCCATGGACCAAACTTAATATGAAAATTCTATAAACCTAAATATAATGTTATTTTAAAGTATTGTGCAATAGGAGCTGGAGAGATGGCTTGGTGGTTAAGAACACTGGTTGTTCTTGCAGAAGACCCGGGTTTGAATCCCAGCACTCACATGGCAACTAACAACTGTCCTTAACTCCAGTTCCAGGGGATCCAACAGCCTCTTCTGACCTCCATGGGCATTGCATGACACGGGTGCACTTACCTACGTGCAGTCAATACATGCACACACTGAAGCACTCTAAATCCATAGGAATTTTCTTTCCCTGATGTATCAGTATTTATATTCTCACTTTTGAAATGCCAATTTCAAGCCACAACTTGATGAATTGAGGCTCGAGTTGAATTACATTTTATATTCATAACTCTGAGCAATTCAGCAAGGTCCTAGTACACTTAGCCTGCATCTGGTATTAGATTATGCCCATGTGTCACTGGGGGCCCCAAGGAACTGTGTTTGCTGAATTCAGAGAAGACAGGGGCTGAGATATCATGGAGCAAAACTTCACAGCACACCAAAGTAATAATACTCTTTTTTGAGAGCAAGCTGATGGTTAGCTGGTTCAAGGCAACTTCCTGCTTCTGTTTTTTCAACAAAAAAATTTTCAGGGAGAGAGGCCCAGCTTGGATGCTGGAATGCTTTGATAGATGCTCCAGAATATGACTGACTTTGAGAGGAATAAAAGAGATGAAATCCACATTTTAGCAAATGCATCAGACTCATAAGTCCATGTATATACTAAACATTACAATAGTTTTAAATGTAAGAAAAACTTTAGGTGATATTTATTATGCATTTTTCTCATGCTTTCCTTTTATTTAAACATCAAAAGTTCCTAAGTATATAGTTACTATTTCTGGGGAAACACACACACAAAAAATAAATCCCAAATGATGCTGCATTTTAATTTTTTCATTGTAATAAAACAAACAATACACCTGCCACAGACATGAACACTAATACTGGAAAATATTAGCTTTTTGGTTTTCTATTTTGTTTGTATTGTTAACATTCAAAAGCCAGCATCTCTGATGCTGCATTTTAATTTTTTCATTATAATAAAATGTACCTAACATAAAAATGTACCATCTTAGTCATTTTTTAAAATTATTATTTTTATTTTGTGTATATGAGCATTTTCCCTGCATGTATGAAAGTGTACCCGTGTCGTGCAATTCCCATGGAAGCCAGAGAGGGTGTTGGACTCCCTGGAACTACAGTGGACTGTTGTTAAGGAGAGTTGTTAGCTGCCATGTGGGTGTTGGGCACTAAATCCAGGTCCTTTGGAAGAGCGGTCAGTACTGTTAACCACTGAGTCATCTCTTCAGCCCCCATCTTAGCCATTTAAAAGTGTAGAGTTTAACGGTTAAGAAATTTACATAGTTCTGCAACCCTTAGAACTTTTTCATCTTACAAGGCTGAAATTACCCATTCAGATGCTGTATTTTTGTGAAAGAAATTTGAATCTGAAATGCTTCATTTCTTCAATTATTCATCAATGATAATTGCAATTTGCCTATTCTATGCAGACTATGCCTCCAGGAACTGTGGAGAGATGGAAAAGAAATAACAAATATTGATCTCAAGAGATGCTAAGGTCTCCAAGGCAGAGACAGGCTAATACTATGTCTTGGTGCTTTGCATAGTGTCTGTCACACAGCAGGCACCTAAGGGAGAGGTTGCTGGTTAGAAAACATGAACACTTTTAGTGGACATGAAGGACAATGCAGGTTTTCTCCTAAAGTTACACCCTGGAGCTGCAGGCATCTTCAGGGGCCACTTGCCCACTGACTTCCTTCCTGAGCCTTAGCCTTTGACTCTCTCTTCATGCCCAGCTCCTATATGTGAGGGGATGCTATGGTGTGAACATGAAGTGTCCCCCACAAAAGCTCAGATGCTGAAGACTTAGTCCCTAAGTGGCAGATTCAATCACTGAGAACCATGAGTGTCCTGAGGTAAATAATGGAGTACTCCATTGATAGATTCGTAATTTGATGGCATTGCTGCAGTAGTGGGAATTTTCAGAAGTGGGGCTGTGTCCTTGGGGACTATGTCTTATTTTGGATCTTCTCCCTTTCTTTCTCTGCCTCCTGTGTGTCACCTTTCCTCCACCACCTGCTCCTTGTCAGGATGTTCAGCCTCACTCTGGATCTAAAACAAGATCAATGTGACTTCAGAGGAGCATGAGTGGTCCCATGACAGAATTCTTACCTACTCAAGTGACTACAGATGGACACCCATGAAACCATGAATCAAAAAAAACCCCACAAAAACACAAAAAGGCCCTACCTTTCTTCCTATAAGCTGCCCTCTCAGATACTTGAAACAGTAACAAAAAAACAAAACAAAAAAATGGACTAATACAGAAGATAGCCAAGCCCAGACTCCACCTGACATTTAGACAACTGTTGTTTTTCCATTCCATTCCTTCCCCTTAAGCCTGCACCACAGTCATAACTGCCCCTTCTGGCTGCCTGTCCCTGCTCAGAGCTCTGTTGAATCTGCAACAAGCAGCTCCCCTCCCTCCATCCCTCCATTCTCCTTCTGAAGGCTCCAAAACAATGAAGCCAATTCACTATAGACTGGAACCTCCAAAGCTGACTCAAACAAACCTTTCTTCTTTTTAAGCTGATTACCTGTTATTTTGTTATAGTAACAGAAAACTAACACACATAAAAAGAATAAAGAAATATAGTTACATATACTTACTACCCTGATTACTTTTTTCCATGAATGTATATTATTTCACCAAAAACTCATTAAAAGCATTCAAACTAGCAAAATACAAGTCACAGAGTCCTTTGGGAAATGCCTCATTCTAAACATTTGGCTTCTGGATAGCTAAGAACAATACTTAAATTTTGTGTGCACAGTTTATTTCTAAATGTATACAAAATTAAATAAAATTCATTTAAAAGTCAGCAATTTTCAAGTTTTCTTCCAAATTGTGAAGTTATTTGCACACTTCACATACTGATGTGGCCTGTAGAAGTTGCCACACTCAGTGTTTGTGTGCTCCCCCAATTTCCTTACCAGGGAGAAGGAAATGAAGATGCCTTCCCCTGGGGCCTCAGCAGAGAGACTTCTGTGATCTCTAGTCCCCACCTGGGGCCGAGCATACATTCTTCTGGTGGGCTTAGCTCATTCAGACTAAACCTGCAAATAATCGAAATTTATTTCTCATGGTTCCAAAGGCCAAGAAGTTGAAAATATTGGTATGGAGAGATGCAGTGTCTGTTGAAGGGCCTCTTTCTTGTTGAGAGTGTTTTCTGTGTTCTCACATGGTGGGAGGACCAAAGTAGTTCTGTAAAGCTGCTTTTAAAAAGATGCTAATCACATTCATCATTTTCCAAGGCCCTCATCCCAATATCATCACACCAGGGACTGGGTTCTGTCTTCTGAATGGAGGCTGTCGGGGACAAGGAGACGCTCAGTTGAGAGCAGGGACCACTCTTTCCAACTGCAGCTGTTGGTGTGGGTTCTACTCTGCTATAACAGGGCAGTTTTGGTCTTGTAAACCAGCAGATGATTTGTACCAAGTGCTGAGTCTGATGCTGAAAAAGACTGAGGTCAAGTTTAGGCTCAACAGCAGGGAGCCCTCTGATTTCATGCCGGTGTGTCTCTGGTAATTACACTTCCCTGCATCACTGCTCCTGTTTGTAATAAGATGCTGTTAAATGACTCCAGGGCAGTGCTAGAGGTCTAATTACCATAACCTGATCACTTCAGGTTCCCCAGAGTCAGAGAACTCTTTCACAAACACCACATATTTGTGGATATATTTGTCAATGTGTATATTCAAACACTACAATTGTATTTTGGATCTTAACTTTGACCCAGCATTAACTTATCTAAAAAATTTTTTAGCATTTTCTCACAAGCATTTATTGGTGGTTTTTTAAATCTTTTTATTTTGGTCTTTTTGAAGAAGGTTTCCCTGTAGGTCCAGCTGGCCTGGAACTCACTATGTAGACTAGGCTGGCTTTGAACTCACATAGATCTGCCTGCCTCTGCCACCACATCCAGCCACCTTTTTTTTTTTTAATGATAGTTGTTTTGATTGGGGTGAATTGGAATCTCAATGTAGTTTTTTTCATTATTTAGAGAATACTTTATTAGCTTCTGTAATCAAACCCACATGGATAAGACCTTTCATATTCAATATAATGTGTACCTTTGTACAAACGGAAAAAAAATAAGTTTATTGTTTCCTGGTCAATATAGCTGCTAACTTCTGTACAATCCTAACACAACACAGTAAACAGGGATACTTTTTTCTAAAGTTGACAGCACAGATCTCTGAAACTCCAGAGGAAAAAAATCCATGAACCTCTCAATCTTTAATCTTTCTTGTCTCTAAAACCAGCAGCACCACATGGATGACACTGCCAAGTTTGGTTGCCGGCTTGGGATGAAACTTGGCCCTCTTGGACCACAATTGCAGCAATTTCTCCATACTGAAGTTAGTGAAATTCTTCCCTAGGTATTTGCTTTCTGAGAGCAGAAAACCCCTCAGGCTCTCTTCTTTCACAAACTGGATCCTTATCTGTATGGGTCTTACCCTCAGGGCACCTTTCCTAAGGTTTCCATGCAGAGCCAGAGGTTTCTCTTTAACGGTGCTAATTCTTTAAGGACAGCCTCTCTTCAGCAAGTGACTTGAGTGAAATCTTAAACTTCCTAGTATTCTTTTCCTCCCTAAACTACACATTTATTTCTTTTTGCTCCGTCACTCTGCCTATTCGTTTGAGGCAAGGTCTCTCCCTGAGGCTGGAGCTTGTGTTTTCTCAGCTAGGCTGGAAGCCAGCAAGACCCAGCAATCTTCCTGTCTCTTCTCTACTTAGAACTGTGATTATAGGTATGTGGGGCACTCCCAGCTTACTATATGTGTTCCGGGATTTAAACTCTGGTCCTCATAATTGATCAGGAAGTACTCTTCACCACGAAGTCACCTCTCTAGTTCCTCTTCTTTAAAATTTTTTTATTCTTTGACAATTTCATACATATATCTATACATATAAAATTTTGATCATTTTCACCTCTCATTACTCTTTCAGTCTCACTAAAACTCTTCTTCCCAACAAGCCCTTCACACTTTGATGTCTTTTTTTTTTTTTTAAGAGTTTAATTATGGTTTCTTGCATGAGCATAAGTTAAGGATGTTATTTTTTTCCTTTTGGAGATGGAGTCTCACTATAAAAAGCTGTGGTTGACCTGGAATATAGACCAGGCTGGCCTTGAACTCTCAGAGATCTGCCTGCCTCTGCCTTCTGAGTGCTGGGATTAAAGGCATATGCAACCATATTCAGCTGACAAATATTTTTGAAGTGCTCTTAAATTTGGTTTGCAAGTATTTTATTGAGAAATTTGCATTTATGTTCATTGATGAGATTGGTTTACAGTCCTTTATCTTGTAATGTCTTTATCTGGTTTGTATTACAGTAATGCTGGCTTTTAAAAAAGGAGTTTGGAATGTTCTTTTTCCTATTTTACAGAATAGTTTGGGAAGCATTGGTGTTAGTTACTCTTTAAATATTTAGTAGAATCCAGCAATGAATCCATCTGGGTTTTAGTCCAATGATATTTTAAAGTTACTGCTTAAATCTTGTTGCTTGATATAGATGTGTTTAAATTGCTTATCTCATCTTGGTTTAATTTTGGTAGGTCATATGCATCTAGAAATTCATTCAATTCTTTTAGATTTTCCAATTTATTGTAATACAAGTTTTATGTCCTAATGATTTTCTTAGTTTTACTGGTATCTGTTGTAATGACTCCCTTTTATCTCTAATTTTATTAATTTGGGTCTTCTCTCTTTCTTTTGATTAGCTTGGCTAGAAGTTTGTTGATCTTGCTTTTCTTTTTAAAGAAGCAAATTTTGTGTCATTGATTCTTTTTTTCTATTTCAATCATTTCTGTCATGATCTTAACTATTTCTTTCCACTGATTTGGGGTTTAGATTGTTCTCGTTTTTCTAAGGTGCATAATTACCTGAGATCGCTCTGATTTCTTAATGTAGGCACTTAAAGCTATAAACTTCCCTCTTAGTACTGTTTTCATTCTATCCCCATAGATTCTATACCCACATTGTGTTTACATTGTCATTTATTTTTAGTTTAAAAAATTCATGACTTGGGCAGGCATGGCAGTGCATGCCTTTAATCCAGCACTTAGGAGGCAGAGACAGGTATATCTGTGTGAGTTTAACACCATCTGGTCTGCAAAGCAAGTTCCAGGCTGGCTAGGACTACACATCGGAACCCTGTCACAAAACTAAACTAAACTAAAACCAAAAACAAACAAGAATTTCATCTTAAAAACATTATTTTAATTTTATGTGTATGAGTGTTTTGCTTGCATGTAAGTGAACCCATGTTGTACA
Organism: Nannospalax galili; assembly: GCF_000622305.1. Lineage (NCBI taxonomy): Eukaryota > Metazoa > Chordata > Mammalia > Rodentia > Spalacidae > Nannospalax > Nannospalax galili. Next base: position 9,616,537 of record NW_008336933.1, read on the forward strand.
ATGCCAGGGTGTCAGATCCTCTGGAACTGAGTTGTGGATGGTTTGAATGAAAACATCCCCCATAGGCTCCAAGTATTTGGACATTTTGTCCCCATATGATGGCACTATTTTGGGAGGTTTTAGAAGGTATGGCTATCCTGGAGGAAGCACATCACTGGGGGTGGGCTTAGAGAGTTCTTAAGCCTTGCCAGATCTGCAGTTGCTCTCGTTTCCTGTGCCAGCTGGAAGATGTAGAGCTTAGCTTCCACTCCTCTTTTCCAGCCACCTCAGCCACCATGCCTCCCTGCCAAGACGGACTGTAGTTCCCCTAGAACCGTAAGCTCAAATAAATTCTTCCTTCTATAAATTGCTTGGGTCAGTGTTTCTATCACAGCAACAGAAAAGTGACTAATACAGTCTCCTTGTAGCCCCAGTTGGCCTGAAACTCTATGTAGACCAGGCTGGCCTCAATCTCACAGAGGTCCACCTGCCTCTGCCTCTCAAGTGCTGGGACTAAAGGTATGCACCACCACATCCAGCCTGATTAGTTTTGACTTGAAGTCAATTCTTTTAGATATTAAAATAGCGATACCTATTTCTTAGTTCCATTTGCTTGAAGTACCTTTTTCCATCCTTTTATCATAAGGCAGCGTTTTTGTCTTATAGTGAGGTGCATTTCTTGGAGGAACAAACAGATGGAAGCTGATTTTTTTTGTTTGTTTTTGTCTTTTTGAGACAGGCTCTCTCTGTAGCCCTAGCTATCCTGGAACTCACTATGTAGGCCAGGCTGGCCTGGAACTCACAGAGATCCACCTGCCTCTGCCTCCCAAGTGCTGGGATCAAAGGCGTGTGCCACCACACCCAGCTTGGAAGCTGATTTTTAATCCAATATGCTAGTCTATGTCTTTTTTCACCGTGTATATATGTGTGTCGTATTTATGTGTGTGTATGCACGTTTGTGTGTGCACATGCTTGTATATGCATATGCCTATGGAGGCCAGAGGCAGCACTGTCATCCTCAGAAACACCAATCTCCTTTGAGACAGGGTTTCTCACTGGCCCAGAGTCCACCAAGCTAAGCTAGACTGACCGTCTAGTGAGCCCCAGAGATCCTCCTGTCTCTGCTTCCCCAGCTCTGGGGTTACAAGCATGCATCACCATGCCTGGTACTTTCATGCGTTTTTTGTGGACCAAAATCAGGTCTTCATGCATGGTAGGCAAGCACTTTACCAACTGAGCTATCTACCCCAGTCCCTAGTCTGTGTCTTTTGATTGGAGAATGCCAAATGTGTTCAGAGTTTAATTCTTGTCATTTAGCTTATTTTGTAGGATTTAATGTTTTCCTATTCCTCTTGGTTAAGTACTATTCTAGAGTAGTTTATTTTTTCTTGTAGACTTATGGATGTATTTATCTTTCTCTTAATCTAAGGACTTCCTTCAAGAATCTTCTGTAGAGCTGGAGAGATGGTGCAGCCATTAAAGGCTAAGAATCTTCTGTAAACCTGCCTTAGTGGTCATGAATTCCTTTGGGCTGTTTTTGTTTGTTTGTTTTGTTTTATTTAAGGTTTTCTTTCTTCTTCAATTATGACAGTTTTGCTGGGTATAATTGTCTGGGCTAGCTAGCATTTATAATCTTTCACAACTTGAAATACATCATTCCAAGCCCTCCTACCTTTTAAATATTCTGTTGAGATATCAGTTGTTATTCTAATGGCTCTGCCTTAAACATTTAAAAAAATTTATTTTTGTATATATGCATGCCACAGTGTGTGTGCAGGTCAGGGGACAACCTTATGGAGTCAATTCTCTCCTTCCACCTTTACTTGGGTTCCAAGGATTCAATTCAGGTCATCAAACTTGTTTTTCTTTGCTAAATTGGTGCTTGGGGCAGCAGGCTAAATCATCAATACTCCCCTGAAATTAGAATACTGTCTGCAAAAATCATTATCAAGGTATAGGCCCTATGAAAGAACAGTAATGATTTTAGGAAGCTAGAATATTAGTTTCTGGGTATGAATCCAATGGGAAAAAATTACTCTGGGTAAGACTAGTGATAAGTGATTACTAGTGATTAGCTGACAGGGGGAAAACATAAATAGAAGAGGGAGCAGTAGGGACAAAGGTGGGAAAGGGGAGCAATTTTGGCTGACATTTGAATGAAAAAAGAGATAATGAGGCTCAGTTGGATAAAAGGAGAGTCTAAGGGCTCAGGAAGTTGAGATGCAGAGACCCTGAAAATCTGTTCTTTGGGAGAAGAAAATGTACAAGGGGCGGGGTATAAGAAACATTAAATATTAGTCTTTTTTTTCAAACTCTGTACAATTTGGAATTTGGTTTATGAAAAGCTATTCTAATCTTTTAATCCCATCACATCCTATAAGACTTGTTTAAGGAAAGGCCCTAATGCATTCCTGAACCTGATGGACTGGGGCAGTGGAGCTCTTCTTCCTTGGCACAGATTCTTTTAACTAGCCAACCAGGAAAGACTGTGAGGTCAGACCCCAGCCAATGGGGAAAAGACACAGTGCTCTTCTATTAGGTATAAAAACCTACCAAGCTTCAGGGTCCTGTGTGTTTTCTGGATCTGACCCTTTTGCAAAAGTAAAATCGTTCTGCCAAGTTATTTTCACTTTGTTGTTGTGGTCTTTGTATGGTATTGATGTGGTCCTTGGACCTCGGATTTTATTTCTAACGGGGGGAGCCATATACAGTGCAACAAAAGAGCAGGACAGAACTGATCTGCTAAATTAACATTGAGCATTAAATAAAGGAGGAATAACTGTGAAAAGGAGAGAGAGCTGGATGGAGGTATGAAGTATGGAAACAATCTGTCCTGTACGCTGCTTTGGTGTTTTCAAGCTCAGGTTTGGGCCTCTCAGCATCCCTCTCCAGTTGCCAGAACCCAGTTAGACCCTGGACAGGCCTGTTCTTACCTCCAGACCTTCCTTTGTGAGATCAGGTTGCAGATGTGTTTTTCACAGGTGGTCTCAGATGCTGCTCACACCCCTAGGCTGCTCTTTGGGGGTCTGGTTGTGAATGTTGTCACAGCCTTTGTGTAACCCATTCCATTGCCCAGCTCACTGCTTGGAGTCTGTGTTTAAGTTCCTCTGCAGATCTTGTTCCAACCAGGGCTCTACCTCACTGATTACTGACTCAAAGAATCTTCCCTGCTGTCTAGCAATATTCTGCTAGCCAGTATATAGTCCTGTGACAGTTGCTCTGAGTTTCCTGAGTGCAATTCACAGCTGGCCATGGGCTGCTTAGCTGCCAACTCAGCAGGGGTCTTTTAGAAATGGTATTGTGCAGCTGTTCCGGCCAAGAGCTGAGTGTTCTGTCAAGGAGAGTGGATTTTCTTGGTGCCTCCTTCTGCCAGTGCCACAGCCCACCCCTTATCTGTCTGCCACATTTTTCTCAGCTCTTTAAAATGTCTGTTTCCAGAAGTATAGGACAGATTTTTCTAAGCATGTCTTAATCAATGCCTCTCAGCATCTGGGGCTGATGCTCCTGAGATCAGGGAGCTACCCAGAACAGACTGAAATTTCTCAACTACTATATAAATTTCTCTAAGTTATTTTTCTATTAAAACTAGAAACATTCAGGCATTGCTCCCTTCTGATAGTTTTTATTCAGCTTTCCTTCAGTTTATTTTCTGGAGACTTTGCCAGCCTGTGTCTGGGCATTACCCATCATCTGCTGAAGATCGGGTCTTTTGTTTTTCTAGTGTCTTCAATTTCTTCCTTCAGCATTTAAAGTATTAATTGTAGAGGTCTTTGACTCCTTGGTTAAGCTTATTCCTACATATTTTATTTTTTAAAAATGTGTGAATGGGATTCTTTTCTGATTTCTATTACCATAACTTTGTATTGGTATATAAAGAGGCTACTCATTTTTGTATGTTGATTTTTTGTGTGGCCCACTTTGCTGTGCATGTTTATCAGATCTAAGAATCTTCTAGTAGAATCTTTTTTTTTTTTAATGTGTGTGTATTGCCCACATGTAGGTAGGTGCACCCATGTTGTGCATTGCCCTTGGAGGTCAGAAAAGGCTGTCGGATCCCCTGGGACTGGAGTTACAGACAGTTGTTAGCTGCCATGTGGGTGCTGGGATTCGAACCTGGGTCTTCTGCAAGAACAATCAGCGTTCCCAACCTCCGAGCCATCTCTCCAGCCCCCTAGTAGAATCTTTAGCATTTTTAAATATAGGATTATGTCATCTGCAAATAGAGATACTTTGACTTCTTCCTTTCCTATTAATATCCTTTTCTTTTCTTTCTTTCTCATGTCTTATCACTCTAGCTAATACTTCAAATGTTATATTGAAAAAGGGTAGAGTAGGTACTACAGTATTGCTATATAACTTTTTTTGATTTATTGATTTTTCTTTTTTATGTGCTTAGTGTTTTGCTTACATGCATGTAAATATACCCATGCATGCAATGCCCAAAGAGGCCAGAAGAGAGTGTCAGATCCCCTGAAACTGGAGTTACAGATGGTTGTTAGCCACTGTGTGGGTTCTGGGAACTGAACCTGGGCTTTCTGCAAAAGCAGCCAGTGCTCCTAACCACTGAGCCATCTCTCCAGCCCTGATAAGTACTGTTCTTGATTTTAGAGGAAACACTTTTCATTTTTCCCATTTAATGTAATGTTGGCTCTAGGGGTGTCATATGTAGCCTTAAGTTGAGATTTGTTCCTTCTATTCCTAGTTTCTTCCAGACTTTTATCACGAAATGATCCTGAACTTTGTCAAAAGTGTTTGCCATGTCTATTGAGATAATGATGTGATTTCTGTCCTTAGGTCTATTTAAGTATTATATTTTTATTTATTTGCATATGTCGAACCAACCTTGCATGCATGGGATCAAACCAACTTTGCAACTACAATGATTGGTGAGAGACATGGATTCCTTTGATTTGCTTTTCTATTTGGGCCACAGATAGATAGATAGATAGATAGATAGATAGATAGATAGATAGATAGA
>NW_008336933.1:9621550-9621735 GCF_000622305.1 Nannospalax galili
CTGAGGGTACTTTCTTCTTTTATATCAACTCTAACCTACTGGTACCAGGGATGCCTAGGATTCTCTTGCAATTTATTTTTGTTTTCATTTCTTGATGATGTCACAGAATAAACAATAAACAATTACTTCAGACTAAGGGAATAATGCCAGATCGACACAATGGGAGTTTAAAATTTTACATTGTT
>NW_008336933.1:9621747-9631072 GCF_000622305.1 Nannospalax galili
TAGTCTGTTTCCCCTTTCCTCCTTTTCTTCTCTCCCCCTCCCGTAACTCTTGTTCTTCTTCTAAATCCACCTACAAATGTTTTAAGTTTTTACATTGTTTGACATATTTATCAGATTTTTAAAGGAATTATTTTTAGGTTTTTGACATTGCATTACATTTTTATCTGGTAATTTTAAAGGAATTATTTTGGATTTTAACATCTTTTATATGGTATTTGCTAATTTCTAAAAATGACTATTTTAAATTCTTACTGTTTAACATAGTATATTTGTTAGTTCCTAAAGGGAACTTAAACTTTTTCTAGCCATATGCCTTCAAGGTGCAAAGGGAGCTGACACTTTGTGATGATTAGACCTGTGAAGCACATGGAAATTTGCTGTACTCTGGGGCCAAAACCTTACAAGAGACAAGTTTCTACCAACACATACTTACAACAATGAGAGGTAAAAAGTAAAGGTCTACTTGAGTGAGAGGCTTGAGATGTGGCCTCTACTGGTCTTAATTCCTCCCCTTTCTACATTATCATTCTAAGCCTGTTTTTCTCTGGAATAGACCTATTTCCCTCTCTGATGCTCAGATGCTCTATGCTTGCTTCAGTTCCTGACCCATCATGCCCTGAGTGCTTTCTAGTTATGATGTCAAGGTAATATTAATTATGTTTATAAATTGTCACATGCTGTTTGAGCTCACTGAGATGCTGACTCTGGAGATGGAATTGGCCCTCCCACTTCAGACTCAAGCCTATTATCTCAAAATGTGTTCTCCAAGATTTTCCAGGTTCAGGCTGGCCCCCTGACCCTGTGACAAGGAGAAGGAGAACAACAAAACAGTCTAAGAGTAAAGGCACTATGCAGTTGAGAGCAGTTAAGGTGTAAATTAATTTCAACAGAGGGTATTACTGTCTATAGTGAAACTACCTAATGGGATTATTTTCAGTACCATTTAGACTTTATTTATTCTTAACCGAATCCATTAATGTTTCCTTTTGTCTTTCCGGTCTCCTCTGATTTGTGTTCTTAGATTGACAAAGTTTTATTAACTCCCTTCAGTAATTTAGCTCTTAAAAAGGAAAAAGATGCTACCTCAAATCTATATGGAAACTTAACTCTTTCTTTAGACCACTAATTACCTATACAAAACGACATCTAAGCTGATTGGGTAAAATCCTATTTGTTGAATACCATTTTTGTTTTAGTGTGCTTTCAAGGTGTTTTAAGGTGTGTTCATTTTGTTTGTCCTACTTCAAAGGTGTTTTGGTTTAAAAATGATAAACCACATTCTCAGCAAAGACTATATAATTAAATATGTGTACACAGTCAACATAAATTTATGTTTCTTAAAATTAATTTACTTGGTATCATATTAATTTTCAAGTAAAATCTCATACGAACTAAAATGTTAAATTAACACCAAAATACTTTTTTCAGGCCAAAATATTCTCTTTAATCTACAACATGGTTCCTGGTACTATAATATATAAATTAATTTTAAATACCTCTCTCTCTCTTCTCTCTCTCTCTCTCTCTCTCTCTCTCTCTCTCCTCTCTCCATTGTCCTTATGGGGCTCTACTAAACCTTTACTAAAACACTGCCCTTCTGGGGCTCATCTTCCCTCAGTCTCTACTAAACCTCGGAATCAACTTGTTCCACAGGCTTCCCTCCCTTCTGGCTCACTGCGGGTTTTTGTTTGTTTGTTTGTTTGTTTGTTTGTTTTCCTGCTTTTCTCCCATCCCATTCTTCATACTTTGTCTCCATGCACTGGCTGGTCGTGCCACGCTTTCATTGCAGAGATTTCTGCTCATCTTGCTTGCCTCAAAATCACACTAGTGTGTCAGAAAACTCCTTCCTTTCTCGGATATGGGACGCTATTTCCAGAGATAGGAACACACACTTCTTCCTGTCCAGGACAGGATCTCACCTCTCCTCTCCCTGATGATCTGATTGCAGGACACCACCTTCTGGGACTTGGAAATAACTTGAAAATGACACAAACCTGTATTAAGAAAAGGATGCTTTTTTGGTGCCTGGTTCTCCTCATTCTTGTTTTGTGTGACCAATGCCAAACCCCTTCTTCTCCTACTCCCTGCCCATCTCTTTCTTCCTCATCCTCTGCACTTTCCTGCCTGGACTCATGATCTTGCCTCCACTCCCTATGGAGAGAGGATTTTCTTTGTTTCCGGTCTGCTCAGTTCTGTCTCTACCTCCTACCCTCTTGCTCAGTTCTTTCTCTATCTCCTCTTCACTCTGTACATAATCTGTTGCTATGGGAAGCACCCACTTAAAGTCTCAGGGTCTCATGCCTCTTCTTGTCTTCTTAAATCCTTAAAACAACTAGGACTTACAGATACAATCAGGCCAAAATGCCTGAAGTTCCTGTGCACCACTGCCTGGCCTCAGTATGAGTTAGATAATGACTCTGTTTGGCCAGACACCAGAACCTTAGATGTCAATATTTTGAGAGATTTAGAAAATTTCTGCCATCATAAAGGCAAACGGTCTGAATTACCATACATCCAAGCTTTCTTTGATCTCCATGCTAATCCCTCCCTCTGTATCCTGTGTTCTTCCCATCAGGTTCTTCTGGCCTAAGACAGTTTCACGGGATCCCAACCCACCAGAGGCCTCTGCCCCTCCTCCTCCTCCCTACCTCTCCACCTCAGCTTTTGGTCCTACCATAGCCGATGAACTGCCTCCGATTAGGACCCATCCCCAACCTCCTCCTACTCCCCAGCCTGAGGCACAGCCAAGTCCTCCCCCTGCTCTCCCCTCCCAATACCCTCCCTTGCCTTCCATTCCAAGGCCCAACCCAGCTCCCCTCCCTTCTCTGCCTCAAACTCCCTCCCCACAATATTCCCCCTCCCCTCTCCAGTGCTCTAAGTCTGTCACCCACTCTCCTTCCACTGACTCTACTCGAGGAAATCCAAAACCTTAAACACCTCCTTGCCAAATATTCCCTACTCTCCCCTATTCTGGCTTCTAGCTCAAATAATTCGTGTATCCCTCCTGTATCTACTTCTACTTCTACTTCAATTCCAGACCCTCCCTCCGATACCCTGCCCCTGCATCCCCTCATGGACAAGACAACCGTCCCACCTCTCCCACTCTGGCCTCCTCCCAGGACTCCCCTTCTCCAAACCCCTCTCCTATGTCAAGCCATACTCACTCCCACACCCAGTCTCAACCCTCTACCCATGGTATCTTTCCCATTTGGGAGGTGGCAGGGATGGACAGGATGGTCAAGGTCCATGTCCCTTTCTCTCCTGGAGAACTATCTCAGCTTGAATGCAAAAATGGGCTCTTTTTCTACTACTCCTACACACTTACACACATACAAGAATTTACTCCTACACACATACAAGAATTTAAATACATCACTTTCACCTATGATCTAACCTGGACTATCCTGCCCATGGGTTTCGAAATAGCCCTCACCTCTTTGGACAAGCCCTAGCCCGGGATTCAACCTCCCTAGACCTTAACCCCTCCACCATCCTATAATATGTAGGTAACCTACTTCTTTGCTCTCCATCTCTCAGTCTCCAAGGCTCACACAATCAAAGTCCTTAATTTTCTGGGAGACAAAGGATATAGGGTATCTTTAGCTAAGGCACAGCTTTCTCTCCCTCAAGTCAAGTACTTGGGGCTCCTTCTCACACCTACATCCTGCCATTTAACTGTAACTACCATTACCTAAGGTCTTTAAAGTCCCCCACAACCAAGGAAAAATTCTGTCTTTCCTAGGCATTGCAGGGTACCTGCACACCTGGATTCTTAACTTTGCCCTCTTGGTAAAGCCGCTCTATGAAGCTTCCAAAGGGAACTCCCCTGAGCCTGTTGACCCCTTAGGGCCTATTACAGCAGCATTCCACACTATCCAGGAAGCCTAGCTCTCCGCAACCTGAAATGTCCATTTCTCCTCTATACAACTGAGAACAGGGGCCTGGCATTAGGGGTTTTGGGACAGTGAGGGATCCCACTTTTGCCCTAGTAGCTTATCTCCCTAAACAGCTTGCTACCACCATCCAGGGGGGCAACCTTGTCTCTGTGCTCTGGCTGCTATGGCTCTCCTGGCTCAAGAGGGACTGAAGCTCACTTTGGGTGAGTCCATCTCCATCATCCCCCCCCCCCGTGATGGCTAATCCTGGGTGTCAACTTCATTGGATCTGGGATTAACTGAAATAAAAGAGATCTTCTTGATTTGAACATTTGAAGCTGGAAGACCCACCCTAAATGTGGGTGTAACCTTCTGGTGGCGGCCCATATAAAAGGCCATGGCAGAGGGGAGATCTTGCTTTTTTGCCCCTTGCCGTCTCTCTCACTTGGTGAATTCACCTTGCTCCTGTGACCAACTTCTTCGGATTCCAACATAGACTGAAGACTAGCAGATCCCCTAGAATCCATTTGGCTATCCTGTGAGCTAAGCTGATAAATCTCTATACATATTCATTCTACTGGTTCTGTTTCTTTGGAGAACCCTGACTAATACAGATAGTGGTACCAGGAGTGGTTCTAGAGAAACAGAATTGAAAGGATGAATTTCTTTAATGGGCTTGTTGGTATTTGGAGCAGGCTCTCTAACTCAGTCTTCAGATAGCATGGAGAGTACTGAAAATCCATGGTGTAGACTATTTGAAACAATTATGGAGATAGACCCATTTGAATCTCCTAACTCACCTCTTGTGAGGAGCAAGAAATTTAGTGACTCTATATACAAAACATTTGATGATTTGTGGAAAAATAAGAAAAATAATTATGCTGGCTGGTTACGTCTAGCATCTCTGGATAAAGTGATGAAGATAAACAAAGAGCTTAATGATAAAATTGACTGGCTCCAGATTCAAATCAACAGTTTAAAAGCTTCCATGTGTGGCCTGGAAGAGACTCTTCTCTCCAGCAGCCAGAGAACTAAAGCTGCAGAAAATCAAGCTGGAGTCCTTATTAAGGATGACCTACAACACAATTTAATTACCAGCCTTGAAGAGTCTGCAGTAAAGGTGAGGGCTTTGGTGGGGAAAGATTGGAATCCTGACACATGGGATGGAGATGTGTGGAAGCACCCTGATTAGGAGGGCATTGGTAGGGAAAGATTGGAATCCTGACACATGGGATGGAGATGTGTGGGAGAACCCTGAGGAGGCTGAGGATTTTAATCCTCAGACTCTGAGGAATTTGATTAACCTGATGAATTGATCCCCCCACCCTCATCAGACCCACCCTCCCCACTCTTGCCTGAGGAAACTAATCCCATTGAGGAAACTAATCCCATTCAGCAAGACAAAGCTGATGTTCTTCAGGTGCCCAGTTGTTGTTGCCTCTAGACCCATAACCAGACTCAAAGCTAAGCAGACCCCTAGAGCAGAGATAGAAAGTGTGGTCCATGAGGAGGTGTATTACACCACTAAAGAACTTAGTGAATTTTCTAATTCATTCAAGCAGAAGTCTAATGAATATGTCTGGGAATGGATTTTAAGGGTATGGGATAATGGTGGAAGGAACATAAAATTGGATCAGGCTGAGTTTATTGACATGGGCCCCCTGACTGGGGATTCTAGGTTTAATATGGGGGCTCCTGCAGTTAAAACCGGTGTTAAAAGTTTATTTTATTGGTTGGCTGAGGTATTTATCAAAAGGTGGCCTACTGACAGAGAGCTGGAGATACACGATATCCCTTGGCTTAGTGTTGATGAAGGGACTGTAAGGCTCGGGCAAATTGGTATGCTCAAGTGGATTTGCAGTACAACACCAAATCCTCCACAATGGGAGGGCCCAGAGGACATGCCTTTTACTGATTTTATAAAATGGAAAGTACTGAGAGAGAAACCAGAATGTTTGAAGGGCTTTGTTTTTGCTCTTTTCCTTATGCCGAATCTTACAGCTGGAGATGCGGTTGCTCAATTGCATAACTTAAATATAAATATAATAGGTGTAACAGGATCTCGGAGGAGGGGTCAGGTGGCAGTATTGAATTATCAAAGACAAGGTGAGTGTACTTATCATAATAGGCAGCAAAGGCAAAACAATACCTACAATGGCATGACTCAAATGGGCCTGTGGTACTGACTAATCAATCATGGTGTTCCCAGTGACCACATACATAAGAAGCCTACTAAGTTTTTGATCTGTATAAGCAGAAAAGCTCTAGGAGTAATGACAGGAAGTCAGTATTGGATTGTAGCAATAGAGAATCTTGCTCAGTCAACCAATTTCCAGACTTGAGACAGTTTACAGACCCAGAACCCCTTGAATGAAGGGAAGGCCAGGTGCCCTTGAGGAAGGACTTTGTCACAGTACCAAAGAGTTATGCTGTTCGCCTCTCATATGCTGTTCACCTCTCACCCATCCTTCCCCAGAGAGACCTGCGGCCTTTTACTAGAGTATCAGACATTCTGTGGCCTATTGGATACTGGTTCTGAGTTGACACTGATTCCGGGAGATCCTAAAAAGCATTGTGGCCTTCCAGTTAAAGTAGGGGCTTATGGAGGTCAGGTGATAAAAGGAGTTTTTGCTGAAGTCTGACTAACAGTGGGTCCAGTGGGTCCCTGAACTCATCCTGTGGTTATTTCCCCAGTACCAGAATGTATAATTGGGATAGACATACTTAGGAATTGGCAGAATCTCCACAGTGGTTCCCTGACCTGTGGAGTGAGGGCTATTATGGTTAGAAAGGCCAAATGGAAACCACTGGAATTGCCTCTGCCAGGAAAAATAGTGAACCAGAAACAGTATCGCATCCCTGGAGGGATTGCAGAAATTAGTGCTACCATCAAGGATTTGGAAGATGCAGGGGTGGTGATTCCCACCACATCTCCCTTTAACTCTCCTATTTGGCCTGTGCAGGAGACAGATGGGTCATGGAGAATAACAGTTGACTATCGAAAACTTAATCAAGTAGTGACTCCAATTGCAGCTAGTGTACCAGATGTGGTTTCCTTACTAATACGTCTCCTGGTACCTGGTATGCAGCTATTGATTTGGCAAATGCTTTCTTCTCCATACCAGTTCATAAGGACCACCAGAAGCAATTTTCTTTCATCTGGCAAGGCCAACAGTATACCTTTACTGTCCTGCCTCAAGGGTACATTAACTCTCCAGCATTGCGCCATAACTTGGCTCGAAGGGATCTTGATTGCCTGACTCTTCCACAAAATATCACACTGGTCCACTATATTGATGTTATGCTGACTGGATCCAATGAGCAGGAGGTAGCAGAGGTAGCAGGCAGTCTGGGCTTGTTGGTTAAGCATATGTGCATGAGAGGATGGGAAATAATTCCAACCAAAATTCAAGGGCCTTCTACTTCAGTGAAATTTCTAGGAGTTCAGTGGTATGGATCATGCAGAGACATTCCTCTATCAAGTGACTCGGAAGGCAGCTACCTTTGGGTGGGGCCTGGAATAAGAAAGGGCCCTTCAACAGGTCCAGGCTGCTGTACAAGCTGCTCTGCCCCTTGGGCCATATGATCCAGCAGACCTGATAGTGCTTGAGGTATCAGTGGCAGATAAAGATGCTGTTTGGAGTCTCTGGCAGGCCCCCATAGGGGAATCACAGCAGAGGTCATTGGGATTTTGGAGTAAGACTTTGCCTTCATCTGAGGACAACTATTCTCCCTTTGAGAGACAGCTTTTAGCTTGCTATTGGGCCTTAGTGGAAATTGAACGTTTGACAATGGGCCACCAAGTCACCATGAGACCGGAGCTGCTCATCATGAGCTGGGTGTTATCTGACCACCCCCCAAGCTGTAAAGTAGGCCATGCATAGCAACAATCCATTATCAAATGGAAGTGGTATATACATGATCGGGCTCGAGCAGGCCCAGAGGGCACAAGCAAGTTACATGAAGAAGTTGCCCAAATGCCTATGGTTCCTACTCCTGTTACGATACCTCCTGTTCTCAAGCATGCACCTACGGCTTCATGGGGTGTGTGCTATGATCGGTTGACTGAGGAAGAGAAGACTAGGGCTTGGTTTACAGATGGTTCTGCACGCTATGCAGGCACTACTCAGAAGTGGACAGCTGCAGCATTACAGCCAATTTCTGGAACAACCCTGAAGGACACTGGAGAAGGAAAGTCTTCACAGTGGGCAGAACTTCGGGCAGTGCATATGGTTGTGCATTTTGCTTGGAAGAAGAAATGGCCAGAAGTGTGATTATACACTGATTCATGGGCTGTAGCCAATGGTTTGGCTGGATGGTCAAGAACTTGGAAGGAGCACGATTGGAAAATTGGTGAGAAAGTATGGGGAAGAAGTATGTGGATAGATCTCTCCAAATGGGCAAAGGATGTGAACATACTTATGTCTCATGTAAATGCTCATCAAAAGGTGGCTTCAGCAGAAGATGAGTTCAATAATCAAGTAGATCGGATGACCTGCTCTGTGGACTGTCAGCCTCTTTCTTCAGCTGTCCCTGTCATTGCTCAATGGGCCCATGAACAAAGTGGACATGGTGGCGGAGATGGAGGTTAAGCATGGGCTTGACAGCATGGACTCCCACTCACGAAAGCTGACTTGACTACAGCTGCTGCTGAGTGCCAGATCTGCCAACAGCAGAGACCAACACTGAGCCTCCATATGGCCCTGTTCCCCGTGGCAACCAGCCTGCAACCTAGTGGCAGGTTGACTACATTGGACCACTTCCATCTTGGAGGGGACAGCGTTTTGTCCTTAAAGGAATAGACACTTATTCTGGTTATGGATTTTCCTTTCCTGCACGTAATGCTTCTGCCAAAACTACTATCCAGGGACTTACAGAATGCCTTATCCACCATCATGGTATTCCACACAGCATTGCTTCTGACCAGGGAACTCACTTCACAGCCAAAGAAGTGTAACAGTGGGCCCATGGTCATGGAATCCACTGCTTCAGGATGGTGGGGAGCATGGTAAGACCAGTGGATTCCATGACCATGTCCTGTGATTAAGGTCAACGGGAAACTGCAACAACGTAATCCAGACAGGAAAACGAATGGCCCAGACCCTTCAGGAATGAAAGTATGGGTCACTCCTCCAGGGAAAGAGCCAAGACCTTCAGAGGTGCTTGCTGATGGTGGAGGAACTACAGAATGGGTAGTAGAGGAAGGTAGTTACAAATATCAACGCAGGCTGCGTGACCAGTTGCAGAAACATGGATTGTAATTGACATGAGTATTTTTGTCCTATTTAAGAATAGGCTTGTGCATGTACACACATATGTTAAGCAAATACTTGAGTTACTCATTTTTGAATGAGTAATTGAGATGTGTTAAGTGGTTAAGTGTTGTGAACCTATATGATTATATTGGGTTATGAGACACTAAAGGACTAAGCATTCCTTGAAGACCTTAT
>NW_008336933.1:9631252-9635495 GCF_000622305.1 Nannospalax galili
TGCAACAACCCAATCCAGACAGGACAACAAATGGCCCAGACCCTTCAGGGATGAAAGTATGGGTCACTCCTCCAGGGAACGAGCCAAGACCTGCAGAGGTGCTTGCTGATGGTGGAGGAAATACAGAATGGGTCGTAGAGGAAGGTAGTTACAAATACCAACTTAGGCCACGTGACCAGTTGCAGAAACATGGATTATAATTGACATGAGTATTTTTGTCCTATTTGGTTAAGAATAGGCCTGTGCATATATACACATATGTTAAGCAGATACTTGTGCTATTCTTATTTGAATGTATAATTGAGATAAGTGTTTTAAGTACTTAAGTGTTATGAACCTAAATGATCATATTGGGTTATGAGACACTAATGGACTAAGCATTCCTTGAAGACCTTATCACTTGCTCCAAGATATATAATGCATTGGTCATTGTATTATGGGATAGTTATATCACGTTAGGTGAAATTATGACCTCAACATTGTTTTCATTTGAAAATTAAGCATGACATAGAGATATGATGCTATTGTGTGTCAAATTGACAAGGGGTGGACTTGTGAAGGCTAATCCTGGGTGTCAACTTCATTGGATCTGGGATTAACTGAAATAAAAGAGATCTTCTTGACTGGATCATCTAAAGCCTGAAGACACACCCTAAATGTGGGTGTTACCTTCTGATGGCAGCTGGTATAAAAGGCCAAGGCAGAGGAGAACACCAGGCTTCTTGCTGCTTGCCTTCTCTCTCACTGGTGAATTCATCTTGCTGCTGTAGACTGAAGACTAGCTGATCTTTTGGAATTTGTCAGACCTTCAGCACCAAATCGGAACTACTGAGACATCGTGGACTGAGTGACTATGGATTCTCAGCCTCTCCAGTGTGGTGCAGCCATTGTTGGACTACGCAGACTCTATCCTGTGAGCTAAGATGATAAATCTCTATGCATATATATATTCATTCTACAGGTTCTGTTTCTTTAGAGAACTCTAATACAGATTGTGGTACCAGGAGTGGTTCTCTTTCTTTAGAGAACCCTGACTAATACACCCCCCTCACTGGCTTATGGACTTACTAACCCACACATCACTTGCCAATCTACCCCCCTCTAAACTACAACTCTTCCATGTCATGTTTCTTGAAAACCCCTCGCTCACTCTTAATTCCTGCCCTCCTCTCAATCCAGCTTCCCACCTCCCTTCCAGTAAACTGCTCACTCACTTGTGCTTGGAAATGCTTCAGGAACTCTCCTACCAGGATCCCCTAATTTCCCCAGATCCCCTACCAAACCCAACCCTGACTTGGTTTATGGACAGAAGTTTAACTCACCCCAACGGGGTGCCACAGGCCACAGTATCTCTCACAGATGTCATTGAGTCAGGACCCCTACCACTTGGAACCATGTCACAAAAAGCCAAACTTGTGGCACTCACCAGGGCCCTAATTTTAGCCAAGGACATCTTACTCCAGCATCCCTCCCCTCTACATGACTATTTATCTGCTTTCACCCTTCTAAGGAAACTACTCAGGGAACACGCTGACTGGATTATTCCCCAGGCTTCTAAAGGCCAAACTGACTACCCACTTCAACCTGGAGATCATGCCTATCTTCAGGTTTACACCCAACAGAAAGGAGTAAAGAAAACCCTCCAGCTGTGTTGGACTGGTCCTCATCTGGTGATCCTGTATACCCCGACAGCAGCCAAGCTCTCGGGACAACCTGGTTGGATTCATCTCTCCAAATTAAAACCACCAAGGAACACAGCAAGTACCAGGCCACCACTATTGGTCTCTTAAATCAAAAATCTCTAGGACCCCTCCCTTAACACCAATCCAGGAATGAGTTTTCTATTCTTCCCTCTGAACCCCACCTCAGCCATTCCCCACTACACCTACCCACCTGTTTCTATAAATTTGAAATGAGACAAAGATAATATATAGATAATCTTAAAATTTCTAAGGTTGTAGCTTAGTCATCTACTCTAAGGATGCCTAGTCAAGGTTTATTTAAGGATGTTGCCCAAGCTCTATCTACATAGCACATGGTAATTAAAAGTACCAGACTGGTGCTGGTGTAACTAACCTTGTTGGATGTTTAATAACCAGACTCTAAGGCCTATACTAATCTGGTCAGAGGGACTTAAAGGGACAAATTTTTGTTCCTTGCCCTCCAAGGTCAAACAAGTTCCAGGGGTCTATGGGGCATCTCTCGAAATGTCCTGTAACTGTGTTGAATCACCTGTCCTCTTGTTCAGGGAGGCCATGGAGACCCCAGAGAATGGACTTGAAATAGTGTCCAGTCTGCAAAAAGGAGGGTCAACACAGAGGAAACATTTCCTCCATGCCTCCAAGCAAAGCCCCAATCAAGCAGGACCTCTTGATTTATCTTCACGTAGATGGAACTGGTAAAAGAAAAGCCTGAGGAGCCAGCCCCCCCTCCAAGCCCATATGACCCCTGAGGACCAAATCCTCATATGACCTTAAGAGTAAAAATGAATTGGTTTATTTGGGCCAACAGTATGGTCTTAAACACCCAAAAGGAAAGTATAGCCAAAAATTAAAGTCATCAGTATATTTTAAGAGTTCAGAGATTATACATGTTATTTAGACAATTATCTCTCATTGATGATTTTGTTCCTAGTAACATGTAGAGACTGCTACCTTAGACAGCAGGGGTCCCCAACAATGCTACTCAGATGTAAGACTTCAAATCTTGGTCTGCTATACTGTAGTGCTCACCTACAGCTAAGGGAGACAACCCACTATTGTTCTAGCCTAAAAAATTAAATGATGGCTAAATTTGTTTTCTCTCCCTATCTAGAAGCCTTTGGGGGGAGACTGCCACTATGTCTAGCCACTCCAACAGCTATCAAAATGCCTGAAAACAAATCCTGAGTCCATCACTCTCAAGTTCAGCCTTGGTGGAAGAAAAAATTTAAAAAAAGAGCTATTACCTTGGTGCTAATCATTGCTCCTTGCCTCTTCAAATATTCTCAGGACCAAAATCCAAAGACTAACTCTTACTAATTTTAATCAGTTGTTACTTTCCATCCCTCCACATGTATACAAGCACCTGTCAACCATCGAGGACCCTGTTGAGATGCAGGAAGAGGGAACCCCCGCTGTCTGATCGACCCCTAATCCAGCCCCCCCCGCCCCATGCCAATGTCAACCCTGTCCAGCAGGAACTAGCAAGATGACAACAGCACCCCCTATCCTATAATACAAAAGGCTAGAATGTTAGGGTTCAGATACACAGCAGCCCTGCCCCCTCACCAAGAGGGCCTCATGGTTCCACAAGCCCCTGAGAAAAGCACCTAGGTCTTTGAAGTCAAAAGCAGACTTTTCTCCACAGTTTGGTCAGCACAGCAGGCTTCCCCTTTGATCTCTAAAGAGGGCAGGTTTTAACAGTCTGGCTCTCCTGCCCTACCCCCAATCCTACCTTCAGCACCTCCCAGAAGCCTCCCCCTATAAAATACTCCAGCTCACAACCCACGGGCAGACATTTTCCCTACCTGGAAGGGAATCTGTCCCATGTGTTCCTTTGCTAATAAACTGTATTCTGCTGGAGTTTTATCTGTTCTGGTACTTTCTGCTGATCAACTGGTTTCATCCATTGCCTACTTCATCTATCAATAGTGATATATATTTATATATTTTTTATATAGTGGTATTAGCTCTTCCTTAAAGTTTTAGTAGAATCAAGCAGTGACTCCATCTGGTCCTGGGCTTTTCTCTACAGAGACATTTTATTACTGCTTCACTATGGTTGCTATGGATTTGTTTGAGTTGTTTTTATCCTCTTAATTTTGGTAGTCATATGTGTCTAGGAATTTATACATTTCTTCTAGATTTACCAGTTTTTTACATTATAAATTTTCAAAGCATTCCTTAATGATCCTCCAGATTTCACTGGATTCTGTTGCAATAGCTCCCTCTGATTTCACTGAATTCAGTCTTCTCTTTCTTTTGGTTTGGGTAGGAGATTGTTATTCTTATTTATCTTTGCAAAGAACCACTTTTCAGGGGCTGGAGAGATGGCTCAGCAGTTAAGAGCACTGACTGCTCTTGCAGAGGACCTGGGTTCCATTCCCAGCACCCACATGGTGGCTACTAACCATCTTTAACTCCAGTTCCAGGGGAATCCGACGCCCTCGTCTGACATCTGCAGCATTGCATGACACAGGTGCACTCACATACATGCAGGCAATACACTCATACACATAAAATAAAAACAGTAAAACACATTT
>NW_008336933.1:9635508-9637928 GCF_000622305.1 Nannospalax galili
AGATGGCTCAGCGGTTAAGAGCACTGACTGCTCTTGCAGAGGACCCAGGTTCAATTCCCAGCACCTATATGGTGGCTACGAACTGTCCTTAACTCCAGTTCCAGGGGAATCCGAAGCCCTCTTTTGACTTCTGCGGCATTGCATGACACAGGTGCACTCACATACATGTAGGCAATATGCACACTATACACATAAAATAATAAATAAAATATATATTTTTAAAAAAGAACCACTTTTCATTGTGACTCTAGTATTTTTCATTTAGCCTCCATTTTTTAACTTCTGTCCTTATTATTTCTTGCTGCCTAGTGCTTTCATTTGCTTGTTTTTCTAAGGCCCTAAGCTGCATCACTAGGTTGAGATCTGATTTTGGAGGCAGAGACAGGCAGACCTCTGTGAGTTCAAGGCCAGCCTAGTCTACATAGTGAGTTGCTGGTCAGCTAAGGCTACAGGGAGACCCTGTCTCAAAAAAACAAAACAAAACAAACAAAAAAAAAACCACTTTCCTATTAGATCTGCTTTAGCTGCATCCCAACAATTCTAGTAAATTGTGGCTTTGGTTTTTTGTTTTTGTTTTTTTTTAATTCTAGCAATTAAAAAAAAAAATTTCTTCCTGATTTCTTCAATGACTGAGCTCAAGTTTTATTGTTTAGTTTCCAAGTGTCTTTGTAGTTTCTCTTACAGTTGTTTCTCAGTTTTATTCCACTATGATCTGATAAGATATAAGAAAAATTAAGGGAATCATTGAAATTTGCATTCAAAGTCTTATTTGTTCCTCCTGTTGGAGTCAATCCATTTTATAGAAAACAGACATCATTTACAAAACATCCGTTTTTTTTTTAATGTCTGCTTTCCTAAAGTTTCTGAGTTTGAGATGATTCAAATCACTTACTTCTTTTGAACCAAATCCACATCTTTGGCATTGGCAAACAGAATTATTCTATTCTTTGTACCTTTTACCCCCTACACTAGAGTCAGGGCATGAAATGTAGTAGTGAACCTTCGCAGCTCTGCATTGTCAGCTCACTGAAGCTAGACGCCCAGGTTCCAGTGTGGTTCCAGGAGAACCAAAGGGCAGGAAGGATTTCTCCATGCAGAGCAATCATGAGAGCACTACATTTGATGGGTTTCACCCCTAGGTACAACAAAGTGAGTTTTCTCTTAAGACTTCTTGGGTTATTGTCATCTTCTTGGCATTCCTCATTAGATAACAGAGGCCCAGCATCCTAACCTCCAAGATCACAGCAGGACAGAAGCTGCCCCAAGACTATTTCCTGCTGTTAAAATTGAGTGTCCATGTTAGACATCCCAGGTCACTTGCAGCTAGGTAGCTACTGCAGGAGCTTCATTGGCTATGACCAGTTTGCTCTCAGCCGAGCTTCCGAGACCAGTGCAAAAGTTGCTTTAATGTAAATCGAAATACAAATTGCATTGTACACAAAACAACGTAATGATGGTGCTAATCTCATGGCATAAATAAGCACTGCCAAGGGTTGAGGCTCTGGTGACATGGAAACCCAGGTTCTGTTTGGGAAGAAGATATTTTATGTAGGGTTTTTTAAGCTCTATGAGAGGTAGGGAGCCTCAGTGATGCATGCAACCCAACCCTGGAGTGGTTCAACACAATCTAGAGGTGGAAGAGGTCCCATATCCAGATGATGGTAGCCACTGAGTTTCTCAGGACTATGGTCACCTTGTCCATTGCCTTTGTCCACCCTGCCTGGGACAGGCTGGAAGAGAGCTGGGGGGGGGCGTCTCCCTCCATTATCATCTGCTCCTCTAGCTCTTCCACTCTCATAGCAGCATCTGGACTGCTTATGAAAAATAAGCATAATATCTCTTAAGGAAATAGTTTATCTTAGACACCTACAGCCTCAAAAGAGGTGTTGCCTTATCAGCATAAGCAAAATACCATATTAAGCTCTTGTCCTTACCCTAGAGCTGCCTTCCTGTGACTCTGGAACATTAGACAAGGGGCTCCAGAGTTAGTACCTGGAAGCTTAGTACAGCTTTTCAGACAGAGGCAGACAAAGGGAGCAGAACAAAAACCAAGGGTCCCAGAGTCCAACCTTCCAGGGTGGGTAGAGCAAGTGATATCTAGGCTGTGGTGGTTCTGCCTTGTACGAGTGTCCTTGAATGTGGGGTTGGGTGAATGCAGCACATAGAAGCGTGTGGAGGAGCAGCTTTCTAGGTCTTGGCAAAGAAAGCTGACTAGAAAGCTATCTTTATATTTTTAAGAAATGGGGAAGAGGTTTCAGCCAAGTTCCATCACTGTGTTCTCTCTCCCTGTCCCCAGACTGTCAGCTGGAAGTGAACCTCCTAGTGAAAGAGGGGAGCCCTGTGCTAGAAGTCCCCATAAACCTGTACTGTAATTCTTTGTATATAGAAAAAAGTACTGTAAAGTTTCTTTACTCAAAAAA
>NW_008336933.1:9638005-9642327 GCF_000622305.1 Nannospalax galili
TATATATATATGAAATTAGCCTAGTGTGGTGGCACACACCTTTAATCCTAGCACACAAAGGCAGAGACAGCAGATCTCACCTGGTCCACATAGCAGTTCCAGGCCAGCTGGAGCTACAGAGAGACCTTGTCTCAAACAAACAAAACAAAAACAAAAGACATAAGCAATTATTCTAAGTCTTTTATAATTATTAAGATACGCTTTGTGGCCTAGAATGTGGTCTATCTTAGAGAAGTTCCCATGGGCTACTAGGGAAAAAGTATGTTCTGTGTGTGTTGGATGGAATAGTCTATAGATACATGTTAAATCCACTCAATCTGTCGTTCAGTTAAACCGTGAAGTCTGTTCATTTTCAATTTAGATGGCCTATCTAAAGACACCTCACTATTCTTGTATCAGGATCCATTAATCTTTTTTTTTTTTTTTTTTTTTTTTTTTTTTGAGACAGGGTCTCCCTGTAGCCCCAGCTGGCCTGGAACTCACTATGTAGACCAGGCTGGACTTGAACTTACAGAGATTTACCGCCCCCCCGCCTCCCGAGTGCCGGGATTAAAGGCATTTGCCACCAAGCCCAGATAGGATCTATTAATCTTTTGTACTCATTAGTGTTTATTAAACTGTGTCCCTGTGGGTCTCTCCCTCCCCTCGTGGGTCGTTGGCCACCGACCCATGAGAACAAAGGGAGCAGAAGTGATGAACAGGCTCAGGACAGCCAGTGAGCACGACGGGAAAAAGACTTTCTGGGGAGGCAGATTCAGTGGTACAGCTCCGTTTATTCAGTGGGGGTTAGGGAAAATATAGTGTGGAGGCAGCAGCCAAAGCCTCAGCTGATAGGTGCTCATAGTATGCTTTATTTACATGTGGTAGGTGGATCCTATCATCCAACTATAGGGCAATACCTGGGGGCAGTTTTATTGCAGGTTACTATGCCAAAGGTCATGTTCTAAATAAGGTCAGGCATCCGTGCTTGGCAGCACTCTCCAGGTAAGTCCGGCAGGGAGCAGGAGGCCCCTGCTGAGAAAGGGAGTCCTTCCATATTAGCGCACAGCCCCTTAGAGCTATCCAGACATGGAGGACTACAACCTTAGCAGCAGGGTCCCCCAGCAGGCCCCAATATATAGTGTGTATGCATTTATAACTGTTATATCTAATTGAATTATTGCCTTTATTGATGTAGTGACCTTCTTTGTCCCATCTTACTAATTTTAGTTTTAAGTGTACTTTATCAGATATCAGAATAACTACACCAGCTTGTCTTTGATTTCTATTCACTTGGTAAGGTTGACTTCCATCCTTCCTGTCTTTGCCAGTGGGAGACAATGGGTAGTTGGATCTTATTTTTAAATCTAGTTAGTCAATCTGCATCTCTTTACTGATGAATTTAGGCCATTTACATTTAATGTTATTATTCAGAGATGTTTGCTAATTCCTGTAATTTTGTTGATTTTTCTTGTTGGATTGCTGTTTGTTCTCTTTTCTCCCCTACTAATGTAAGGGGTGTTGGACATGATAGATTCCTTCCTAGCCCTTCTTTATTCAGATATTCCTCTCATAAATTTATTCTTTCCTGGGTTCTCATCATTCTTCTCTGTGTGAAACTTTTTTTTTTTTTTTGAAGCAGGGTCTCCCTGTAGCCCCAACTGTCCTGGAACTAACTATGTAGACCAGACTGGCCTTGAACTCACAGAGATCCACCTGCCTCTGCCTCCCAAGTGCTGGGATCAAAGGCATGCGCCACCACGCTCAACAAAACATTCTTTTAAGTATCTTTCACAAGTGCTGGCTTGGTGGTCATAAACTGAGTTAATTTTTACTTGTTTTGAAATGTCATTTCACCTTGGTTTAATTAATTAGAGTTTTTGAGATAGGGTCTCATTTGGCTCAGGCTGGGCTCAAACTTGCTATGAAGCCAAGGATGGCCTAGAGCTTCTGAGCCTCCTGTCTCCATCTCCCAATTGCTGGGATTATAGGAATATCCCACCATATGTGGTTTATGTAATGCTGGGGATTAAACCCAGGGTTTTGTGCATGCTAGGTAAGCACTCTACCAACTGAGCCCTATCCTCAGGCTCAGTTGATTTTAAGATAGTTTTGTTGTATATAGCAATCTTGGTTGGCAGTTATTTACTTTCAGGTCTTAAAATATATTGTTCCATGCTTTCCTGACTTTTAGGGCTGCTGATCAAAAATTTAATGTTATTCTAGCCTAGCGTGGTGGCGCACACCTTTAATCCCAGCACATGGGAGGCAGAGGCAGGCAGATCTCTGTTCTATGAGCTCAAGGCCAGCCTGGTCTGCATAGCGAGTTCCAGGCTAGCTGGGGATACAGGGAGACCCTGCCTCAAAAAAAAAAAAAAAAAAAAAAAAGTTAATGTTTTTCTGATGTTTTCCTTTGTAGTTTTTTTTTCTTTCAGCTTTTTTGTTTGCTCTGTTTTGTTTTGAGACAGGGTCTCCCTGTAGCCCCAGCTGCCCTGGAACTCACTGTGTAGACCAGGCTGGCCTTGAACTCACAGAGATCTGCCTGCCTCTGCCTCCTGTGTGCTGGGATTAAAGGCGTGCACCCCACACCCGGCCTCCTTTCAGCTTTTACTACTGTTTCCTTGCTTTATATTATTTTACCTCTTCACTATGTCATGGAGAGATTCTTCTCTGGTCATGTCTATGTAGATGCCTCCATTCCTTTATCTAAATTTGGGAGATTTTTCTTATAATTTCAGTGAACCACTTCTGCATACCTTTAGTTTTGATCTCAGTTCCTCTCTCATGTGTTTTTTGGGTTTTGTTTTCTATGTCCATGACTGTTTTGTCTGTATGTTATGTAAGTGCACCTGTACAGGCATGAAGAGGCCAGAAGAGGTTATCCAATCCCCTGGAACTGGAGTTAGAGATGGTTGTTAGCTGCCATGTGGATGCTGGGAACAGAACCCAGGTTCTCTACAAGAGCAGCCTGTGCCTTTAACTACTGAGCCATTTCTTCAGCCCCTTTCATGAACTCTTAACTTTGATCTCTTGATAATACAAAAATAGGTTGGAAATGAAAAAACTGAATAAACAATCAAAACATTTATCAAAGGGGTGCTACTGCAAGTATTATCTCCCCCCACAAACTTCCTACACTTTAGGGGGAGGCTCAATGGAATTTTAGGGCCTGTTGGCTAGTGTGAATTAGGAACATCAAGAGCCAGAAAAGTAATGAGCGTACGCCAGCAAAGAGGGTGAATTTCCACAGTGCTGGTTTCCACTGGTCTTCCTCCCCCCGCTTTTTTTTTTTTTGGCCTTTTTGAAGCAGGGTCTCCCTGTAGCCCCAGCTGTCCTGGAACTCACTATGTAGACCAGGCTGGCCTTGAACTCACCGAAATCCGCCTGCCTCTGCCTCCCAAGTGCTGGGACTACAGGCGTGTGCCACCATGCCCGGCTTCATCCTCCTTTTTTTAACTGTGGCGGCGCAGGCATTCCAGTGCTGCCCAAGTAAACACTGTTAAAGTCTCAGGCTTTAAGAGGAAGTACTCCAGCTTCAAAGGATGGAGTGGATAAAGGGACAGTAGCTCTGAAAAGGCAAGTGCCAAGTTCCGGAGACCTTTATGGAGCTTCTACCAGAGTCCTTTAAAAGCTTAAGGAATCCTGGACTTAGTGCTGATACCCCTTCCCCGTGCACCAGAAGCGGGGCAGGAAAGGGGCGGGGCGAATTGTGGGCGGGGCAAAAGGAGGAGAGGGGCGGAGCGGAGTGTACCGAGCTGGCGGTGGAGAGAAGCACTGGGAACCGCGAGCATGTCCACGCTGCGTACACTGCGAGAGACGCCCCGGCACTTACTGGTCTGTGAGAAATCCAACTTCAGCCACGACAAGTCGCGCCACCGGCATCTCGTGGAGACGCACTATCATAATTACAGAGTGAGTTAGGCCCTACTCGGTCTCTGGAGGAAGAATTTGGGACAGAGCCCCACAGGGTTTCGGGAAGCGTTTGGCTTGCGGGGAGCGGGGAGTGATGAGTCTGTTGCCAGGCATGCTGGGAATTGTAGTCTCACTGCGCTGACCTCGTTGTTTGCGGAAAGGACTACAACTCCCAGTGTGCATCGGGCGTGGGCGGTACTCTTCCTGTTAAGGAGGAACCTAATTCGATGGTTGCCTCGAGCTTTCCAAAGCTAGACTGGCAGCTGGTTACACTGTCCTCTGGAGATTTGAGTCCTTCTCATCCCCTCGGGAGCTCTGTGAGTGCCTGGGCGGGCACAGGAGAGTTACGAGACTGCTACCGCCCCGAAGGTTAAAGTTTCGCCCTAAATTCCGGTGGATCATGCGCCTTGAGCCCCTCTTTCGCTGCACAC
>NW_008336933.1:9642992-9657271 GCF_000622305.1 Nannospalax galili
GGTGTTAAGCTTCATAAAAGCAAGACTTTGACTTACACATTCCAATAGGTTTCATTTCTTATTCCTGAATGTGGGCTACTATCAAAAGAACTGAAAGGCCTGGTCATGGAAATTGGGCCCTATTACTCTGTGAAGCACTTACCTCTTCATGAATTAATTACGCATGAATTCATCAACACCTTTGTAAAGAAAGGTAAGAAAATCATAGAGTCACATAATGAACAAGGCAAGATGAGGAGACAGGAAAATCACAGCAAAATACTGGGGTTCTGTGCTTGTTTTGAAAAGGGCCTATGGGATGGGGCTGGAGAGATGGCTCAGCAGTTAAGAGCACTGGCTGCTCTTGCAGAAGACCCTGGTTCAAATCCCAGTACCCACATAACAGCCTACAACCATCCATAGCTCTAGTTCCAGGGGATCTGACACCCTCTTCTGTCCTCTGCAGGCATTTCAGGACACAGGTGCACTTATGTACATGCAGACAATACACTCATACACATAGTTTTTTTCAAAAAAAAAAAAAAAGAAAGAAAGAAAGAAAGAAAGAAAGAAAGAAAGAAAAAAAAGGGCCTATGGGGATAGTCTACATCCCCATAGGTTACAGGTTCCATTCTGAGTCCATTCTTGGCCTGTTGGTAGGAAACTTATGGAAAAAGATGCTAAGTGGGGAAGCAGTGTAGCTGGAACATAGCCTCTGTGTGTTCCAGCTTCTCTGAGGCATGTGTTGGGTTTATTAGGTGAGTTGGAGCAATGGTAGGTGTTGACTATTTCCTACCTGGAAGATTAGTTGTCCACTAACATTGTGTTATTTCTTTGTCTTAATTTCTCTTCTCTTTGACTTTCTTTTATAGGTTCGTGCTGTGCATTAACATACAATACTAGTATTGATGAAGATAATACTGTTGCCCTCCTACCAAATGGTAACAACACTCATTTTTTCCTTTTCATCAATTATAAAAGAAATATATACTGTTTTGTTTTGTTTTTAAAAAGTCATGCAGTTCTATACAGGGTAAAGTGAAACTCCTCCCCACCCTTCAAACTGCTTTTCTTAGAAGGAGCAGCTTCATATTCTTCGTGAATTTTCTATGAATTTATAATCATAAACTTTTTAATGATAGTATACTGCATTGGTTCTCAGTAGTTGTTTTCCCCAAGATTCACATCATAGATATTTTCCTATATCAGTGCATATTGTTCTGACTTAGAAGTTTTTGTTTGTTTTGGTTTGCCTTTTGTTTTGAGTCAGAGTCTTGCCATTTAGTTCAGGCTGGCCGCATATGTGCTGCAATCCTCCTGTCTCAGGTTTCTAAGTTTTGGGCTCATAGGTGTGCACCACCACATCTATACCTGTCTTAAAAATACTTGAAGTAGCTGGGTGTGGTGGCGCATACCTTTAATCCCAACACTCCAGAGGCAGAGGCTGGAAGATCTCTGTGAGATCCAGGCCAACCTGGTCTACATAGTTCCAGGCCAACTGGGGCTACAGAGAGACCCTGCCTCAAAAAAAAAAAAAAGAAAAAAAAAATTTACTTGCAGTAATGTACAAATCATGGTTTAATGGTTCCTTCCTTAATAAAAATTTAATTATTTCTAGTTTTGCTACTATAACTAGTAGCCGTTTATGTATATATGTGTGGATAATATCACCAACCATGGCGGTTCACACCTGTAATCCCTGCACTTGGAAAACTGAGACAGGAGGATTGTGGTAAATTTGAGGCCAGTCCAGGCTACATTGCAACTTCCAGGCCAGTCAGGGCTATGTGGCTAGATAATATAAATGTACTGTAAATAATGTCCTCATAGGTAGTTATTATACTGATATCTCATTGCTCAGGTGTTTTGCTTTCTTAGTCAAAGAATATAAGCCATTTCACTTCTATGGGAACTATTGTTTGATTTATAGGGAAATTAATTTTATCCCTGGATAAAGATACTTATGAAGAAACTGGACTTCAAGGTCGTCCATCTCAGTATTCTGGCAGAAAAACTATGAAATTTAGTAAGTATTATGTGTATTCCATTAGTACAAGCCAGTAATATTCCTATAATAAAATATAAATGTTTGATTCAAATCTGATGTCTGTGGTTAGAAAAATGTGGTTCTTTCTTTGCTTTTAAAATTTGGATTCACTGGGCTGGAAAGATGGCTCAGCAGTTAAGAACACTGGTTGTTCTTGCAGAAGATCTGAGTTCGGATCCCAGCACCCACATGGCAGCTAACAACTGTCTATAACTCCAGTTCCAGGGGATCTGACAGCCTCTTCTGTCCTCCGAGGGCATTGCATGACTACAAGTGCACTTACTTACATAATTTGGATTAATGGAGCTGTTGGTTGGACTTTACAGAGGATTAGATGATGGTGTTAAATTTATTTCTCTTTGGCTGTACGCTGCATTTAATAAAGATTGTAGAGTTGGACTAGTCTGTTAGATACAATAGAAGTTGACA
This sequence comes from Nannospalax galili, assembly GCF_000622305.1. NCBI lineage: Eukaryota > Metazoa > Chordata > Mammalia > Rodentia > Spalacidae > Nannospalax > Nannospalax galili. The sequence continues at coordinate 9,645,448 of NW_008336933.1, forward strand.
ACTTGTGCTTGGTATAGAATTTCTTTATGGTTACTAGTAAAAGTTCACCCATGAGTGAAGTGCTGCGGTTTTGATGACAGTATTGAAATGGCAGAACTAACTCCATTTTGTTCTGACTGACTTCTGCTTTAGCCTGTCTTTTTGCCCAGCCATTCCCACCGCAACCAGCCAGGCAGAATGTGTTATGCGGGTAGTTTCAGGGAGTACAGTTTTTCTACAATTCTGGGAAACTTAAAAGAAGCCAGGTAGCATGTCCAGCAACACATCCTCCCTCCCAGGTATACCTGCATCTCCCTGGAGCCCATTGTTTCTGCAATTCTAAGAAACTTTTTTTTCCTAATTGAAACTTTTGTTAACTGAAAACCTCTTTGTTAACTGACCTGCCCTAGTGTGGTGTAACAATGGTGCTCTGTTGTAACTATGGTTATTGGCTTTGCCTCTGGCATGATTTAATTGTGTTTTTAAGCTTTATAAACCCTGTCCTGCTTCTCCTTAGGGTCGAAAGTTCTTTTGGGCATTAGCTCCCTCTCTGACCACCATCTATTAGTAAAGGACTCCTAATTCAAACATCACTACGTGGTGTTCCTCTGTGCATCTTCCTCAGTATTTCATTTGGAAGCCCCTTCAAGATCGCCACTTAGGCTCATCCTCGCTCTGAATCTCCCTGGCTTGATGAATTGTTGTAGGGAGTCGCCCCCTGAGATGTTCCAGGGCCCCATGACTCATCAGAGCCAGAGAGTCCTGGAATGACTGCTGCGTGACCCCAAAAACCAAAACTGATTGAGTCCTTCTGGTCCTCCCAGGAGACAAGTTCTGTTATTTCTAGTTTGGAGCTCCATTCTAGTCTGGTCTGGCACCTAATGGGAATGTGATCCTAATGGGGGCCTGCCCAAGGCCTTTCTCAATAGCCAACACCTTGACTGAGGAGGTCATCTGGTAAACTGGTGCATCATTAGAAACTGGTTACTCTGGTCTCTGTTCATGTCTGTTTTGTGTATACTAGTAACTGTATGATGAGTGATTGGGCAGTTGGATGAAGTAAGTTCTGCTCTGAATAGCACCTGTCCAGAGGGTCCTGTCTTTTGTCTATCGTGAAATGAGAGTATGTCCTTGTTTGTTTTAACTGCTGCCCAGGTTTTGCCTTTCCTTCTTCCCTGATTCTCACTGAGAACCAGGGAGCCAGCCTGCCCTCCTAGATTGGTAGGTCTAGTAAACTCTGTGTCTCTAACCTTCTGCCATTGCTTTACAACTATCCATTCTGACAGGCTTGTGTCTGTTTTGCAGCTTTCTGCTCTCTCTACCCTACTGAGCAGCCCCCTCCCATACCTGGGGCACTCTTTCCCCTTCACTCAGGCCTATTCTGGTGACCTGTCTTCTCTCCACCCCCAGTTGCTTTTCTCTGAGGTTCTCTGCTCTGCAAGATCCACAGGTCTTTTACTCTATGGCTCCAGCTGCAGCCCCTGTTCTGAAAGTCCGCAGTTACCTCTGAGTTCCTTCCCTGTCTCCCCTGGCCCTCTACTAGGGGAAAAGGGGAGAGAATGGAATGTAGCTCAGGACTTAGAGCCAGAACGCTGCCCACTGAAGCCTGTCATCTGCCCCTCTGTGATGATAAAATGAAAGGAAAAATAAAAGGGTTTCAGTCAGGCTAAACTGTCCCAGTTGAGACTCATTTCTCTGAACATAGTATTCCTGGATGTTAGGACAGATGATGAACTCTGTGACTCTCTTCCTCATACCCCTCCCTTTCTCCACCCTGCTGAGGACATGGGTTGGCATTTATCTCTAGATGACTTCCTAAGAAAATGCTGTTCTACTTTGCCTTACTACTAAAAAGAAAAAAAATGGAGCCCACTCACTTTTTATCAGTTCAGAATGACCATAGATCCACCCCCTCCACCCTCAGATTTGCTCCTCAGCAGCTCAAAGGAAAGTGGGAAGAGTAGATGGGTGCATTTGGGACCCATATACAGAGGGGTGGACTGTGGTGTGGGGAAGGCCTCAAATTTCAAAGTTTTAATGTTGCCTAAAAAGGAAAAAAAACAGTTTTGTCTAAAATTAATGTGCCTGATTGTACCAGAATGTAAGGAGACAGGAAAAGTCCAACTCAAGGATATATAGTAAATTATAAAAGGCCAGAGAAAATGTAAACTTGATTTGCTTTGGTTTAATTTTGGTTGGATTTCTTCATAAGAAAAAGAATAATGTTTCTTTACTACAAAATGTTTCAGTTTAAAATGGGATTATATAGAGCTGGGCATGGTGGTGCATACCTTTAATCCCAGCACTCAGGAGGCGGAGGCAGATGGATCTCTGTGAGTTCAAGGCCAGACTGGTCTACTAGTGAGTTTCAGGCCAGCTGGGACTACAGGGAGACCCTGTCTCAGAAAGATAAATAAATAAATAAATAAATAAATAAATAAATAAATAAATAAATAAGGATTATATTCTTTAGGAAAGGATAGTGACTTATTCAAACCATTACAGTATCTGTTATAGACATCAGTAGCCAAGGCTACCACATCCACAAGCAAATTAAAGTTGACCTCCTGAAGACCTCTACTTCTTGGTCTTTGACCTAGGAAGGATACAAATTTAAAATGCCTTATAGCTAATAACTCTCAACATTAGATACACACAGGAATATTTTTGGCTTGATGAAACAAGAGAAGGAAAGAACAAAGTAATTTTTATTATTTATAAACTTACCAAAATGTCAGGTGTCTCTCCACTGTTTAATTTTTGTATAATTTGAATGAAATATATATTCTTTCTTCTACTTTAAGTTGTTTCCATTGATTTGATGGATTTATCCCTTCACCCGGATTCTAAGAAATCTGAAAGAATATCTTGGTCCTTCAAAGAAAAGAAGCCTTTGAAATTTGATTTTCTTTTGGCTTGGCATCATACAGGTATGAAATATAAATTATGTAATGATACAGTGATTTTGAAATCTAATTGTTAACTTAAAAAAGAGTAAGGGAGCTGGGCATGAAAGCACACACCTTTAGCCCCAGCACCTGGGAAGCAGAGGCAGGTGGCTCTCTGTGAGATCGAAGCCAGACTAGTCTACATAGTGACTCCAAGCCAGCTGGGGCTACAGGGACACCTTGTCTAAAAAGCCAAAAAAAAAGTAATGGAGGATTGAGTAATGATTCATCCCTATGGTCAAGGGTTATATGGCACACATGGGTTTATGAACATTATGAAGGGAGCTGCTTTAATCCTTCAGATGTACTGAGAACCTTAATTCACGATAGCCTTGTTCTGAAGCCAACTGTTAGCTTTTATCTATTTCTCCCCTTCCTTCCCTCCAGTTAAACAGCCTTGACTAGAATACTTTAAATCAGCACCAATTATAATTATATATGTGATCTGTTTACTCATTACTTCTGGGTAATAACTCAGGCATATCATTAAATGTCAGATAACACTTGTTGTGACTTTTAATTGATTAGAATACTAAATTTAGTGCCAAGTTTGACAGTTCATCAAATATGTTAATCTACTTAAAACTGCCACGTGCATTGCTCCTTTAGAAGTGTATCTTTGGCCCCTTACAAGATTGTGAGGAATCAGAATTTTAGCAGGTTATGGTGGTGCAGTACTCTGCTTTGGAGGATAGGAAAGCACATAGGTCTATTGGCTCCTCATGGGACACGGGGTACCCCAATGGCTTTCTGTCCTAGTTTTTTTTTTTTCTTTTTAATTTTATTTATTATTTTTATTTTGTGTGTATGTGTGTATTGCCTGCATGTAGGTAAGTGCACCCGCTGTCCCCATCCCTGTCCCCTTTCCACTGATTATATCTTGCTGTTCTCCCAATTGGATCCTGGATGGCTGGTCTCTCTGCCTTGCTTTATCTCTCATTTCCTTCTTTCCAAGCTGATTTATGTGTATGAGTGTTTTGCCTGCATGTATGTAAGTGCACTCCTGAGTACAATACCCTCAGAGACCAGAAGAGGGTGTTGGATCCCCTTGAACCGGAGTTATGGATGGTTGTTAGCCACAATGTGGGTGCTGGGCACTGAACCTCAGTCTTTTGCAAGAGCATACAGGGCCCTTAACCACTAAGCCATCTCTCCATTCCCTATTTATTTTTTATTTTATGTGCATGAATGTTTTATTTGCATGTATGTAAGTGCACCATGTTTGTGTAATGTCTGTGGAGGCCAGAAGAGGCCATCGGATCCCATGGAACTGGAGTAATGAGTGGTTGTTGGCTGCTATGTGGATGCTGGGAACAAAACTGGGGTCCTCTGCAAGAGCACCCAGTGCTCTTAACTGCAGAATCTTTTCTCCAGTGTTTCCCCCCGCCCCCACATGTAGATCACCAAAGGGAACTCAATCTCCTGTAGCTATTATCTACTGTCACCTCATACAGCCCTTGGGGACCACTAACCTAATTACTCTATGGATTTGCCTATTCTAGACATTTTCTATAAATGGAATCATGCATGTGGCCTTCTGTGTATGGCTTCTTACTCTGAGCATGATTTTGGGGTTCATTCATAGTGTAAGCAGGTATCAGTATGTCACTCCTTTCTATGAATAAATACTGTTCCACTGTGTGGCTGACAGGTTTACACATTCATCAGTGAGCGGAGTCAAATAAATTTTTCTCAGGAAACTGATTTATTCCTTATCTCTTCATTCTTGTGCATCCCCCACCATTGAACCTTCCATAAACAGGGATTCCTCCATCATTCAATGTGGTTTCTGACTCCCAAGAGGGTGAGGTTTGTGAGAAGAGTCACCCTTGTTGGCTAGTCCTCTTCTGGGCCTTGTTTCCGCATCTATAGGACTGAGGGAAGTACTATCCACATGGAGGTGTAGCAGCGGCCTGACACTCAAGGCATTCTAAGTTGACAGCGATGCCCAACGAAGGGTGGCCAGGCAAACTCAACTCCTCCTCCCTTGTCATTCTCCGACCCACATCTTCCATCCAGTGTTCTCTGACGAGCTCAGACTCAAGTGAGAAATAGAATGGGAAAGCAGATATCAAGTACCAGAGGAATTAGTCAAAAGGATACAGGCAAGAATGAGCTAGAAAAAGGTTCTGTGGAGATGTTTTTAGGGTTGTGCACAGAGACAGAAAGTCAAGAATTTGGAGTCTGAAGAACTGAGACCCACATTCATCCTGACATACCCACTCTGAGTTGTGAGACCTAGGTGCCTCTTCTGTAAAATGGAATGTGATCCAATACCAAAGCTGCCCACAAGCAGGGGACTGGGTCAAGGTCACTGGCAAACTGCTTATGAATTAGCTTGCATGCTGTCTTCAATGTCCTTAGGGAAGGACCTGGATGTTTCTAGTGGCAAACACCATGTTCATTCTATGCAGGAGTAGCCTGTTAGGGTAGGCCTCATCTTCTTTGTATTTATTTTGTGTGTATGTATGTATTGCCTGCATGTAGGTAAGTGCACCCGTGTCGTGCAGTGCCCACGGAGATCACAAGAGGCTGTTGGATCCCCTGGGATGGGAGTTATAGAAAGTTGTTAGCTGCCATGTGGGTGCTGGGATTCAAACCCGAGTCTTCAGCAAGAACATTCAGTGTTGTTAACTGCTGAGCCATCTCTCCAGCCCCCTCTGTCCTAGTTTTAAAATATTTAGTGTCTCTTCTCCTTCTGTACATGGTAGATATAAAAGAGGACAAAGAGACTTATTGCAGTCTCAGTTATTTGACATCGTCTTCTCTGAGGACTGTGCATGCAGTGAGTTCTGTGTGGCTTCTTGTTCTTCAGACTACTAGTTACTTCCAGAGTTTTCCAGAAACTGTGGAATGTCTGAGATTTTATCCTAATTTCCAGCTAACAAAGTTGCACAACAGTGTCACAGGTGCAACTCTTGGGTCAGAGACAAAAGATTTGATTCTTCATACTAGCAGCAGTTGAGAGGTCTGAAAGCAGGCACTCTGATAGTGGCACTCACCATCCAAGGCCAAGGCCTGGGAACCTGGAGTCTGTTTGGATAACCCCCGTGCCCATTGGCAGTGAAGGTAGATCTTCCCTACTCAGTCCATTAACTCACAAGCCAATCTGCTCTTGAAACACCCTCACAGACACCCCCCCAAAATAAGCTTTACTACTTGTCCTACACCTAAAAAGAATCATCACATGGAGAGTGATGATCTGCATTTACACAAGTTCATCAAGTTCCAGTTGGCATAGAGCAGCACAAAGCTGACCTAGTAACGCTGGCACATGCAGTGGGTTACAGTACAGGAGGGGAATCAGAGCTTAAGGGACTCTGCCCTTTCATAGTGGGGAGTAAGCCTGCTGGCTCTGCCCAGACAGAAAGGGAGGCATTGTTTCCATCATACTGGACAGTAAGCAGGCCTGTTCTGTGTTCTGGAGGGGATGTCTATTTCTACCTCAAGGCTGTTGGCTACACAATTTGTCTGAACAGTTCCACGGGATTTTACTGGGTCTTCAAGGGGTACTTAGCATGAGATTCTACCATCATTTAGTTCGTCTTCTGTTTCCTATAGAGATTATATAGACTCCTTTCTGTAGAGTTCACTAATGTTTATATTTTATATATTAAGTTGAATTTCTTATTAAAGCAAGTAGAACCCACATGTGGTTGATTTGGAGGCATCAGGTATTTTTCAGAAAAAGTGAAAAAAGGAGCTGGAGAGATGGCTCAGCGGTTAAGAGCACTGACTGCTCTTGCAGAGGACCCGGGCTCAATTCCCAGCACCCACATGGCGGCTACGAACCATCCTTAACTCCAGTTCCAGGGGAATCCGAAGCCCTCTTCTGACCTCCGCGGCATTGCATGACATGGGTGCACTCACATACATGCAGACAGTACACTCATAGACATAAAGATAATAAATAAAATTAAATTTAAAAAAAATGAAAAAAGATGACTTCATAGTGCTGTAGCATAAGCAGCTGAAAGCAAACTAAATAATTGTAATTTTCACACGGTTTCACATGGCTTCCATTTTACTTAGTCTCAAAAGGGAATGGAAAAGGCATTGAGTATGGTGGTATACACCTATAATCCTAACACTCAGAAGAGAGGCAGAGGGTCATTAGTTTGAGGCCAGGTATATACTGAGACCCTGTTTCAAAAAAACAAGAAAAAGAATGAAAAAGGAATGGGGTCCGTCAGTTCAAGACTCATCAGAGTTGTTACAATATTACCTCAGCCTTGTATTTTAAGGTGCAGAAGAATCAACGATGATGTCGTACTTTTCCAAATACCAAATTCAGGAGCATCAGCCCAAAGTGACGTTGAACACAGTGAGAGAGCTGCAGTGCCCAGTGCTGCAGAGCAGTGAGCTCAAAGGAGAGCCCGAGGAGGCCTGCAGTGCCCTGGAGCTCTTCGACTGGCTTGGCGCAGTCTTCTGCAATGCGGACCTGTAGGTATCTGAAGTGTCTGGATCATGTAGGGCTCTTTCTTGCTGCTTATTTTCAAGAGGAATTTACTGCTTTGGATGTGATTATGTGGTGAAATATATTTTCTTTCCTTTTTATGGCAGGAATAATGAGTCTAATGATTTCATATCAACCTATTGCTGTCCCCAGCCAAGCACAGTGGTAGCCAAAGCTTGTCTGTGTACAATCACCGGCCTCATACTTCCAGAGAAGATCTATGTTCTGCTAGAGCAGCTGTGGTAAGAAGAACCGTGTTGCCTCGTGTATTTCAGTAGTTGATGCTACACTGGTATGTTAAGGACATTGCTAGTGAGGTACAAGACAGGGTCCCACACACGTGTTTTCCTCTTTTTTCTTTGTTTGGACTGTGTAGCTTTCTTCCAATTGGAGCAGTGCTACTGGGAAGTACTTAGCCTTATGGAAAGAGGAAGCAAAGCCTCAACAGATTTCTTGAAAACAAGCCACTCATTTTGCTGGTTCTGCTCCCCTGAGCAATTTTGGTACAAAGACTTTTCATTGTGAAATGGAGGGGAAAAGACTTGATCATCTCTGAATCCAAATCCTAACTAAGATGTGCTCCAACAGAAACTCTGTGAATCACTGGGCATTAATATGCTAAGTGTTGTCATGTGGGAGGGGCTATGTAAATGACATGTAGACATTGAGTCTAATGTGAAGATTTCAGATCCCATGTTGAAGAGACTACATAGACCATGATCCTGTTTATTAAGCCTACCTTCTCAGTCTTTTTCTTTTCATTAGTGCTACGGATTGAGGCCAGGGCCTTGAACATACTGTGCAAGTACTTTACCACAGAGCCACACTTCAAGCTCAGTTTTTATTTTTATTTTTTTATATTTTATTTATTTTTATTTCATGTGTATGAGTGTTATGCCTGCATGTAGGTAAGTGCACCCATGTCATGCAGTGCCCGTGGAGGACAGAAGAGGCTGTCAGATCCCCTGGAACTGGAGTTAAGGACAGTTGTTAGCTGCTATATGGGTGCTGGGATTCGAACCCGGCTCTTCTGCAAGAACAGTTAGTGTTCTTAACCCCTGAGCCATCTCTCCAGCTCCTCAGTTTTTATTTTTAAGATATCTAAGATTAAATCTTAAGGATTTTCATATTTAGGGCTATAGAGATGGTTCAGCAATTAAGAGCACTGGCTGCTCTTGCAGACTTGGGTTCTAATCCCAGCACCTACATGACAGCTAACAACAGCTGTCCATAACTCCAGTTCCAGGGGATCCAGTGCCCTCTAATGGCTTCCACAGGCATTGATCAACACAGGTTCACATACATATGTGCAGGCATTACACTCATACATATAAAATAAATAAACAAAACAAAAAGTATCTTTTTATTTTAACCCAACACCCTTTATCATATTTACTAGTTTAGTACTTAATTATTCTGTGATGCTTCATTAAACAGGAACTGAGAGCATCATTTTTTTCCAAGATTTTTTTGTTTTTTTAATTCCATGCTAGGGATCAAATTTAGGGCCTTGGCTTGGGCGTGGTGGTGCACACCTTTAATCCCAGCACTCGGGAGTCAGAGGCAGGTGGATCTCTGTGAGTTCAAGGCCAGCCTGATCTACATAGTGAGTTCCAGGACAGCTGGGGCTACAGGAAGACCCTGTCTCAAAAAGACCAAAAAACAAAAATTTAGGGCCTTAAACATGCTAGGCAAGCACTAGGCCCAGCAAGAAAATGGGATAGTGGCCAGCAAGGTGTCTCAAAAACACATGCTACCAGGCCTGACAAACTGAGTTCAATTCCCAGGACCCACAAGTTGTCCTCTGACCTCCACACATGTGTAGTGGCTTGGGCATGTCCCTCCCCCCACCACACACACACAAAATAAATGTTTTAAAAAAATGTTTATGGGACTGGAGAGATGGCTCAGCAGTTAAGAACACTGGCTGTTCTTACGGAAGACCCGGGTTCGAATCCCAGCACCCACATGGCAGCTAACAACTGTCGTAACTCCAGTTCCAGGGGATCCGACAACCTCTTCTGTCCTCTGCAGGCATTGCATGACATGGGTGCACTTACCTACATGCAGGCAATACACGCATACACATAAAAAAATAATAAAATATTTTTTAAATGTTTATTGGAGCTGGGCGTGGTGGTGCACACCTGTAGTCCCAGCACTTGGGAGGCAGAGGCAGGCGGATCTCTGTGAGTTCAAGGCCAGCCTGGTCTACATAGTGAGTTCCAGGACAGCTGGGGCTACAGGGAGGCCCTGCTTCAAAAAGACAAAAACAAAACAAACAAAAATGTTTATTGGGAAAGAAACTCTTAGATACTTTGGGAGGGGCAGGGGTTGTTCTCTTGGTTTTAAATGATTTTCTAAATCGTGGGTACTGAAGTTGTTTGCTATGTTTTTATTAGTTGATGCTTATGGAACTCACAGGATAGCACCACCTATTTAATCCATCTCTTCAAATGTTTATAGATCAGAGGTAGACCCTCAGCTTCATTAGGACATCAGAAATACCTCAGGTCCTGGATAATTTTTTTAATGTGGATATTCCTGATTTCCTGTTAAGAATTTTCTTTCTTTTTCAGTCACTACTTTGATGAACCAAAGTTAGCTCCATGGATCACCTTGTCAGTTCAAGGCTTTGCAGACAGCCCTGTGTCGTGGAGAGAGAATGAACATGGCTTTCGAAGAGGAGGAGAACACTTATACAACTTTGTGATTTTTAATAATCAGGACTATTGGCTTCAAATGGCTGTTGGAGCAAATGACAACTGCCCACCGTAAAATACAAAGTTTAAAATCCTGCTTCTGTGTATGTATGTATATTTATAAAGGCAAACACCACCGCACCCAGCTTGGAATACATTTTTTTTATATTTATTAAATCGATGAGCTGAAAAGTAAGAGTTCTCAAAGGTAAAAAGAAAACGTTTATGAGAATACAAGCTAAGAGTAATTAGAGCATTGATGATACCACTTCTTAGCCTTAGTGTATCTGCCATTTGTGGATGTGAATTTTTGTTCTTCACAGCCTGGGTGAGGGAAGGAATAGCAGAACAGCAGACAGCTTAGGGTCTGTCCAAAGTAGAACTAGCAGCAGACCTCATAAGGTGAGGCCTCAAAAGGATAGACTTAGTTAAGGGCAAACTGAATGAACTTGTTCGCTTCCCTCCCGTCTTTATCCCCAGAGTCCAGGGAACAGCCAGGACTTACTTGCCTGTCTGGAGGGAGAACAATGCTCTTGAGATTGTCTGTTATACATCCACCTATCATTTACATTCTCACCTAGGGAGGAACTTAGAGATTGTTTCAGGGAATATAAATTCATAGTCAAAAATTACAACACATCAAAATAGGCAAGAGCCAGCAGACCTACAAAGACACTTAAGATGTTAACATTACCAAATACAGTATAAAGCGTGTTTTGTAATTTAAAAAAAAAAAAAAAAAAGAAGAAGCCGGGTGTGGTGGCACATGCCTTTAATCCCAGCACTGGGGAGGCAGAGGGTATGGGGTCATAAAGCTGGAAAAGGGACCTTGAGAAGAGAAAAGGTTTTAAGGAAGAGTTGAGGGAGGTAATGGAATACTTGAGAGCAGAGAGGGGAGTCCTAGAGACAGGCTAGGAGGGGGTGAGGAGCCAGGAAGGAGGATCAAAGTATATGAAAATGCCAAAATGAAGTCTACTTTGTGTGCTAATTTAAAAAATGTCTTAATGAGGCACTACTATCCTCAGGCCTCTTGGGGTAAGTCTACAGCGCAGCTCTCCGCCCTGGGACTCCCTAAGCCACATTCACCCTTCCATCCCCCCCCCCTCGCCATTCTATACTCCTAGTTTGAGCCCTGCGCCACTCCTAGTCTTGGGGCCCCAGACACCTGGGGAACCAATACTGCTTCCTGACCCTTCTCACCCAGAGCAACCCAGTCCCTTTCTTGGGCTCCAGGAGCACCACTTCTGGTCCTGGCCCTGCCCTCACCTCGCTCTGCTTCCCTGGGCCTGCACCACCGGCTAACTCTCCTAGCCTGCACTACTATCCTCAGGCCTCTTGGGGTAAGTCTATAGCGCAGCTCTCCGTGCCGGGACTCCCTAAGCCTCATTCACCCTTCCACCCCACCCACCATCCCCCTGCCCCCCTGCTCGCCGTTCTATACTCTAGTTTGGACCCTGTGCCATTCCTAGTCTTGGGGCCCCAGACACCTGGGGAACCAATACTGTTTCCTGATCCTTCTCACACAGAGCAACTCAGTCCCTTTTCTTGGGCTCCAAGAGCACCGCTTCTGGTCCTGACTCCGCCCTCACCTCTCTCTGCTTCCCTGGGCCTGCACCACCGGCTAACTCTCCTAGCCTGCACTACTATCCTCAGGCCTCTTGGGGTAAGTCTATAGCACAACTCGCCGGACTCCCTAAGGCATACTCATCCTTCCCCCCCCCCCCCACCCCGCCATTCTA
>NW_008336933.1:9662382-9679326 GCF_000622305.1 Nannospalax galili
TTTTTAAAAGTTAAAAAAAATGTCTTAATGAGAGACACTATTGAAGGGGGTTTTTGTGTTGTGTGTGAGGTGATACAGTTACTTAAATAGTGTCAAAAAGATAAGTACTACAAACCCTTAAGCAATCAGTAAGATGACAAACCAAAAATCTTAGGTATTAAACACAAAAGAGATCAAATGGAATTGTAAAAACTTGGTCAAGGCCAGCTGTGGTACACACCTTTAATCCCAGCGCTTGGGAGGCAGAGGCAGGTGGATCTCTGTGAGTTCAAGACCAGCCTGGTCTACATAGTGAGTGCCAGGCCAGCTGGGGCTACAGGGAGACCCAGTCTCAAAAAGACCAAAAACAACAACAACAACAAAATACATGATCAACCCAAGAGAAGACAGAGGTAAAGGAGTAAATGGGTGGACTGAATATGAAATAAATGGGATGAGAGACAAGACCTTATAAACAAATCATTAAATATCAGTCTAATCACCCCAGTGGAAAAGGATTGTCATTGGACTGAGAAAACACTCAACTACATTCTGCCAACAAGAAATGTACTTTTAATCATAAGGATTCATGTGGATTAAAAATAAAAGGATGCTCCAACATGGATAGAAGAGGCATGAGACCTTGGTGAGATCATGAGACCCTACCCTTAACCGAGGAAACTTGGCAGGTGATGACTACTGAGGAGTGGAGTCAGGTTTCTTGAGCAGTGTGACCCACTGGTAGGTGGCCTGTGCTCCAGTGGATGGCCCTACCCTCCTATGCATACAGGCACTACTAATTGTACTCAGTGCCTCGTAATAACACTGAAAGATCTGAAGTTAGGAGGAGGATGTGGGGAGGCAGGAGGAATTGGAGGGAGAAGTGGGAAATGAATATGACCTAAATATATTCATGTATGAAATGACCAAAGACTATATAACAAAGTTAAAGGAGACTGGACTGGAGAGATGGCCAAGCAGTTAAGAGCACTTACTACTCTTGCAGTGGACTGGGGTTGGGTTCCCAGCACTCACCATCAGGTGATTCAGAACCATATGTAATTCCAGTTCTGGGGGACCCCACTTCTTCTGGCACATGGTGTACTTAGATGCAGGCAAAACGATCATACACGTACGAGTATTTTTTCAAAAGGAAAAGCAAAGCAAAGATGGAAAACAAAGATGCACCATGTTAATAACTTTAAATGAAATTGGAGTCACTCTTGGTGTCAATATAGAACTATTACTGGAGATTAAATAATATAAGCAGTCAATAATGAAAACATTTGGTACTTTTAAGCTTCAAAATGAAAGAAGCAAAAACTAATGGAACTACAAGGAGAAACAGACAAATGTGTAGTTAGCAGATGGGCTAGCAGTCCTAAAACGTTTTTACATTGTGTGTGTGTATGTGTGTACAATTTGTGGAAGTAGGTTCTCTCTGTGGGATATGGGCATTGAACTCAGGTTGTAAGACTTGGCTGCAAGCACCTTTACTCACTGAGCCATCTTGCCGGCCCCTGTAACACCACTGTGATAACTGATAGGTAGGCAGAACATGAAAAAGGAATACAATGGACCTGAGCAACACTACCAACCATTCTGGACTGATTGATGGTGAACATTTCTATGACAGCAGAAAACACTGTTTTTCTTTCCTGTTTTTTTTTTTTTTTTTTTTTTTTTTTTTAGACAAAGTCTCTCTGGAGCTCACTGTGTAGACCAGGCTGGCCTTGAACTCACAGAGCTCTACCTGCCTCTGCCTCCTGAGTGCTGCGATTAAAAGATGTGTGCCAAGCCAGGCGTGGTGGCACACGCCTTTAATCCCAACACTTGAGAGGCAGAGGCTGGCAGATCTCTATGAGTTTGAGGCCAGCCTGGTCTACATAGTGAGTTCCAGGCCAGCTGGGACTACAGGGAGACCCTGTCTCAAAAAAAGAAAGAAAGAAAAAATATACAGACCAATATTCTTCATGTACATAAGCAAAAATAATGCAGGAAGGAATATACTATGATCAAATGGGATTTATGAAAAGAATACAGACTTGATTTAACACTTAAAAATTAACGTAAAGCCGGGCGTGGTGCCACACACCTTTAATCCCAGCACTTAGGAGGTAGAGGCAGGTGGATCTCTGTGAATTCAAGGCCAGCCTGATCTACATAGTGAGTTCTATCTCAGCTGGGACTACAAGGAGACGCTGTCTCAAAAAGAACCCCTGTCTACCTAAATTAATGTAATTCGCCATATAGGCTAAGGAATAATTATACCTATTTCAAGTACAGAAAAAGCACTTGAGAACAAACTCCAGCATTTGTTTCTAATAATTCAAGCAAATTAGGAACAAAAGGAACGCCCTCAATCTAATGAAGGATAGCTACAAAACCTGTATAGCTAATAAAATTGTGAAAAATGTATTTTTTAAAATCAGAACAAGTGGACTGTCTGCTCTTACCACTTGTGCTCATCATCATATTAGGGGTTGTAGATACTGCAGTCAGACAAGAAACAAATAAAGGACTTCCAACTGAAAGACATTTGCAATAGCATAAGAAATGTTAAGTACTTGGGAATAAATCTGACAAAATGAGAAAAACCTGAAGAAAAAAAGCAGAATTGGCTATGATAAAGCAGACTTACAAAAGCCAGGGGCTGGATTCTGCTCAGGGTTCAGAAGACAATATTGATAAGGGAAGTGGGTGTGGCTATAACAGGGTGACAGGAGAGATCCTGGTGGTGATCAGGCTGTTCTGTATCTTTACTGTGATGATCAGTACATGAACCTACACACATAATAAAGTCATAAACATCAAAAATGCACACAAGTAGAACTCTGGAAATCTACTTTGGGTTTGTGTACTGGCATTTGACATTGTGCCAGTGTCAATTTCCTGACTTTGACAGTGTGCTGTAGTTTTATACAATGCTGCCATCATGGTATAAGATGTTACATAGGAGGTCCTGTCTTCTGCACCGAGCTCAGGCTGGGCTATACCTGGAGAAGGTAGTCAGGGGGCTGCGTTGGTGGGGATTGCTAAAAACGCCTGTGCTGGCCTCTGGGTTATGAGATGGGCCCAAGGTTGGGTTCTCTTATAGCCTATTTTGGTGCCCAGCCCTGGTGGGAAAAGAATTTTGGGTCAGCCTCTATGAAAGAATGCCTAGACAGGTCAGAGAGGATGGAGCACAGGTGAAATTCAGGAAGAGTCCAAGAACCTAAGTTTGGACTCTGAACCCTTTATTACACCACTGACATGTATCTGTTTGTTACCCTGCTCTAGCCAGGGACTCCTTTGGTTATGCTGCTGAAAATACATGTTGTGTTTTCTTATTTTTACCAAAGCTACTCTAATATAATTTATTTAGCATCATGCTACATGCCCAACAGCTCTCTTGTCTGGGCCAAAAACCTTTGTTTGTGAAGCCCATCTGTTACAGAATTAATCTTTGTGTCACTTCAAAATTCCTGTTTGTAAAGGCTGGGGAGATTGCTCAGCTGGTAAAGGGCTTGCCATACAAGCATGAGGATCAAAGCTCAACCTCCAGAATCCACATAAAAAAGCTGGCCATGGTGGGATATGCTTGTGATCCCAGGAGAGGGGAGGTAGAGACAGAAAGATCCCTGGGGCTCACTGGCCAGCCAGCTTGGCTCATTCAGGAAGGTCCAGGCCAATGCAAGACCCTGTCTTAGAACTAAGATGAGTGGGGCTTGAGAGACGGCTCAGGGGTTAAGAGCGCTGGCTATTCTTGCAGAGGACCCAGGTTCAGTTCCCAGCACTCACATGGCAGCTAACAACCATCTGTAACTTCAGCTCTAGGGGATCCAATGTATTCTTCTGACCCCCTGTGGGCATTGCATGCATGTGGTGTACTTACATGCAGGCAAAACAGCATAAAATATAAATAAATAAATAAATAAATAAATAAATAAATAAACTAATTAAAAACAAAAATCGAAAAAATAAAATAAAAAAACACGGTGAATGGTTCTTGAGAAATGACACCTAGGGTTGGCCTCCACATGCATGTGCACACAAGTGT
Organism: Nannospalax galili; assembly: GCF_000622305.1. Taxonomy (NCBI): domain Eukaryota; kingdom Metazoa; phylum Chordata; class Mammalia; order Rodentia; family Spalacidae; genus Nannospalax; species Nannospalax galili. The sequence goes on from NW_008336933.1 coordinate 9,666,401, forward strand.
ACATGCACCTCCCCACACGTGCATACACACATAAGCATACACATACATACACAAATTCATATGTTTAAAGTAAGGTGTAATGGTACACACCTATAAATCCAGCATTCAAGTACATTGTGAGTTTAAGGCTAGCCTGGACTGCATACTAAGACCCTGTCTCCAAAGAAAGAACAAAAACCTGATTCCTGAGATCGTATCTTAATACACACACTAACTTCTCTGTATGCATACAGAGAAGCTGTTCAGTCATCAGCAGAATTAAAAAAGAGAGAGAATCAGAAAGCCCCCCAAAAGTCACTTAGGCAAAAGCTCCTGTTTTATATGTAGGGAATCCAAGTGGGAGGGTAACTGTTATTCCCAGGGACATGTAGTCAGTTGTTATGGGTGCTAATCAAACCCAGTGGCCTAAGGTAATGTTCTTTCCATTTCAAGTTATTACTACTTACTTTCCCTAACTCCTCCACTCACTCGAAAAGTGGCCTCAGTTATCTAGTGGGACTCTGTTTAAAAAAATTATAATAAAAATGAAAAACTCCTATTGCCTGTTGACATGGCAGCCATCTTGAAAGCTTAGTACAATGTATTACTCCTGTGTTTAGGTTAGCATAAACAACCCAACTGTGCTGCCAGTTGTATGACAGTACAGCACATACAGTTATGTGCACATGCAATAAACAACTGTGTAGCTGGCTTATGTGTTTAACTTTGATGATTAGTTTTAGCATATGATCCCACTTATAAAAAAACGTTGATGGTGAAACTGATGGTGATGCTGGCAGCTGCTTCATCCACCACCACATCTCTTAATCTCATGCTATTTTGTTCACCATGGTCATAGGCACAATGAGCTCGTGTGTGTGTGTGTGTGTGTGTGTGTGTGTGTGTGTCCACCACATAGCTTAGATGTACAGCAGGCTATACCATCTGAGGAAGTGCCCTCTATAGTGTTCCAATAACACAAATTGCCTATTGATGTTTGTCTCAGACCATGTCCCTTTCATTATATGACCCAAGACTGCAAACATCTGCTCACCCTGGAATACGCCAGTTAAAGGGAACTGAAAAATTTTCCAGCTGCTCCATCTTTCTCCCTCAAGCTGATATAACCACCAGGGCAAGCAAGAAGTCAGGGATGTTTTGTTTCAGTGTGTTTCTGTTGTAATCCATATGTCAAGTGATGTTAAGAATGTGCTTTATGACTGTTAATTCTTGTGAATAATCCCAAACAATTGAGTTGTTTTGTTTTGTTCTGTTTTTCTTCAAACTAGTGGTAAAGAACTTGCCTAAAAGGTATGTGGCCCTAGGTTCCATCTCTGGCAATACAAACAAAAACACAGATTTCAGTGCCAGGCCTGGTGGCACACACCTTTAATCCCAGTACTCAGGAGGCAGAGGCAGGCGGATATGAGATCAAGGACAGCCTGTCTACCTAGTGAGTTCCAGGCCAACTGGGGCTACACAGAGACCCTGTCTCAAAACAAAAACAAAACATACACCAGAAAGAGACCTCAGTGGGTAAAGGCACTTGCCACCAAGCCTGGTGATCTGAGTTCCCTCCCCAGGACCCACAAGGTGGAAGGAAAACTGGCTACAAGTTGTCTTCAGGCCTGTACATGTGCCACATACCATCAAAATAAATAAATGTCAGCAAAACAAAGCAAATGCAACAGAAGGAACCATCGATCAAATAAAAACTTCCCTCCCAGGCCTGGCAAGATGGCTCAGTAGGTAAGGATACTTGCCACCAAATCTCAGGGTGGGGGTGGGGGTGGGAGTGGGGGTGGGAGAGTCCTACAGCTCAACCAAGGCAGCTTTCTTAGGTTTAGAACAAGGGGAGTCAACAGCAACCCAAAGCCAGACTGGATGATCCTCTCTGAAGGAGCTAAGATTGCTCCCAGATTCTCTCAGCTCACCCCCCTCTCAGGGCTTAAGGGCAAGCATGTTCATCAGAAGCTGGATTCCCGGGAAAGCTGAGGGCAAAGTTAATCCACTTCCATCTTCAAAAGTAGATCCAATTAAGCCAGATAACGGGGTGAGTGCAGCCTACTCATTTCTGAGGAAACGACCAGAGATGGAAAGAGTATTATTTTTATCTCATACTCAGAGGAATGTGTTTTCTTCTGCTGTTGTCCAGGGTCGGGGTTTTCTCCCTCATTCAGCCGCGAGGCCTCCAGCTCCAGGGGCCATCTTCCTTGCCAAGTTCCCTGTGAGCTACTGCTGTGATAGTCTTGGAGCATCTGGTTTACACCTGACACCATCACTGTGGGGCTGGGAGGTTAGAGGGAATGGCCTTCTCCTTTGAGGGGAGGACATTTAAGGAGGATAGTTGCCTCTACCTTAATCTCATTAGCTCAGGCTGACATGGCTTCATGGCTGAAGGAGTAGTGAACACACAGGAAGGTGTGGGGTGAGAGACACCTTTCCTGGCTACCTGGGAACTTCCTGATCTTAGGGCTATTTTCCCCCTTATCTTTAGCTCTCACCCCTGGCCCCTAGTATACTAGTTTGGAAAGGCTTTGCCTAGCAGGGCACCAGCTCCCCAGCCTTAGCTTTTTAGGGAACCATCTTCTTCGGGATGAATGGAACCCACATGTCAGCATAATGCACTACTTTATAGAAAGAACTTTTTCCTTAATGATTACTCTAGGCCCTATTTACATACCTGTGAACGTTTTGTGCATTGTCTTATTTTAGGGCAGAGGGGACTCATGCAAGTGTGTCCAGACTTGGCTAAACTTGCTTTTTCTTTCTTTTAACATCCACATCAGGAAGGAGGAAGTGGCCACAGCAAGTTGCGTGGGTCTAACTGCTGAAATCCATTCCAGCAGCTATGTGAGGACTTTCTGAGGTGGGAAATCTGAGCCATCACTCCATTGGCACCCTGCACTCTTTCTGAGGGGAAACCAGGTTTAAAAGAGGGGAGGGGTATATTCCTGCTGACTTGTTTCCCTCAACTAATGAGGAAAGATGGGGCCCTTTCCTTTCATTTGGGAAGAGTTCACACCTGGCTTTCATTTCTGATCACAATTGGTTAGTCTAGAGGCAGCATGCTCTGCAAATCTTGGTGACTCTTTGTTCTTAAGGTTCACTGTTTGATACAGTCTCCCGCTCAAGAAACCCAGATAAGATACAGAGGCTTAAGAATATGGGACAGTCTCTTGGATCTATGAACAGCCAGGATTTGTCCTGTGCATCTTTGGCTTCTGACAGGCCTCCATCTCTTTGTTCCTGTGAGAGAGTTTCAGGAATAAAATGCCTTCTGAACTTCCACAGTGTTCTCCTTTTTCTCAACTGCTGAACTTTGCCCATGTTCCATTTTGAATCTGTTCTCAAATTCCCAGAAAAAAAGTAGATCCAGTATATTTGATCTCATAATAACAACAGCCAAGATTTCTGAGCAGTTGCTGTGTATTCAGGAAAGCTAAGTATGTTATATACATTCTATCAGTTAATGCCCATGAAAGACCCTTGGAACACATGTGGCCTGCATTTTACAGATAGAAGTAGACAAATGAATAACTTTTTCAAGGCCACATGGCTACATGTCAGCCAAGCCAGAATGACTCATTAAATTTGATTCTAAAGTTAGAGATTTTAAAAATTAAGGTTTATATCTAGGTATGGAGGCAGACACCTCTAATCTCAGCTCTTGGGAGGCAAAGGCTGGTAGATCTCTGTGAGTTCAAGGCCAGCAAGAGCTATAGTGTAAGACCTCATCTGAAGAAAAATTCAGGGGGCTGGAGAGTTGGCTCAGTGGTTAAGAGCACTGGCTGCTCTTGTAGAGGACCCAGGTTCAATTCCCAGCACCCACATGGCAGCTAACAACCGTCTGTAACTCCAGTTCCCAGGGAATCTGATGCCTTCTTCTGACCTCTGTGGGCATTGCATGAGCGCTTACATATATGCAGGCAATACACTCATACACATAAAATAATAAATAAAATATTCTTAAAAACAGAAAAATTAAGTTAAAAAACAGTCTTTGGGGACTGGAGAGATGACTCAGCAGTTAAGAGCATTGTTTGCTCTTGCAGAGCACCCAGGTTGGGATCCCAGCACGTACATGGCAGCTAACAACCATAACTCCAGTTCCAGGAAATCTGACAATCTCTTCTGACTTGTTGGCACTGCACAACACAGGTGCATTTACATACTTGTAGGCAATACACTCATATGCATAAAGTAAAATAAAAATTTTTTAAAAAACAATCTTTTCGTCGGGTGTGGTGGTGCACGCGTTTAATCCCAGCACTTGGGATGCAGAAGCAGGCAGATATCTGTGAGTTTAAGACCAGCCTGGTCTACGTAGCCAGTTCCAGGCCAGCTGGAGCTACAGGGAGACCCTGTCTCAAAAAGACCAACAAAAACCCCCACAATTTTTGTAAATACTCTTATTCATTACCAAAATGAAATTCAAAGGTGAAAATGAATTGTTTCTGTTTTTATTGTTAGGTCAGAAAATTTAATGACTTAAAACAATTGCTGTTTCTCTAGATATTGCTTGTTAACAAGAAAATTATTCTCTTTCACATGACGATGGGTTGACTGGAAGATTGATGATGGCTTTACTTCCCACGCCTAGAAATTGTGTTGGCAGTGGGTTTGGTGGTTACCTGGGGCTGTTGCAAGAGGCTTCAGTGCTCTTCTGCATGGACTTGGTGTGGTGGCTTGGGCTTCCTCACAACAGAGCAACTAGCTTCTAAGAAGGGGCAGTTCAGGAAGATAAGTCTTACTGTGGAAGTGCTCATCAGAGCTCCAGTTGGAATACTCTTGTTAATGGCCCTTTGACCAGTTAGTCTCATAGCCAGGGGTTGAATTAACATAGGAGACTATGCAAGGGCATGAATCTTGGGAGGCATGTTTCATTGGGCACCACCAAGCAATAGTCTACCATAGGCTGTGTGGATGGTATTCTATATGGCTGAGAAACGTCCTTCTCTTCAAACTCTTAAGCTCACCAGTCAGAGTTTCAGATTGAGCTTATGGGTCTTTGTCTATAAGTTTTCTTTTTCTTTAGTCTGACATATTCATGTAACTGGCCTTGAATTCACTATGTAGTTGAGGATGACTGTGCACTTCTGTTCCTCCTGCCTCTACCTCATGAGTGCTAGGATTTTAGACATATGCCAGCATGCTGAGTTTTATACAGTCTGGGGCATTGAACCCAGGGCTTCTTACATGCTAGGAAAGCACTCTACCAACTGAACTACATCCCCAGCCTCTCTGCATTTGATGTTCAAAATGTTGACCTAATCAAGAAATGACTAGCTAGCTTGTAAATTTGTTGTTGTTGTTGTTGTTGTTTGCTTTGAGACAGAATATCCTTGTAGCTCTAGCTGGACTAGGATTCACTGTGTAGACCAGGCTGGCCTTGATCTCACGGTACTCTGCCTTCCTCTGTCTCCCAAGTGCTGGGACTAAAGGTGTACATTTCTACACCTGGCTTCATTTGTAAATTTAATATTCCCTGCTTTCAGTTTAGTGAGAGAGATGGGTAACTGTCCTAAGTAGCTTCAGCTGTCAACTCGACACAGCCTAGAGTCATCTGATGGAGTCTCAATTGAGAGATTTCCCAGATCAGATTAGCTGTGGCCCAATCCGTAAGAGATTGTCTTGATTGATAATTGATGTGCAAGGACCCAGTCCACTGTGGGCAGCACCACCCATAGGCAGATGGGCCTGGGCTGTTTGAGAGCTGAGCATGAGCCTGAGCCTGTGAGCAAGCCAGTGAGTGAGCCAGCAAGCAGCACCGCTCATGGTTTCTGCTTGAGATCCTACTTGAGGTACTGCTCTGACTTCCTTTAATGATGGACTGTGACCTGAAGCATAAGCCAAATAAGCCAATTCATCCCCAAAGCTGCTTTTGGTCCCAGTGTTTTGTCACAACAACAGAGTAAAACTAGAACAGTGACTATCCACTGAACTGGCCATCTGGGGAAAGAAGCCATCAAAATGCCAGTGTGCCCCTGGGATTACTTACACCCCAACCAGGCTGAGAGGTCTGTCTTTCTGTGGCCTCTTCTCCTGCCCTGTCACATTATTGTCTCCAGGAAAAGGAGCAACTTAAAGTTCCTCAAACACCACACTTGGACGCTTGCAATCTTTCCTGATGAGAAATGTCCTTCCATGGCCTCCAAGTAGCAGTTAGCTCATGCACTTGACTGCCACTCTTTTGGGACACAGCATTGGGGTCAGCCCCCTGGGAATCTTTCGGGGGGGGGGCGCTGTAGGGTAGGTGCCCCTTATCTGGGGTCTGGGTTCCACACATCCTGAGGTCTCCTTATTTTACAGCTTCCACCCTGCAGGAAAGGAGCAGTCCACAGGCTATATCCTTCCCCACTGTTGTAGTTTGTTTCTCCATTGCTGTGACAAAATACCTGACCAATACCAACTTGGGGAGGAAAGGGTTTATGACTCACATCTCCCAGGTCACAGTTCATCAGGGAGCCCAGCATAAGAATGCAGGGCAGGAACCTGGAGGCAGGAGCTGGAGCACAGGCCATGGAGAAAGGCTGCCTACAGGCTTGCTCTCCTGGCCATGCTCAACCTTGCTTTCTTATACAACACAGGATAACCTGCCAGGGGCATCGCTGCCCACAGTGGGCTAGGCCCTCCCACAGCACTCAAAAATCAAGAAAATACCCCGCAGACATGGTCACAGGCCAGTCCAATGGAGACAATTCACCAGCTGAGGCTCTCTCCACCCTGGTGTGTCAAGTTGACAACTGAAGCTATCCAGCACACCCACTCTGAAGTGTGATTTCCTTGCAGGCTAGAACCACAGTTGGTTATCCTTTTTCCTTATTTAATTGTGGTAAAAATATAATAAAATGTTATTATACAGCATAAAATTCAATGGTAGCATACACATTGACATTGCTGTACCACTATGCACTTCTACAACTTTTTCAAATCTCAGTGCATAATATCTCCCCATTTTGCTTTGCCTTAAGTCTCTGAAAATCTCTATTCTACTTCCTGTATCTGTGAGTTTGTTTGTTGTGTAAGTGGAATGACACTACACTTGTCTTCTAATGACTGGCTTCTTTCACTTAGAATGTCCTCAGGATTCACCCTGTTTCAGCTTGGGTCAGAATTTCTTTCCTTTTGAAGAAACATGTAAACACACTCACTGTAGAGACATGAAGCCTGTCAACATTCATATTCCCAGTCTTTGAGAGTGTTGTCACTGTTTCATAGATGTTGTGGTTTGAACATGAAATGTCCCCCATAGGCTCGTGTTCTTGAACACTTAGTCCCTAACTGGTGATGCTATTTTGGGAGGTTGTGGAACCCTTAGGAAGTAGAGCATCACTGGGGTCACCAGGAGTGGAGGGTGGGGTGGGCCTTAAGGTTGCATAGCCTAACCCCACTGCCTGCTCACTCTTTGCTTTCTGACTGCAGATGCACTGTGACCATCCGGCCTCCTACTCCTGCCGCCATGCCTTCTCTGCCGTGATGGAATATCTGCCCTCTAACTATACTGTATGCCACAAGAAACGTTCCTCTCTTCTTTCCCTTCTTGTTGCATACCTGATCACAGCCACGAGAAAAGTAAGCAATGTAGTGGTTGAAGGAATGAATGATGTGCAGATGCAGTGGAGTACTTGAACTAAAGCCATCCCAGTCTCCTAACCTCCCGCTACTCAGTGACCCACATAAGTTTTCAGGTTTTTTTGTTTTGTTTGGTTTGGTTTGTCACAAATAAGAAAATCAACATTTCTCCCCCGAGTGTCATTGCTACAATAAACAACCTCCTGATAGTGGAATCTGACCTCAAAAGTCAAAACAAAATGTCTTAGTTTTCCCCACTGTCTATGCTTCCGTCCACGCTAGAGGGAAGACACCCCTCAGTGTATAACAACTCTCTGTACTTCTTCCTCTGTGGGTTTAATTGATTGATAATGTTTGACTTTTTTTTTTTGTCTTTTTGAGACAAGGTCTCCCTGTTACCCAAGCTAGCCTGGAACTCACTATGTAGACCAGGCTGGCCTTGAACTCACAGAGATCTGCCTGCCTCTGCTTCCCAAGTGCTGGGATTAAAGGTATGCACCACCATGCCTGGCATTTGACTTTTTTTTCACATACCTGTTGGTCATTTTTGCCAAAATTTGAGGATTTCTTGTTTTGTTTTGTTTTGGAATGCATGTGTGAGGGTGAGGGTTGAAACAGAATCTTCCTGTAGCCCCAACTGGCCTAGAACTCACTATGTAGACCCAACCAGTCTTGATCTCACTGAGATTCACCTGCCACTGCCTCCCAAGTGCTGGAATTAAAGGTGTGCACTACCATGCCTGGTCCTCTTTGACCAATTTGAAATCAGATTCCTATAGAAACAAAGAGACCAAAAATAAAGGCCCAAAAGTAAAAGGCAACATCAGTATTTCGCTCAGGCTGTACCCTGCTCTAACTTCTCCTTTTTGTGTAAAACAGTGGGCTTTCAGGTTGTGCCTTGTTTTGAGAGACTCCATTTTATAGGCAGCATTCTTACTCAATTTTCAGGAAAAGGGATGACTATAACCCCTGGATGAACTCACAAACTACACTGTTTGTCAGGCACTGCCCATCTAGGACAGACGAATAAATGGCATTCCTAGTAGTAGAAAGTGAGTTGCCCTATAAATTTATTGGTGTGAATTAAGACTATCAGGACATATTGGTGTATTAAAATATCAGAAAAACGGGGCCCAAGAACTTATTAGACATACCAGACTTAGGAAAAGCATTATTCCCTTGCCTGCTCACTATAAAATAATGGACACCTAACACTGTGGTGGCATGGCCCCATACCAACCTATCATCTGATACCTGGTGTGTACATCTAGGACTGACAAGCAGAGGACTTCCTGACTGTCCCTGGGCTTCACCTTAGCTCAGTTCCCCACTGTTGACATAGCCTACTGGACTGTCAGCCTGTCTATCTTTCCACCATCTGGACCTGGACCCACCATTTCCTGCTCTCAGACCCCAGTTCAACCTATCATCTTGCAGCTGGATTCTACAGCCTCATTCTCAAACCTTGACTCCAGTGGCTCCAGTAGCATCTGCCCCCTGGCATTGGTCTGGTTTGTTACCTTGTCAATACAGACTCTGAACCCACTTCTGAAACCTTTTGAATTCTGCTGCAGCCTCTTTAACTTGTATTTATTCTATAAACCGCATATATGCATATAGATATATACACATATTTACTGTGTGATGTATGATATGAGACAATATTAGTCTCATTGGACTAAAATAGAAGCTGGGAATAAAGGAACCTGCATGTGTCTCAGCCGGATTATCAGGACAATCAATACTAACTAGTACATTGCTGCACTGAAATTGCTGGACTTTGTAAATTTATTATTCAATAAATTCTGACACTGTGAAAAGAAACAAATGGGTTTGTCTATGTTTCTGGCACAGTGTGCTCACAACAATCTCCTGCTGTTTAACAATCAGACCTCTAACTGTGATGTCCCACACAAATAGAGTCTAGCTTTTTTTTCATTTTTTATTGAATTTTTGAGAATGTCATACAATATGCTTTGATGATATTTAGACCCCCCTCCCCTATCTGCAACCCCTCAATCCCCTCCATCCCCCCCGCCTAATTTCATGTTCTCTCTCTCTCTCTCTCTCTCTCTCTCTCTCTCTCTCTGTGCATATGTATGTATCTTAGCTCTGTTGAGTAAAACCTGTGTCCCCAAATGCCTTTGAGTTTGGGGTCCACCCATTGAAGCCTGGTCAATCTATCTAGCATCACACCCTTAAAGAAAACTGTCCTGCTCCCAGAAGCTACCGGTTGCCAGTAGTTTCTCAACTAAGGCTGGGGCCTCCTACCTACCTCCCCTCTTCCATGCTGGGATTCTGGTCTGGTTTGAGCTTATGTGGGTCTTATACATGCTGTCACCATTGCTGTGAGTTCATATGAGCAACTGCTCAGCTGTCTGGAAAACTCTGTTTCCTTGTGATCATCTACCACCTCTGGTTCTTAAATCTTTCCACCCCCTCTTCCACAATGATCCCTGAGCCTTGGGCAGCAGAGGTTTGATATAGGTGTCCTATTCAGCAATAAGCACTCTGAAGTCTCTTATTCTCTGCACATTGGCCAGTTAAGGGTCTCTACGTAAATCACCATTTGCTGCATAAGGAAACTTCTCTGGTGAGAATTGAGAGATGCATTAATCTATGGGTATAACAATAAATCATTAGGAGTCAGTTTAATACCATGCCTATTTAACAAAATAAAAGTAGTAGGCTTAGAGTCTAGCTCTTACTGGTCCCTCTTGCTTCACCCCAAATGATCATTCTCAGGAAGGGAAAACAATGTTATAAAATCCACCACTTGGGCTGGAGAGATGGTTCAGTGAATAGGAGCACCCAGGTTCAGTTCCCAGCACTTAGGAAATCTGACACCCTCTTCTGGCCTCCACAGGCAAGCCACATGGTGCACTTACATGCAAGTAAAACACTCATACACATGAAATAAAAACATTTCTAAAAATCCACCACTTTGAGCCGGGTGTGGTGGCACATGCCTTTGATCCCAGAACTTGGGAGGCAGAAGCAGGTGGATCTCTGCGAGTTCAAGGCCAGTCTGGTCTACATAGAGATTTCTAGGCCAAATGGAGCTACAGAGAGACCCTGTCTTAAAAAAGGCCTCCCCTCCAAATCCACCACTTGAGAAGAGAGTGAATTAACTATCCACTTCTTATCTATTCCAATATGACCCCACACATATAGCCCAGGAGGCAAGGTTAGGAAACTTTCCTTAACTTCAGTAAAAGGACCCCCATTCCCTCTTAGGGATACAGTTCTCAAAGAATTTGCCTGCTGTGTTTCCATCCACAGTATCTATTCTTTATTAAAACTTTTATGTCAGTTCTGGTTTAGAGGTAAACACTTTTACCTTGAATAATCATTCCCGAAACAACAGATATTCTTATGGCCAGTATTCAGGTGTTTGAGTTTATCGTGTGTTTTTATATTTTCCAGTTGTCAGGTGCATGGTTTGCAAATATTCTGATTGTGCATGTTGTTTCTTCTTTTCTGTGCAGAAGCTTTTGTATCTCGTTTGATTCCATTTTTTCCTGTGCTTTGAGTTCATATACAAAATCGTTCCCAAGACTCCTATCACTGAGCTCTCCCCGTTTTCTTCCAGTAGCTTTACAGTTTCAGGTCTTATATGTATGCCTTTAATTCATTTTGAGTTGATTTTTGTGTACATCAAGGTGAAGGTCTGATCCCATTCTTTGGCATATGGATATCCAATTTTCTAAAAATGATGATTTGCTGGAGATTCCTTTCCATTTTGTGTGTCCTGACATCATTGTGAAAAAATAAACTCAGCCGGGCATGGTGGCGCACGCCTTTAATCCCAGCACTCGGGAGGCAGAGGCAGGCAGATCTCTGTGAGTTCGAGGCCAGCCTGGTCTCCATAGTGAATCCAGGACAGGCTACAGGGAGACCCTGTCCCAAAAAGACCAAAAAAAAAAAAGATTAAGAATATATGGATTTAGCTTGGTGTGGTAGCCCACACCTTTAGTCCCAGCACTCAGGAAGCAGAGACAGGAGGATCTCTGCGAGATCGAAGCCAGCCTGGTCTACTTAGCGGGTGCCAGGCCAGCTGGGGCTACAGGGAGACACTGTCTCAAAAAGACATATATATATATATATGTTTATTACATATATGGATTTATTTCTGAACTCTGTATTCTATTTTGCTGGCTTGTGTGTCTGTTTTATGCGAGCTATATGCTGTGTTCATTACTGGAATTTTGTAATAGATTTTGAAATCAGGTAGTGTGATGCTTCCGGCTTTATTCTTTGCATGTTTAGGATCTTTTGTGGGTTTTTTTTGAAATTGTAGGATTGTTTTGTCTAATCCTGTTTGAAAATGTTATTTGAGTTTGGGTTGGGACTATATTGAATATGCAGATGATTTCAGATACTATGTACATTTTATCAATATTGATTCTTCCAGTCTATGCACATGGTGTACTTTTCCATTTGTTTGTGTCTTCTTTAATTTCTTTTTTTAAAAAATAAGCTTATGGGGCTAGAGAGATGGCTCAGCAGTTAAGAGCACTGACTGCTCTTGCAGAAGACCCAGATTCGATTCCCAGCACCCACATGGCGGCTACGAACCGTCCTTAACTCCAGTCCCAGGGGAATCCGAAGCCCCCTTCTGACCTCTGTGGCATTGCAGCACATGGGTGCATTCACATACATGCAGCCAATATACTCATACACATAAATAAAAATGATAAATTAAAATTTTTTTTAAAAAGCTTATAGCGTATATTCCAAAGGGCAGTGGACTGGGCAGGAGCAAGTGTACTGTCCATAGCCCTTCGATTTCTTTCATCAGTGTTTTATTTTCCTTGCAGATTTCTTTCACTTTTTTTGGTTGAATTTATTTCTAAATATTTTAGTTTAATAACTGTTATAAACAGTTGTCTTCTTGATGTGCTATAGTTTCTGAACTATTTTACTAGTTCATTATTCATGTATAGAAATACAATTTTTATACCCTGAAACTTTAGTGAGTTTGCCTCTCAGTTTTAGAAGTTTTAATGAGTTTAAGGTATTCTATATAAGAACATGTCTGCAAACAGAAACTGTTTAGCTTCTTCCTCTGTGGCTTCTCTACTTTTATTTCCTTCTCTTGCCTGGTTATTCTGGCCATGACTCCCACTACTGTGCTGAACAGAAGTGGGGAAGGTGGGCATCCTTGCTCTGCTCCTGACTGTAGTGGAAAAGCATCAGTTTTTCATCATCAAGCGTGATTTTAGTTATGGATCTGTAACCTATGGTTATGTTCAGGGCAGAGGTGATTCAGGCCAGGACCGCTTCAGCAGTTTCTTTCTCCCTCTATCCTCACAGCTATAAAAGAAATGGTTGGGTCGGGCATGGTGGCGCACACTGGAGGCAGAGGCAGG
>NW_008336933.1:9679499-9691545 GCF_000622305.1 Nannospalax galili
ATGGCAGCTACAAACCATCCTTAACTCCAGTTCCAGGGGAATCTGAAGCCCTCTTCTGACCTCCGTGGCATTACACGACACAGGTGCACTCACATACATGCAAACCACACACTCATACACATAAAATAAAAAATAAAAGATTAAAATATATATATATATTATTTTTATTTTATGTGTGTGAGTGTATTGCCTACAAATGCCTAAGTACACCCATGTCATGCAGTGCCTGCAGAGGTCAGAAGAGGGCATCTGATCACCAGGAACTGGAATTACAGGCAGTTGTTAGTCACCATGTGGGTACTGGGAATTGAACCCAGGTCCCCTGGAAAAATCGCCAGTGCGTGCTCTTAACCGCTGAGTCATTGCTCCATCCCCCAAAATGTACTTTTTTTTTTTGGCCTTTGTGAGACAGGGTCTCCCTGTAGCACCAGCTGGCCTGGAACTCACTATGTAGACCAGGGTGGCCTTGAACTCACAGAGATCTGCCTGCCTCTGCCTCCCCAGTGCTGGCACTAAAGGCATGTGCTACCACATCCGGCCCCCAAAAGTACTTCTAAGGCCCCAAAACATACTTTTAAAGAAGTCCAAATCTTTTTTTCTTTTTTGAGAGTTCCATACATGAGTACTGTATTTGCATTATTTCCACCCCCCCAGTCTCTCTCCAACTTCTTCCATGTCCCCGCAACTCTCCCTCAAAATTTCTTGTCCTCTTTGATTATTGTTACATAAACATAAGGACATGCTATTTAGAATATAGCAAGAAATTATGTTGGTCTAGGGAAGTGACAGAAATAGGTTCTTCTCTAGGGTCTATGACCTCTCCAACCCTGTGTACTTGGCTAGGTTTACAGTACCGTGCATGAATTTCCTTTTGCAGAGTACATTTAGTGGTGCTCATGTGTATCTGTGTTTAGGGTTGTCCATTTGGGATTTTATAACCTTTCAGGGAGCTAATCCCTGGGGAAAATTGATTCTCCCTTCCTCAGTATCCATTGATTGATTGCCTGTAGCCCTTCATCTTGAATGTAAAGTTTTCCCCATCCACCACGGCTCATCAACTAGCTTTGTCATTATGCAGATCTCACTAGACTACCGTATTGTGGAGATTTCACTGGTGCAGTTTCCCCATCATGTCTAGAACGCACCAACTAGCAGCAGATATCTTGTCCTTCTGGCTCTTAAATTCTTTCTGCTGCTTATTCTGTAATATCGCTTGAGCCTTAGGTATAGAGGTTGCATCGTAGATGTGTCACTTAAGACTGAGCACCTCACAGTCGCTTATTCTCTGTATTTTGACTAGTTGTGGAACTTTGTAATAGTCTTTGTTGCAAAAAGAAGCCTCTTTGATGAGTGGTGAGAGGCACACTTATCTATAAATATAAGGATATGTATTTAGAATATAGAAAGAAGTTATGTTGGTCTAGGGAAGTGACAGAAATAGGTTCTTCTCTAGGGCCTATGACCTCTCCAACCCTGTGTACTTGGTTGGCTAGGTTTACAGTACCGTGCATGAATTTCCTTTTATTGAGCAGGCCTTAATTCCAATTAGACAGCTATTGATCATCCCCTAGATAAAAGTGCCACTATTGGGGCTGGAGAGGCGGCTCAGCGATTAAGAGCACTGGCTGTTCTTGCAGAAGACCTGGGTTTGAATCCCAGCATCCACACGGCAGCTAACAACTGTCTGTAACTCCAGTTCCAGGGGATCTAACAGCCTCTTCTGTCCTCCTTGGGCATTGCATAACACGGGTGCACTTACCTACATGCAGGCAATACACACATACATATAAAATAAAAATAATAATTTTAAAAAGTGCCACTATTGTACCAATAGAGATAACTTGCTGGGCTGGCCATTGCTGTGGTTCGTAAGCTTTACAGCTGGGGGTAGTATCATTGACTGATATTCTCACTTGGAAGCTTGTGTATTATCTTCTGATACCATGAGAGCTAGACTTCAGGGAGGAGGCTTCCAGGTTAGTTCCAGCTCAATTGCTTCAAGTCCTGTGTCCAAACTATGTCCTGTCCTCAGCAATAGGGTCTTACCTTCAAGTTCTGGGAGGCAATTCAGGGCTGTGGTAAAAGCCCATATTATTTCGGAGTCTCTTGGACTACCCTGATCAACAACTCAAAGGGAGGTTTCCCTTACCTGGCACTATGATTTTTCTTATATAGCCTTCAGCTATACACATGCACTTATACATTTACACAATGGAATTCTATTCAGCATGAAGAAAATGAAATAATGAAAATTTCAGGCAAATGGATATAACTAAAAACTGTTATACTAAGTGAGGTAACCTAGACTCAGAAAAACAAGTGACATAGTCTCTCTCATTTGTGAGTCTTAGCCCCAAATCCTTAGAGGTGAGTATATATCCTGATATAACTGCAGGATCCAGGAAAATAGAAAGGAACCATAAGGGAAGAGGGGAAAAAATTGGGGGCGGGGGGGGATAGTAGGACACAGGCATTATCAAGGAAGAAATGGGGAAAATGGGGGGGCAGCTGTAACTTGGAAGGGAGAGGGAGGGCTATACTAGGGGAGAGAAAGGAAAGAGAGATAAATAATGCCTAAGTGGTGTGAAAACTCAAAGGGAAATGTATTATTTCATAAGAAGCCCGAATCTTATATTAAAAATAGACCAGTGGTTAGGTTGGAATGGGCCTGCCAGAGAGAAAACATCCATTTAACTATCTGATTTGAATCCAAATCCATTCCATCAAAGACCTGACCTCCATGAGACTCTGCCGACACATTTGAGAAACAGCACAGGCATTTCTGGTGTGCCTGGAAAGTGGCCTCAGCACCCTTTGCCACCAGAGCAAAAAGCCATAATTGGCTCTGAGGACAGGGTGTCAAGTTATTGGTCCCTGGATAGCACAGGCCAGTTCTACTGAAACTGGAGCTGCCCTAGGGCTGCTTTCTACTGGCTTTGGGCCACAGCTCCCTCAGTCACAACCAGCTAGGGCTGAGGCTGTGAGGGGGGCTGGGCTGAGAGCTGGGCTCTAGTCACCTGACTCAACACTCCTTCTCACCCTGTCACCCTCACAGTCCCTCCCTACTCATCTTGCATCCTTCAGAGGAAGATTTCCTAATGTTCCTGCCAGAACCCCAGACAGCCAGTGAATAATCAGCTGCAGTGTGCAAAGCCATTATGTTTTGCAACTGTTGTTTTAATTCAGAATTTTCTAGAAACTCAGCTCACTTTCAACCCCCTTCCTAAGTGGTCTTGCTAGACTTTTGGACCTCTGAGGCAAGCACATGGGAATGACTTTAGGGCCACCTCCCCGCATGGAGAGACATCCCAGAGACCTTGGGATCTGAGGCAGGAAGACTGAGCATTATGGTTTCCTTGGGGAGAAGAATACACCCTGCCCTCTGACAGAAGACATCATTTAAGAAAAGACAAAACAGGAACAAATGCAAAATGA
This sequence comes from Nannospalax galili, assembly GCF_000622305.1. NCBI lineage: Eukaryota > Metazoa > Chordata > Mammalia > Rodentia > Spalacidae > Nannospalax > Nannospalax galili. The sequence continues at coordinate 9,682,935 of NW_008336933.1, forward strand.
TGACACAAACAAATCCCTCCACCGGCCGGGGCACAGGTTGGGTGCTTGAAATGCTCATTGAAAAGACCTTCTGGGGCTAGAGAGATGGCTCAGCAGTTAACAACGCTGGTTGTTTATGCAGAAGACCCGGGTTCAAATCCCAGCACCCACATGGCAGCTAACAACTGTCTGTAACTACAGTCCCAGGGGATCTGACAGCCTATTCTGACCTCTGCATGTGTTGCACGACACAGGGTGCACTCACCTAAATGCAGGCAATACACTCATACACATAAAATAAAAATAATAAATAAAATTTTAAAAAAATTTTATTTAGCTGGGTGTAGTAGTACACACCTTTAATCCCAGCACTTCGGAGGCAGGGGCAGGAGGATCTCTCTGTTAGATCAATGCCAGTCTATTCTACATAGAGAGTTCCAGGACAGCTGAGGCTATAGGGAGACCTTGTCTCAAAAAGACAAAAATTTTTTTTATTTATTATTTTTTATTATTTTATGTGTATGAGTATATTGCTTGCTTGTATGTAAGTGTTGCTGTCATTTCTGACCCGAGGAGGTCAGAAAAGAGTGTCAGGTTCCTCAGAAAGTTTTCTTTAAAACTATTTGCTGTGTAAACTGTGGTTAAACATATGACATGAAATTTATAATTTTAACTTTTTTTTTGAGACAGCGTGTCTCGGTAGTCCCAGGTGGCCTGAAACTTGCTATGTAGACGAGGCCTCCAGAGTGCTGAGATTAAAGGTGTGGGCCACTGTGCCCCGCCGGTTTAACCATTTTAAAGCACATAGTTTAGCGGTATTAAATACAGTCATGGAGCTGGGGATGTAGCTCTATGGTAGAGCACTTGCCTGACATGTTCAAGGCCCTGGTTCATCATCTCTAGAACCACAGAACTGCCCAAAGCAACCTATGAAATATAAAAAGCAACAACATACATAGTGGGAATGACTTTAGGCAGCCGTTGTTACCATCCCCTTTTAGAATTTTCTCATCTTCCCAAACAGAACCTCTGTATCAATCAACACTGGCCCTGCCCATCCCCTCTACCGTCAACTCTTGGCAATGCCCATTCTCTCTTCCATCTCTGTGAACTGTCTATTCTACCTGCCTCATGTGATTGGAAGGGAAAGCTGCTTTATTTTTTATTTAGAAACTATTCTGTTTCATGAAGTCAAAAGTACAAAGTCTCATAATGGTCCCTGACCCATCACAATGATCAGTCCCCCCAACACCCTTTTCAGAGGGATAGGGGAGAGCCTCTGAACAAGTCACCATTCCTGAGGGCGTGGAGTCAAGAAGTTTCAGGGACTGGACCAAAGACTGAAGATCCCAGGCAACAGGGCTTCGTCCTTGCTTGGGACTGATGGATAAGGACTCTGTGACCCTGGCTTAGACACCCTTTCACCTCCCTCAGGCCGTGTTTCCCCTCAGCCTTTAACTTGTTCAAGTCTCAGGAGCCTGGAGGCTTCTCCACACAGCTCCTGCCTATTGCCCAGCCTGTTTCTCCCTCTTGCTCCCTCCACCTCAGCCTTAGCTTCACCTCCTTCCCGTGGGGGGGGGGGACTCATAGTGACTTGCTACATTTGGGACTGAATTGTGTCTTCCCAAATTTCTGTAGTGAAATCCTTACTTTCCACCTTGCAACCAGGACCTTTACAGAATGAAGAGAATAAAGTGAGGTTCCCGGGTCCCCAGGCACCCCAGAAAAAAACCTTCAGAGTCTACCCTCTAGTGTTTTGATCTCTTGTGGAAGTAAATGCCTGTTAGCCTGTGGCAAGGTTGCGCGCGCGCGCGCGTGTGTGTGTGTGTGTGTCTGTGTGACTGTGTGTCTGTGTGTCTGTGTGTCTGTGTGGTACACACACCAACACCAAGCCCTAGCTAGACCCATCTTTCTTCTACTCTGGGCACCCACTTTTCAAGGGCCCTCAGAGTCCATGCTGAAACCTCACCCACATGACTCCTCTGCCTTAGCTTGTCTCCAAGGTGCTGGAACCATGAGGTGAACTTCCTCCCCAACCACACACTTCCTGGCCCTGTTTACCTACTCAGGACTCTCCCATCTCTCTGCCCCTCAGATGGGGCATCCAGCTACTTGCTGGGCCTTTGTCTTTTACTGTTCCATAGACACCTCTGACACAGCCTGACCCCTTCCACTATCCATAATTTTCCTTCTGCTTACTGTTTCCAGTGGCATCCATTCTCCATCCCCTGCCCCCCTCAAAACAACAAAACTGACAGTCATTGCCAGCTTCTCTTTCTTTCAACCCTGAGATCAAACACTAAGCCCCGTTAATTTTACTTCAAAAGCTTAAAAAAATTCTTTCATGGTTCCCTGTCGCTCACAGGACATTCAGCTGGTATGCAGGGTCCTGCAAGACCAGACTGCAGGACTCCTCTAGGCCACTTGAGGTCTCAGACTCTGGACTCAACCCCCAGCACCACTCTAAAAATCACTGATTCTCAGCACATTGTCCAGTTCTGAGTCTCTTCCATTGACTGCTGCCCACTGCAAAAAGAAGCTTCTCTGACCAAGGTTGAGAGCAGCACTAACTTATGGATATACACATACAGATTTAGAAGATGATTTGACACGATGCTTGTTTAGCAAAACAGTAGTAGTAGGATCTCTCCCCTTCTCTAGGACCTATGACCTCCGTAGCCATAGGCTTTTGACTGGGTTTACAGTACCAGGCATGAATTCCTTCTTTTGTAGAAGACCTCAAATCCAATCCAAAAATGGTTGTTTACCCCATAACCTCCATGCCACTATTGCCTATGTAGGCATGCCTTGCTTTACAGGTTGGTATTGTAGTAGTCAATGTCCATTGCTTAAGATCATTGATGACTTTTCTGCCACAGTGACCTGAATAGCACCTTCTGGTACTATGAAAGATGGCCAGTAGGGGGGAAGTTTCTAGGTCAGTTCCAGCTTGATTTCTCTATGTCCTGCAACCAAAGTATGTGTTGTCTTCAGTAATAGGGTCTTCTGAACTAGATCTGATGGGCAACCAAGAGAAATGGCAATAGCCTGTATTGTTTTGGCAACCTCTGGAGCCTCTCTAACCAATAACTTATAAGGATACAATCCAACACCTGTCACTGACATTTTTCATTTAATATCCCATGACTTCTAGGGGAAGCATTGTCTGCCCTTGAAAAATACCTCTGTTCAAATTCTTTTTTTTAATTTAAAATCACATATATGATTGCATCTATTTTTGTTTTATGTGTGTGAATGTTTTGCCTGAATGTGTGTAAGTGCACTGCATATGTCCAGTACCTGTGGAGGACAGAAGAGGCCATAGGATCCCCTGAAATTGGAGCTCCCATCATGTGAGTGCTGGGAACCCGGGTCTCTGCAAGAGCAGCAAGTGCTCTTAACCACTAGATCATCTCTCCAGCCCCCTAAAATTACATTTTAAAAATTAGTTTACAAAGTAGTGGGTTTCCATAAGTCCTTAGTTTTGGTTAACCTACCCACTACCCCTTCTCTCCCATGCCTCCACTCCTATACCTTCTTAAGCCTCTAACTCCCAGTATTCCACCACTTTCATATCACATGTGTCCTACTATCCCCTCTCCACTTAAGGCCTCTTCTACTCATCAGTACCATGGCTCTTTGTAGCTTCCTGACCTCTATAGACATTTCAAATTATAAACATTCAAATCTAGGAATCTCAAGTCAGGATTCACATATAAGCAAGAACATGTGGTGTTTGTCTTGCTGAGTCTGGGTTTTCTCACTTGGTAAAACACTTTCTAGTTCCATTCATTTTCCTGTAAATCATTTTTCTTTACTGCTGAATAAAATTACATGTGTATATGTACCATAATTTTGTTATCCATTCATCAACTGATGAACATCTACCCAGCTATTGTCAACAGAGAAGCAATGAGCATGGTTATGCAAGCATCTTTGTAGTAGGATATGGAGTCTTTGTGGGTATATGCTGAGAAGTGGTATAGCTGAGTCTTATGGCAGTTCTATTTTTAGCTTTTAAAGAAACATTTACACTAGCTTTCATAATGGCTGTACCAATTAACATTACCACCAATCCTTGCCATCAGTTTAGATATTTGTTTTCTTGATGATAGCTATTCTAACTGGGGTGACATGAAATCTCAATGTAGTTTGAATTTGCATTCTCTGATGGCTAATGATGTTGAGCACTTTAAAAATATTTATTAGCCATTTGTATTTCTTTGAGAACTCTGTTCAGTTTCATAGCCATTTTTAATTGGATTTTCTTTTTTTAAAAAAAGCCTTTTTATTTTATGTATATGAGTGTATTACCTGCCTGTAAGTGCACCTGTGTCATGCAATGCCCAGAGGGGACAGAAGAGGACATTGGATCCCCTGGAACTAGGGTTATGGATGGTTGTTAGCCACCATGTGGGTGCTGGGATTGAACCTGGGTATCGGCAAGAACAGCCAATGCTCTTAACCACCAAGCCATCTCTCCAGCCCCTTGTTTTCTTGATGTTTAGTTTCTTGAGTTCTTTGTATATTCTAGATCCTCTCTAAGTGACATAGCTGACAAAGATTTTCTCCCATTCTGTAGACTGCCTCTTTGCTTGACATTTTCCTTTGCTCTACAGAATTTTTTAATTCTATGAGATCCCATTTGTTGATTACTGTACGTATTTTCTGAGTGATCAGATGGTAAAAACAGCAGCAATATTCTTCTTGTTCTGGATTGCTTTGGTCATCTGGGATATTTTGTGCTCCCATATAAATTTTAAGATTTTTTAAAAAATTTCTGCGAAGACTGTCACTGAAATTTTGATTAAGATTGCACTGAATCTGTAGAGTTTTGATAGCATGGTCATTTCACAATATTGATTCTTCTGATCCATGAGCATGGAAGATCTTCCTATCTTCTGATGTCTTCTTCAATTTCTCCTGTGTTTTAAACTTTTCACTGTAGACATCTTTCACATCACGGTTAAGTCTATTACAAAGTGTTTCTTTTCTTCCTTTTTTGAAGCTATTGTAAATAGTATTGATTTTCTGATTTCTTTCTCAGCATCTTTGTTATTGGTATACAGAAAAGCTACTGAGTTTTGTATGTTGAGTTTGTAGCCTGCCATTTTACTGAAAATGTTTATCAGTTCTAAGAATTTTTAGTTGAATCTTCAGGGTCTCTAAGGTGTAGAATCATATCATCCATAAATAGAAATACTTCAACTTCCTTTCCTTTGTCTCCCTCTTATTTGTTTCTCTTGTCTTATTGCTCTAGCTAAGACTTCTAATACTCTGTTGAGTAAGAGTGGAGAGAGTGGATTCTCTTGTATTGTCCTTGATTTTAGTGGAAATGTTTTTAGTTTCCCTCAATTTAATTTAATGTTGGCTACTGGTTTATCATATATTGTCTTTATTATGTTGAGGTATATTTGTTCTAATCCAAGTTTCTTCAGGCAATTTAACATGAAGAGATGTTGGATTTTGTCAAAACCCTTTTCTGGATCTATCAAGCTAGCCATGTGATTTCTATTCATGAGTTTGTGTAATTTGTAACATTTACTGATTTACATATATTGGATTATCCATGCATCTCTGGAATACATTCAACTTGATCATGATGGATGATCTTTTTGATGTGTTCTTGAATTTGGTTTGCAAGTATTTTGTTGTTTATATGTTTCTTGCTAACAGAGTGTGGGCTCTTGTGCACACAGCTGCTGCAGGCAGGTGTAGGATTTTCCCCCATCAAAAAGTAACTGTGCCTTTCACAGATGCCACCAGTCTCCCAAAGAGGCTGTGCAACATCACATCACCAGCGGCGGTGGAATATCTCTGGCGTTCCACATCCTCACCAGCACTTGCTGCTAACAGTTTTAGCCATCCTTGAAGGTGCAAGGCTTTCTCAAGGGGCTCCCCCCTTTCTTTTTTCTTTAACACAGTTTGATGGCTGAGGAAATCAAGCTTTTATTTGTATGCTTCTTCCTTGCCTTTCTTTTTCCTTTCTTCCCTCTGTTTCCTCCTTCTCTTCCTGTCCCTTTCCATCCTTCCTTCCTTCCTCCCTCTCCTTCCCTTTCCCTTCCCTTCCTTTGTCCTTTCTCTTCCCTTTTTCCTTCCTCTTCCTTTTCTTTCTTCCTCCCTCCTTTCCATCCTCCTCATTCCTTCCTTTGTCTTTCTTTTCTGTAAAGTTGTTTGGTTTTTTAAAATTAGCCTTTTCCCCAATTTTATCATGACAACACGTCATGAAATTTACCGTCTGAACCTTGCCCATGTTCACAGTTGGTGACAGGCACATTTGCACTGCTTTGCAGCTGTCTTCGTCATTGGTGTCTGTTCATTTCTTTGGTCTCTTTTTTTTCTAAGTAATTTATAGGAAGTCTTTATACATTATAGATAAGAATCCTTGCCTAGTACATAAATTACCAATGTATTTCCCTATTTGTGGCTATTTTTGGATCTTAACTGTCCCCCAAAGGCCCCTGTGTGAAAAGCTTGGTACCCAGGACATAGTGGGAGACAATGCAGGGCATGCCCTTGAAGCAGGTTCTGGTCCTTCTCTTACTCTCTGGCCGTAAAGTGGTTTTGTTCCGCTGTGACGTGTTGCCTTACCACTGGCCCAAAGCTACAGGGCCAATTAGTATGCACAGAAACTTCTGAAATTCAGCCAAAATAACCCTTTCTTTCTTTTTTTTTTTTGTCATGGTTAATTATTTGCTTTATTTCCCCTTACATGGACTGCAGTCTCAGAACAACAACACTGAGGATGCCAACACTAAGCATTCTTACTGAGAATGCCCAATTTTTCTTTGCACATCCTCATCCTTCTTCTGTATTTCTTTTTAAAAAATTGTTTATTTAATAATCACACAATCAGAAGAAGCATTTCATTACAACAGCATTGACATATTCAATAACTATGTCCAGAGCTAAGATGCATCTCCTTCAAAACGGGCTGTAAATTTTTAGGTTTACAGTTGAATTATTACAGTTATACAATATTGTACTCAGTATAAACCCTATAAGACATAAAATTAAATGAGGTTTTAAACTTTAAAAAAGAATGGATTTCACTATTAAAATATACCATTTCATACAGAAAAATTCATTTTCAATACAATTGATACTAAGATGCACATGCATTTCTAATCTCTATATATGTGATTATTACTACTCACAGTCAGTTACTTTCTGAGCTCCTTGGCATCTGAACATGGATATAAAGTCATCAGGTAGATGTCAATGGTAATGTTTTTCATACCCACCAATTATTAAGGAGCAAATTTTTATGCTTTGAAGAATTTTTTTTTAATTTTTTAAAATTAATTTATTTTTGCACCTACTTCCCAGATAGCACCCTCCCATAGCCTCATCCCCCCACTACAGCCCTTATATGCTGATATCCCTGCTACTGTCTGCTGTGTTGTCAGCACCCCCAGCCCTTCCCCACTACTTGCCCTTCTGGTGAATCTAGTCAGCCTATCTAGAGTTCTTTGTTTTAGGAGGGTAAGCCGTTCCTCACCTAGCGGTAATCAGTTGTCAATATTCCTTTGGATAAGATTGGGGTCTGCTGCTCATTTTCCCAGTTCTATGCTGGGTTACTATCTGGGAATCCCCTTGGCCACCCTGGCCAACAACTCAAAAGAAGGTATCTCCTATCTGGCATTGTTGCTTGTTGTGTAGCCTTTAGCTATTCATATAGACTCTTATGAAATTATATTGGCCCCTTTAATCTTTGCTTATACGTTCCTTTTGGATGTTTAAGGCCATAAAGTTGGACCAGATAAACCAATTTAATTTTTCTCTTAAGGTCGTTTGAGGATCTGTTCCTCAGGGGTCACATGGGCTTGGGAGGATCCCCTGGCTCCTTTCTTTTACCACTTCCACCTATATGAAGTCAAAGGTCCTGCTTGACCATGGCTGGCTTCTCTTGGAAGCATGGAGGAAATGATTCCTCTGTGTTGACCATCCTCCTTATAGACTGGACACTGGTTCAAGTCCATCTGGTGGGGTCTCCTCGGCCTCCTTGATCAAGAGGACAGGTGTCCTACCACCATTATAGGACATTTTGAGAGATGCTCATAGTCCCCTGGAACTAGTCGACCTAGGAGAGCAAGGAGCAAAAAGTGTCCTTTATGTCCCTCTGACCAAATTATTATAGGCCTCAAAGTATGTCTGTTAAACACCCAAGAAGGTTAGTTCCACCAGTCTGATATTTTTAATTACTGTGTGTCATGCAGATAAATCTTGGGCAAAGACCAGTTGTTCTCAGATAAACCTTACCTAGACATATATTTCTTGATCTGCTATATATAATTTGTCACTAGGGTGTAGGAGTAATATGGTTCTGACTGGTTTTCAAAACTAGCTAGGCATTGTTTATCTCTCGCATTGTCTCACCCCTCCATCATGGTTTTCCCAATTAAGGTGCCTCCATTTCCCCCCTTTCTCCCTTAATAATACTCTTCACCTATGGTCCTACCTCTCTTGAGCCCCTTCTTTCCCTTTATTCCCTAGGTTCCTTGTATACCCTTCCCTCACCCTCCCTTAAACTAACCCAATTTTTATCCATATCTCCCTTATTAAGACCTGTTTCCTACTGTTCTCTTTCAGATTCTTTCTTTACGTTTACCTCCCTGGTTCCTTACCCTTG
>NW_008336933.1:9692283-9693694 GCF_000622305.1 Nannospalax galili
TTTAAAAAGTCCTTTCCTACACCTATATCTTGTAGGTTTTCCCAATGTTTTCTTCTAAGAGTTTCAGAGTTTCAGGCTTTACATTGAGGTCTTTGAGCCATTTGGAATTGACTTTTGTGCAGGGTGGAAGATAGGGAATTAGTGGCATTCTTCTACAAGTGGAGATCCAGGTTTGCCAGCACCATTTGCTGAACATGCTGCCTTTCCTCTAGTTAATGTTCTTGGCCCCTTTGTCAAATATCAGGTGGCTGAATTTGCATTTACCCATATTTGGGTCTTCAATTTTTTCCATTGGTCTACGGGTCTATTTTTGTGCCAGTACCATATTGTTTTTATGACTATAGCTCTGTAATACAGCTTGAAATCTGGTATAGTAATCCCCCCGACTCCCGGCATTGCTGTGAGTGCTCAGGGTTGTTTTGGCTATCTGAGGTCTTTTGTGCTTCCATATGAATCTTAGAATAGTTTTTTCCAGTTCTGTGAAAAATGTCATGGGAATTTTGATTGGCATTGAGTTGAATCTATATATGACTTTTGGTAGGATCATCATTTTCACAATATTAATTCTTCCAATCCATGAGCATGGGAGGTCCTTCTGTCTTCTGATGTCTTCTACAACTTCTTTCTTTAAAGATTTAAAATTTTCATTGTAGAGCTCTTTAATGTCTTTGGGCAGGTTTCCTCTGAGATATTTTATTTTTATTTTTTGTAGCTATTGTGAAAGGGAGTGTTTCCATGTGCACTTTCTCTGATTGCTTGTTATTGGTGTATAGAAAGGCTACAGACTTTTGTAGGTTAATTTTTTAACCTGCCACTTTAATGAACCTGTTAATAATTTCTAGGAATTTTCTGGTGGAATTTTTGGCATCTCTTAGATATAATATCCTCTGCAAAAAGCGATAATTTAATCTCTTCTTTTCCAATTATTACTCCTTTAATTTCCTTCTCTTGTCTTATTAAGGAGGCTGGGAGAGTCAAGATGCAGTGGGCACCACAGGACTTACCCAGGAAAGATGCCAACATCTCCATCATATCTTAAGGAGAGAAAGGATGGACAGCTAACTAGCAATAAATACATGGAAAGAGTCACAGTGTGTTCCAGAGCAAATAACTGAAGACATGGCTAGGACTGAAAGTCAAAATATTCCTTCCAAATGTTTTCATCACAGTTGACAGAAATACATTTTAAAACTACAGAGGGTGATAGATAATGGCTAGGGACATCCTCTTTCAGGGAATAAAAGCAATTTAGGATATGAAAGAAAAAAATTGATGATCCATATTAAAGAAAAAGAAAATTTACACAGATGCTAAAAAGTGAGTTTTAAGAAAGAAAAATTGGTTAATAGAATCAAGTACTAGAGACAGTAAAGAATAAGATCAGCCGGACTTATCCAAAAATACATGTCAA
>NW_008336933.1:9694695-9694960 GCF_000622305.1 Nannospalax galili
GGTTTGTTTTGTGCCCCAGTATATGGTCAATTTTGGAGAAGGTTCCATGGGGTGCTGAGTAGAAAGTATGCCCTTTGGTGCTCGGGTGGAATACTTGGTAGATTGTTAGGTCCATTTGATATATGGTATCATTTAATTCAGACGTCTGTCTGTTAACTCTCTGCCCTGATGACTTATCTAATGGAGACAGTGGAGTATTGAAGTCCCCTACTATTAATGAGTTGGGGTTAATCTGGGTCTTAAAGTCCTGTAGTATTGTTTTTAT
>NW_008336933.1:9696103-9702544 GCF_000622305.1 Nannospalax galili
AACTTGATACTCTGTTTTCCATTTCTTTCATCCTATTGGTGAGGCTTTCTCCTGTCATTTCTAATTGGCTTACTGAGTGTTTCACTTCCTTCTTCATTTCAGCCTGAGTATTCTTCAATATTTCTAACTCTTTTCTAAATTCATTCAGAAGTTTATCCCTATTGTCCTTCAGTTCTTTTTTTGTGTGTGTTCTTTAAATTAACTGAATTCTTTTATCATGTTTATAATTGTTCTTTTGAGTTCCATGTCCTGCATTATCTCTAGAGGTTTCTCATTGTACTCCTCTAGAGGACTATTGGTATTTGGTGGGGATATGTTATTTTGGTTTTTCATGTTATTATTTTTTCTCTGTGATTTTAACGATTTTGGCCTCAGGAATTTGGGGGGTTGGATTGGCCTGGGAGCCTGGCCCAGGAAAGATGCTGGTCTAGGGCAGCTGGTGGCCATGCAACCCAGAGATGCAAAGGCAGATGGGGCAGGAAGAGGTCCCAAGGCCTCCTGGGAACTGCACTGAGGAGCTGTGTTGGTCTGGATGCAAAGGATCAGGAAGAGGAAAGGTCAGCCCCCTCATCCCAGAAAGAGGCTGGTGGGTGGTACAGGCCCAGGGAAGCAGAGGGAGGTGAGGGCGGGGCCAGGCTCAGAAGCAGTGCCCCTGGGGCCCAGAGAACGCACAAAGGTGGTCTGGATGAAAAGGATCAGGAAGCAGTATTGGTTCTGGGGCCCCAAGATGAGGAATGGGACAGGACCCAAACTAGGAGGAGAGACATTGGGGAAGATGGGAGGGTGAATGGGGCTGGGGGAGTCAAGGAGTGGAGGGCGCGATGGACTTACCCTGGTGAGAAGCCTGCGGGTCAACCCTTTCTTCTTTACAAATTGATTTATCTAAGGTATTTGTTATAGAGACAGGAAGCCAAGTTACATTTTTATTTCCTTTTGGGTTAGTATTTTCCATGTCTGCAGACTCCTCTCCACCCTCTTGTTTCCCCTCCCCCTCCTCTTCCTCAATTCTGGGATTGAATTTAGGGTTTTCCACTTTCAAGGCAGACACCCATGTCATTCAATGCCTTCAGAGGCCAGAAGAGGGCATCAGATACCCTGGAACTGGAGTCACAGAGGGGTGTTGGCCACCATGTGGGTGTGGGGGAACAGAACTCCATCCTCACAGAGTGGTCTTAACTGCTGAGCCATGTCTCCAGCCCTTTGAGTCTTACTACATAGCCAAGTCTTGAACACAAGACTGCCCTCATTTCCTGAGAGCTGGGATTAGTGGCATTCAACACTATGCAGGGCTCCTCAGTTTATTTAACTGGTTTAGTAGTCTTCTAACCTTCTAATTTCTGTATTCTTGATTTTAGTAATATGAGTATTCTCTATTTCCTAACTCAGTATCAATAAAATTTGTCATTTTTGTTCATCATTTCAAAAAACCAACTCTTGGCTTCACTGGTTTTATTTCTTTCATTTCACTTATTTCTGCTTTAATCTTTGATTTCCTTCCTTTGCTGTTTTCTAGTTTAAGTTGCAAGGTTAGGCTGCTGTTTGGGTATCTTTTTAACATACAGGAGCTTGGATTAAGAGGATCTCAGTTCCCCCATTGAGTGGCTCACAACTTCCTCTAATTCCAGCTCCAGGAAATCTGATACCTTTTGCGGCCTCTGTGGGCACCCATACACACATAAGTAAAAATCTAAAAAAAAAGGAAATAGGCATAGCAGCTGATTATATAATTTATCATTTTGTTTCCATTTTCATTTAAAACTATTTTAAGTTACTCTCGTGGTTTCTACTTTGTCCAGTTGGTAAATTAGGAATGTGTTCTATTTCCACACATAAACATCCCATTTAAAGTTTTTTTTATCTATTATGTGTATGAGTGTATTGCCTGCATGTATGAGTACGCACCGTGTCTTGAAATGCCATGGAAGTCAGAAGAGGGCTTCGGATTCCCCCTGGAATTGCAGTTAAAGATGCTTCATAGCTGCCATGTGGGTGCTGGGAATCAAACCTGGGTCCTCTGCAAGGTCAGTGCTCTTAACCACTGAGCCATCTCTCCAGCCTCAAACTTCCCATTTTTTGTAAATGCTACCTCCTTGTATCCTACTGTGAAGGGCACACTACACTGTCCTCTACTGAGCCTTGCTTCATTGCTTAATGTGGCCAGTACTGGAAAATATTCGGATAGAAGTTCCCGAAGTTCCAAAGACGTACTGCTTTCGGGTAGAAGTGCCCAAGATGCCAGGTCTAGGTGTTAGAATGCTGTGCAAGTCTATTACCTTCTAATCTTCTGCACAGTTGTCCTGTCCACCATGTTTTGTATAGGAGATGTATGTGTTTTTGCCCACTCTGCCCACAACCACCTCCTTTCTACTTTTACAGGGTTATGGGTTCAAAGAATGCCAGGAAGGCTGTCTTCCAATGCTGGAGTAAAGTCAAGTTGGGAGACCTGCACTGGTCAACGCCCTCAGATGCCTGGACCCCAATGCCCCAGAGGCCTGACTCAACTGGCTGTATGTGGCTAGGGTGTGCTCTATTCTTTTTAATGACTCCCAGGCAATTCAAACACGCAACGTGAGCAGAGCTAATTTTCATCTTGATCTCCTTAGACAAGTAGTGCAGCAGGCTCAGAGCACCAGAGTGTGAAGAGCCTTTTCCTGGGTGCCTGGTCACCAACTGGGTGAGTGACGATGGATAGCTGTACTGCCCCTCCCCCCGAGCCTTAGTTTTCTCATTACTCATGAGATAAACAAATGCATCACAAAATCAGTAAGAGACCCCCAGATTGGTTCAGGGTCTGGAGAGGCAGTGACAGGTTAGCCAAAGGGTCCAGGGTCCCTTTTAAGATGTCACTATTTGGCAAGTGCCAATTTGGCAATGCACACTTTCCTTCCACTGGAGAAGTAACTGTGTACACTGTGCAACAGCCTCTGAAGCCAAACACAAATATTTATGCGCACTCATGTGTCTCAGCAGCTTTAAGAAAACACCCCCATGAGAAACCTGGCAAGTGAAAATCAGAGAAACATTCCAAATGTGTTAAGAAATATTAGTTTTATTTAACCAGTTTTCACAGCTGAATATTTATTCTATAAAAACTTTACAGATTGTACAGTTTATATATAGTTCAAACTACTAAACGAAAAAGTAGGTCCCACAGATGCAAAAATACTGTACCAATCCATCCACGGTAAAGGCAGATTTACACACTGCACAGCCTTTCTCATGGCTGAGAAGGCATCAGCTCCGAGTATAAACTTCAAAACTGTACAAAAATAAGGTTTCAATTTATTTCACTCTTCATACATTCATATGACTACAAGCCCAGAAGCCTAGTAATAACAGGCACCTGCAGTCAGGAGTCAGTCCCCCTTGTGAGGGGCACTCGTGGACATGACACTGTGCTCAGTATACAGTAAAGACATAAAAGCTGAGACTGAGAACATTAAATGTTGAATACAAGGTAGTTCTTTTTGTTTTGAAAGGAGTTTCTGTATTTAATAGTGTGCCAAGAGGATTTTAACTTATTAAATAAAATATATTCTAAGTGAACCTAAAAATTATACTTTACAAACATAAAAATACTTTTTTGGTGTAATACATAGTATCTGCAGATAGAAAACCAAAACTGTAAAAAGTAGTACTTCTCACCCAGCCACAGTACTTATGCAGTCATATTTCAAAAGGGCCAGAAAAACTATTTAAAACCACTAGTACTAATTTATAACTTAAGCTAGTCAAACTCAAGCTATTCAGTGGCTAACACTGCAGTGTAAGCTTCGCAGAGTGTTTTTTTTTTTTTCTTTTTGTTGTAACTGGGTAAGAAAGAATAGGATACCTTTAAACAGGGAGAGTCAGCTGGCAACTCAGCATGAACCTCAAGTGCATGATGGGATTTTTTTTTTTTTTTTCATCAGAAATGCTTTTCCTACAAGGCAGGCCTTAATTCTGAGTACAATTTCTCCACCACTGAGGTACTTGTTCCTCCCTCCTTGGACGCAGGAAAATGTTCAGCTATTTCAGCATCTCTGTTTGGGGTAAAGGAGGGAGGGGAGGCAGGCCCCTTTAAAACCAAAAAAAAAAAAAAAAAAAAAAAAAGGTTGAGTAAAACATTATTCCAAACTTTGCTATCAACCAAATTGAATAAAACACAAAGCCTTTTTTCTTTTTTTTTAAGGAAAAAAATAAAAAATTACAGTACCAGGCCAAAGAAATTAGAGCTTCCAAGAGCAGTCTAGTGCTCACCATTACATTTTATATGTGTGTACATGAGTATACAATAATGACATTTGGACAAAGGAGCTTTGTAGTTATTTATTTTAAAGTTACAGTACTTAAAAAACTCCTTGGTAATAAATAGCCTGGATGTTTCCAGTCTTGATTCCAAGCATGAGCTACTGTGAGGACGGACTGTGGTCACTGGGAGGTCTTTGATGTCACGCTCAGACCAGTTCCAGGGTCATCCACATGCAGCCTGCCAATCAAAACTCATCGATTTTCCTCTGCAAGTACTTTAACATGGAGTCCATGCCCTGGGCAGAGCCCCAGATCTTCTTCAGCACTTCACATTCTCTCTCATTGGCCTGCTCCAACTCCATCTTCATGTTGCAGCGCACCAGGGCTTTGGATTCCTCCAGGACCTGCAGCGGACGGCAAACACGAGTGAGTACTTTGCTCAGAGACAAGCGCCAAGCCTCCTCAAATGCACAAGAGCAAACATTAAACCCGAGTCATTACCCGTTAAACAGTGTAATACATTAAAAAAAAAAAACACGTCAGGTCTATTGTAGCTAAAATGCCATTGGCCCTGCATATCTGGATTCTGCTAAAGTAGGACTGAAGATTCAGAAAAACAAACAAGTCTGTACTGAATATGTAGGCAAGACCTTATCATCCCCCCCCATATAGCACACCACTTATTACACAGTATCTGCAGGGCATCAGGTATTCTAAGATGGAGAGGGTGCACACAGAACCACAGCATGCTTCTTGGCACCTGTGGACTCTGGGTATGGCAATGGTGGTGAGGCAACAATAGGTTGTGGGTACAGAGAGATGTCTGGATCTTTAATGGATATGGAGTGCATTCTCAGCTTGAAAATGGCTCTTTAGTGATTTCAAGTGGGCTGGTGTGAGGCCCAGTGGAGGCCCACTCCACTGAGGTTCAGTGAATACTCCTAGAGTGTTTGTTGATGGAATTTTCTAAACGAAATTTAATTTTAACCATGAAGGTTGCTCATACATCTCCAAGAATTAGATGAGAGCAGTATCCATTCACATGAAGCATTTCATCCAATTGTACCATTAAATCAAGTTTTAAGACTGATTATTCAGCACACTTGCTAAACAAAAACCCAGGAGCACTGTATGTGAACCAAAGCACGTGATCACACGGAAGGGCTTTGTGGACAGGAAGCAATGGTAAAAGGATGGATGTGGTGGACTTGCACAGGACACTTGAAGCTACTCAACTTCACACTGGAGTCCATGACACAGGGAGATGAGCAGCTGGCGCAGAGCACCAGTCTAATAAAAGGCTTTATTCTGTATTATAAAAAGCAACATGTAAAAGAACCACTTAGACGTACAACAGGGTTACATGAGGCGAGCTCCTTGATGCGAACCATGACTTCCTGCGTGAAGGTCCCGGGCCAAAACACCTGGGAGACCAGGCCCTTGCCACATGCCTCCTGTGCAGTCAGCTTCCGCCCACTGAGCAACATTTCATTGGCCTGAAAGGAAGAAGAGATGTGAAATACAAGGGGAAATGGGCAAAGAAAACCCATCTAGAAAACTCAACCCTCAAAACATCCAAGCCAATGATAGGCTTGTGAAGGCACCAGACCTTGCCTCATGTTAGCCACTAAGAATAAACCATGTGCAAGGAGTGACCAAGTGGGCAGATGGGAAAGTAATACTGTGGGCCAGTTCTTTTTCTCTTTTTTAAATTCAAGGCTTACTTCATGATGTCATTCAGATTCACACAGAGAGCAGAGAAGAAATCCAAATTAAAGAAGGAAAGTCTATTTTGTGGTTAATCTGAACTTGATAGTTTAACTTCCTCTTTCACCCTAGTTTGTCCTCTTAATGCCTGCTCTTGCCACAAGTGAACTCACTTAACATGCAAAACAATCTGGGGACACAAGCCACTAACAAGAATAGATAATTCACATTTTCAGGGAGTTGAAGCAAACAAACTATTTTTCTCATCTGGAGGGCTAGCGGACTTGTTGATATGGGATGTCCTTCAGGTACTGGATGTTACTGTTGGAGGAATCGACACCTTGTCACATTTTATTGCATAGGTATTAACTATGTATGGCCTGAATGAGTCCCAAATTACTGCAGTCTGTTCCAGAGGTTCTCAGTTATTTTACATGATTTAATAGAGAAAGTGAATATGCTTCTGTCAAAAAAAAAAAAAAAAAAAAAAAAAAAAAAAAAAAA
>NW_008336933.1:9702570-9779143 GCF_000622305.1 Nannospalax galili
GACATAGAGACATAGGTGTATACTGGATTCTAGGCCACTTTTCAAGCCCTTGCACAAGGTTTATGTATTTCACATCACTCAAACGACAGGCTCCTGAGGCAGGCTGGGAATGGGAGAACGCCTGACAGACAGCACAGCAGCTGATGTCAATGGTCGTGATGACCTGAACATGAGCTTCTGGGGCCCAGGTTAATACACTGTAGGTGACTCCATTTTCCAGAGGTAAAATCATGATGAAGCCCTTCAACAACCAAATGTACCTCTGGGTCACAGTGAGTATTTGTGTCCTGCACCCAGCCAAGCACACAGCACACACTGGAGACTGTGCTGCATAACAAAGGTGAGGGTGGGGGTGGGGTTTGCAGGCTCCTCACAAGAAGGGTCTGCAAGGTTTTGAGTACACCACTGGAGCTCAGTCTTGGACAAGCTTATGAGCCTCTGAAGAATTTGAATGTACAGCCCCTTTCAGTGAAAAGGATGACTCATAAACAGACATACAGAACCCGACTTGACCTTATTTTGGCAGTTAAGATGGTTTTCCTAGAGGGAGATCCCAGAGAGATGAGGAAAGGGGTCCCTGATGTCATGAGGCCTGGGAAGTACCCTAGAGCACCTGAAATTTTCTTTCCTAGACTATGTCTCAGAGAATGCAGTATGTCCTCCAGACAGTGGAGTTCTTGCCAGGCCCAGTGAGCCCTTCTGACAGGAGTCATGCAGATGAACATCCTTGAGCATTCTCTGGCCTTTGCTGGCTGGCATTACTTCTCCTTCCCACTTCTGAGACAGGGTCTTGCTCCATAGCACAGA
The DNA here is from genome assembly GCF_000622305.1 of Nannospalax galili. Taxonomy (NCBI): domain Eukaryota; kingdom Metazoa; phylum Chordata; class Mammalia; order Rodentia; family Spalacidae; genus Nannospalax; species Nannospalax galili. The sequence continues at coordinate 9,703,378 of NW_008336933.1, forward strand.
CTGGCCTTGAATTCATGATTCTCCTGCTCCAGCTTCCTCCAACACTTCTAACCTCATACATGCCATTTTCTGCCTTCTGGAAGTCAACCAACAGTCCAGCATTGCCCTCTTCCTTCTATCTTTCCCTGGTGCTCCCCACCTGGGCTTGTCAGACCCACTCTTGCTCCAGCCCACATATGGTCTTGGTAGTCCATCTTCCTCCTCTTGGCCTGCCTGGCTCCACATTCATTTGTTGCTGGATAGTCTTTCCTGACCTTCCTACTTCACATTGGGTACAGAACAATAAGGGGGATTTTGAATTTATTCAATGGTTTAAGTGACAGGACTGACTCAAGGCTGTTAACACACCCCACTTAAATAAGTCAATTTAACTTAGGGACATGATGAACTTAGGGACATGATGAACAAACCAAACCCCCAAACCCAATGCAATACCATTAAACAAAAACCCATTAAGAAAAACGTTCCTTTGGTCAGATTAAATAGACTCAACCCACCCTGCATTTTTCAGTAGTTTTTAAATGGGAAACTTAAAATTTCTACCCATTTAAGATTTAGGTCTCTTGGAAATTCACAACCTGACGCCTGAGCTCAGGACTAAATGTCTGCATGAAGCACCTACCTGATGGGATTGAAAGCACCTTAGGATTTTAGACGTTAGTGTGTAAGCATCTCAGTAAGTGAGAAGGCTGGAGGAAGCCGAGACAGAGATATCTTTTAGTTCAGCCAAAAGGAGTCTGGAATGTTCTGATTAAAAAGCTAAGAGGTTTGAGCAGGCTATCTGAAGATGTATGGGGACAGTGGTATGCAGGGGCCCTGCCACTTGCTCCCTTGGGTCTCTTCCAACTTCCCCCCAGAACAGGGCAACTCTTGTGGGTGAACTTGGGAGATCAGCCATTAGCTTGACACCTCTTCAGTCACACAGGAGCAGGACTTGAGAGGGACAGGTCACAAACAGTGGCCTGTGTTTGTTGGTCAGGGCTATCCTGTGCTCTCCTTGGCACAGGCTGCTTGTGGCACCACAGTACTGGAGCATACGGGGGGTGGGAGAATTCTTGAGAGAGGAGCCTGACAAGGTGCCTGGGGTACAGCAGGCATTCCGTAGATGTGTATGGGGAGGAGGCTACACGGCAGCAGAACAGACAGGCTCACATAGCTTATCTGGGGTTCCTTTATCCTGACAATGAGATTCCTTCAGTTAATCCTGACAGGATTTGTACACACCAACTGGGGCAAGCCACTCATTCCAGGTGTGACTCTGGCTGCTCCAAGCCATTAAACAAAGCGCCTCCTTTCAGCGGCCATTTTCAACAAGAGCTATCACAGTGTAAGTGACCTTGGCAGCATTCATTTTTGGCCCTGGCTTTAGGCAAACGCTGCTCACAAAGTGGGAATTACACGGCATGGTCGCTTCTTTGCTCCCGTTTCCACCACCTGGCTCTGGGGACCTCTTAGCTGGTGGTGTTTGGCCTGTGTTGGAGGATGTGGGTGGCACCCCGACTTCTTATGACCAGCATCACTTCAGGTGAAATGTCTCTAGCCATTCCTATGTCCTGGGGGGTGTGGCAGGAATCACCTCAACTGAGAACACCTAACCATCAGATTCCAAGATGAAACAAAACAACAGGCCAAGGAGTCAGGTGCTCATCATGAGACAACTTCAGGCCATTTGGGAATTTTTCCAAGGCTAATGACTTCATTAAAACATCATTTACTTATTTATTTATTTATTTATTTATTTACTGTGTGTATGGGGAGGCACACATGCAATGAAGTGTATGCGGAGGTTAGAGGACAACTTGGGTCTCTCCTTTCACCATGTGGATCCTGGGGATCAAACTCAGGCTGTCAGGTTTGGCAGTCAGTATCTTTACCCACTGTGTCATCTCACTGGCCCAAGGCAGTGAACTTGCAAGACCTCCACTGCTGACATCATTTGATCCAAGGGATCTAAATCCAAAATGCACCTGCTCAGTGGTGTATAAATGTTCAAGATTGTTCACCATCTTCCTAGATGGGCCCTTCCCATGCCCCTTTGTTATCACAGCCCAACACCAACCCTACAGTGGGAGAAAACAGACTACCCAGATTTTCATCCCTGGAGAAATAACTCAAAATGAGCTCAGGTTACTGGTAGGGATTCTTTACTACTAGACTTGACAGTAAATGTTGCCAAATGGCCCATTTTAGTACCAGTTCACAATGAACCTAAAACTAATGTTTGTTTGTTTTGTTTTGTTCTTTGTCATTTTGAGACAGAGTCTGTCTCCTTTTAACCCCAGCTGTCCTGGATTCACTATGGAGACTAGGCCTGCCTCTGCCTCCCAAGTGCTGGGATTAAAGGCGTGCGCTATCATGCCCGGCAAAACTAATGTTTTTGGTAATGACCTGTGATAGTTTACCTTGATTGTCAATTTGATGAGATTTAGAAACACCATGGAAACAAATCTCTGGACATGTATTCAAGGGATTTTCTAGATTAGTTAGGTTAGCAATTTCACCTTAAATGTGGGTGACATTACCCCATTGGCTGGGGCTGGGATCCTGGACAAGGAGGAAGGGAGCTGAGTAGCTGCATCATCTCTCTACTATCTGACTGTGAATACCATTCTTAGCTCCTCTTGCTATGACTTCCCTGCTGTTACAGATTGTACGCTCCAACTGTGAGCCAAAATAAACCCTTAAGTTCCTTCTGACAGGCATTTTGCCCCAGCAATACACAAAGTAACGGATACAGAAAATTAGTAACCGGTATCAGGAAAGGGGTGGTTGCTGTGATAAACCTGACCATGTAGCTTTTAGAAGTGGTTTGCTTTAGGAACTTTGGGATAGAAAACCCCTATAATGCTGTAAACAGAGCTTAATTAGCCATTCTGGCTTGAGTTTAAAAGACCAGAATATGGGGGGGGGCGGGGGGAAGACAGACAAAAACAACAACAAAAAAAACCCCCCAAAAACCAGGGATAATGGAGACCTGGTTCATACAGTTCCAGAGAGAAACAAGGACTCTACAGGGAACTAAGAAAGAGAACATTTACGTGATGTTCTGGCAAAGAATCTGGCTACATTCTGCCCAGGTCCCAAAAACTTGAATGAGGCTGAATATAGGAGTAATGGGCTTATTTGGTAGAAGAAATATCAAGAAAAGACAGCATTCAGCTGTGGCATGACTTCTGCTCACTGCCCTCATCCAGGTCTACAGTAGAGAGCAGAAAGTGGAGTGGAAAGATTATTAAAATGTGCAGTTTGAGGAAGAAGGTGCAAGAGTCTAGAGTTAACAAAGACATTTGAATGCAGGTGTAATTGTTAAAGAAATTAATGCCATTAAACAAAACAAAAGCAGAAACACCTGGCACTGTGCACGGAGTTGCCAGGAAAGGTACCCTGAGGGCAAGACTCACTTGTGAGAATTCAAATTCATTTGAAAGAAGAGCATGAACTGAGAATGCTTTAGAACAGCTTCCCTGCTCAAAACAACTGCTCAGGAAAGTGCTTTTGCAGATTCTGCAATCAAGGCACAAAGATGCCACTACAGCTGTGGCTCAAGGGGCCAGGATCCAATCCTGAGCTGTCAGCAGAACCTGACACTATCAACATCTGTGCAGTACTTGATTTTGTAGACATGAAAGATGCAACACTGAGGGGGTCATGGAGTCTGCTCTAAGGTTTCAGAGGGATGGGCAATGTGTGGCAGGTGAGAGCCTGCAAAGAGGCTAAGAGGCTACTACATAAAGCTGTGAAGATGAAGTCTAAACTGCAGTGGTGATCCCAGGGTACTGGAGATGCCAGGACCATGACACACTGTATGTACAGCGGAGCTAGAGGGCTGGGCTTCTCATGCCTTGGGGCCCAGATGATTTCATCACGAGTCCCAGATGATGGACATGGAGCTACAGGATTTGTGGTTTGCTCTACTAGATTTCAGTCTTAATTTGGTTCAACCATTCTTTGTCGTACCCGGAAGGACCTATCCTTCTCTCTTTATGAATGGGAATGCTGATTCTGTACCACTGTACACCAGAAATATGTAACTTGTTTTTTTACTTTATAGTAGCACATAGACTGCTTTGAGTCTCAGATGACATTTGGACTTTTAAAGTATTGAAACTGTTAAAAGACTATGAGAACTTGGAAGGTGGACTGAATACATTTTGCACAGAGATGACCATAAGCCATGGGGTAGTATGTTATGGTTAATCTTGATTATCAACTTGAAGGGATTTGGAATCAAAATGAAACAAACCTCTGGTAATGTCTGTGAGGAGTTTTCTAGATTGGGTGGGTCAGCCCCACCTTAAATATGGGCTTCACCATTCCATGCACTGGGGTCCTACACTGAATACAAAGGAGAAACGTAACTGACCAGCACTGTTCATTTCTCTCTGCTCCCTAATACAGATGCAATGTAACTAGCTGCCTCAAACTTCTTCACCTAACAGTCAAAATAAACCTTAAGTTGTTTCTGTCATTATTTTGTTCAGCAACCTGTAAATGAATACAGTGATCTACTCTGGAGTTAAGGGTATGCTACTTGGTAAAATAGACTACACAGATGTGGCACCCATGTTTTTTATCTTATGTTTGGAGACCCATTTAGGGCAGACAGATGTCTGATAACTGAATGTTTCCCATGGCCTGATTCAGGGACAGGGGTCACTGTAACCACTGTGCAGAGAGGACATCTTGAACAAACGTGAGGCCACAAAGGGCCTTGGATCTCCCCTGAGTTTCACACTTTGCAGAAAGGCTCAGTTTTTTCTTCTTGTTAAGTCCTGTCCTTCCATGGACACCTTATCTATCAATTCTGCTTACTAAATCCACAGTAGCTTACAGGGAAGTCACTTGTGACAAGTGGGAATGGAGAGAAGGAAGGAGCCCCCATTCTCCAGGGCAGGGTAGAGCAGCAATCTAACCTGCTATTGGCATTCTAATGCCCTCAAAAAGGGCGATGGCATTGGGAACAACTTGTTGCTGGGATGCAAACCATGGAGCTCCTAGGTAGCAAGGAACCGAGGACTTGTCAGCTACACTGGCCAAGCTTCAGACAGTTATCTTACTCAAGGATTAGTTAAGCTGTGGGAGGAGACAAGAGCCCCCAAACTGGGCATGAAGACCTCTGGACGGATGCTCTCATGGTCCTCTCTCAGTGTGCCTGTGAAAATAGCTACCTGCCCCTAGTAAAAACAAAGTGTGTGCCTTGAGTGAAGACAACGTGATGTTTTCTAAGATAACCCTGTTTCACTCAGACAGACCCACCCCATCTTCTCCCCTGGCCAACAGTTATAACTCACCTCCTCCCTCAAAGGAACAGTAGGTCTGTGAAGGCTGAAAGAAGACTTACAGAAATAAATACCAAGGGCGCCTGACCCACAGATCAAATCAGGACTGGTCACTGATTTGGGGGGGGAAAAAATCAATTTAATCCCCTGACAAGCTCCCCAGGAAATGCTCTGTCCCTGTTCTTTAAATGTTTTGAGAACGAGAAAGTAGAAGGTCAGGACTACTGTGGCTGACTATGAGAGGCAAGGGTGGGGTAGGGGGGAAAAAGATGCCAGGTAGGGCTTGTGGTGAAGCCAAGACGAAGAGTCATACTGAAGCCTGATGCTCTGGAGCAAGGCTGGGCCATTCTCTCAGCAGGAAAAGATGTATCTGTGTCTTGAGTACTGCTTGGGATCTGTGAGAGGAATGGTTATGTGGCTGAGGGCATCAAATGAAATGTCCACCAGGAGCTGAGCTCCTGTCACGTAGGGCAGGCAGCAGATGCATAGCTGTGTCCTGGCATATATCCCAGGGGGCGAAGGGCAAGTGGTCTGGGATCCCATCACCTGTTGGACAGGTATCCTGCCTCATCCCATACCGGTGGCCCTATAGGGGTGGGGGAAGAGGGTGGTTCCTGATGTGGTAAGGTGAAAAGGAAACAGCAATTTCACAGGAGCCTCTCCCACAGTGAGAACCAGCAGCAAGGAAATGGCCACAAACGTGGGGTGTTCCTGGTCATGTACCAGGAGAAGCAGCAGCAAGTCTAAGTTAGGGTTAACAGACCCATGGCAGTAGTAGTTGGCCTTAATGACTGGCCAGGGGCCTGAAGATTGGGGACAAGGGAGAGTGTGTGAAGGAAAGGAAGGAGGGATGGATGTAAGAAGAATGCAGCCTGCTGAATCACGTCTATGTTCAGAAGGGAGCCCCACCTTGGAAGGGGCACTGAACTAGGGAGACTATGGTATTGGCCAGTCTTGGTTTTGGGCCACGCCAGTCCTGGTACCAAACCCACATAAATGGAGTAGGTGTTGGTTGAGGGATGGTGAATCTCAGCACCAACTCCAACATATGCTTTGCTAATGTCAACTGAAAATCCAGTCTTCCAGTGAGAGACACCAGAACTGAGCTGCCTGCATGGAATCATTCCAAAGGACACTGGATTGTTGGCTCCTGGTGGTGAGCTGCTGTGTTCCAGTGAGAACTAATGCTGTTACCCTGTCTTGCCTGTAAGTCCTCAGGCTTTATGAGTCTTGGACTGGGGTGCCACAGTGCTGCTGAGACCCTGGTCAAGACATACACAGGGCATGCATATGTTGTAGGTGTTGTTTTCCCATGGTGGTAATATGGTACTCCAAAGACCTCTAGATTGTGCTGTATTTCCAACAGCAAAGGTGTGTGTGTGTTCAGGGGCTCGAGTGGAACACAAGATTCAGGTTTCTCCTGTCAATGGCAGTTATTCTGGCCCAAGTAGGGCAATGATGGGGCCTTAGCCCTTGGGGAAGTGTTTCACCAGAGTGATCAATCAATGGGGATAGCAAAGCAGCCGCTGTGGGAGGGTACATGGAGCCGAGAGGCAAGGTGGTGTGAAACGAGATGGACAGTGGGGCTGGGCTTGTTCTGCCAACCTTTGTGTTTCACATTTCATTGAAAGAACCTGAATATTTGAAATAAGTTTAGACTTATGTGAAAGTGACAAAAGTTTACAAAAGAAAGTTGCCAGTATCTTTCCCCCAGATTTTCCTGGATTAACATGTCGTATCTTATGATGAAAATTAGAAAATGACCACGGTCACCCTATTACAGACTAGACTATAACCTGTACCAGTACTGCCAGTTTCCTCACCAATATTCTTTCTGTGACCCAAGAGTCCACCTTGGGCCCTGTCACACCACTCAGTGCCCCTTACATCTCTGCTGCTCCTGAAGGGCATTGCTCAGCAATGCAGCCTGGTCTGCCTCAAGTTTTCTTGTTTACTAGACTGAGTGATGGTGTTTGGCAGAGTTCCGCATTGTGGAGGCTGCGGTATCTCCGTGCTTCCCCTGGGGATTCTCCGAGGTCCATGTGCCTTATTTATAAGTTGACTGCTCTGCAAAGATGTGCACACCAGGCTTTTCTTCCGCAAGCAATGAAAGGAAACAAATATCTTTTCCCTTCATCATACATTCTTGGGGTGGGGGCGGTGCCTAAAACTGTTCTTACTGCCTCATCTCCCTCCGGTACGTCGCCTGTAGAAGCAGCCTTGGATCCTGGAGGAGCTGCCCAATGTGCAGGAAGCACAGGGGTGCACTATGGGAGGCCAAGACGGGTGGCTGTGGTCCCTTTCAAGAGAAGCCTTGCTGCTCCACCTGGGAGCAGTGCTGCTGGCAGACAGCTGTCGGGTCCTCCAGGGAAAGACTCAGCTCAGTTATTGCATGCCTGGGCATAACACTCCTGTGCACCTCGCACACAACAGTGATGGACAGACACAAAGCAGCCATGTCAGTCCACCGGGGGCAGGCACATGTGGCTCCAGAGCTCCAGCAGGGTGGCCATAGCTGCATCACAGCCTGACCACTCCCTCTATCCAGTGTAACTTCCTCTCCAGTCCTTCAACAGGTACCAGCCAGTGGAGAACTCTTAGTTCTGCCTTTACAGAACCCCTCTCATGACACTACCTTTTGCCTTAATTCAAGGACTAAGGTTCTTGCAGTTGCTTGTCAAATTAAACTACAATATAAACACAGATGATTACAAACAGTTAATAAAACCACAGAATCATGTGGGGCAAACTCTTTCCTATGTAATACTGCCCCTTTTTACATTTTTTTTTTTTAAATGGAGCTTTTTATAAGGAATTTTGCATTTGCAAACTCTACTGTTTGGGTTATGAACTGGGTAACTACTGACAGCAGATATCAGTGTTAAATGTGCAAAGCTGTGAGCTCCTCCATGAATGGTGTCCTTCTCTAGGGAACGGTATAGCCCAGTATCACAATATTCCACGAACCAAACCTAATTACAAGTGTATCTGATGCAAAGTCCCCACAGGATGGCACACCGTATACAATGAGCAGAACAACAACCAAACTAGATGTCTTCAGGGTGTCTTCTAGAATGATTTTTTTTTTTAAACGGTACTCACAGATGGTCCTCCCATAATCTTGGGAAACATAACGGTAGAGCAGCCATCTGGACTCTGTCCGAAGGTGGTATAGGGTGTTTGAAACCAAGCCTTTTCGTTAGCCCAAACCACATCACAAAGAGGCAATATGGACGCTCCTAGTCCAATGGCTGGGCCATTAACTGCTACAATAATAGGCTTCTTAAACTGAATGAAAGTATTCACGAAGTTTCTAAAATGAAAAATAAATGGGGAATTACTGAAAACATTGCATATTTGAGCAGATGAAAAAAAAAGTCTATCACGGAACTCAATTTACCAAGACATAAACTATGGAAATTATTAAGAGATGAGATTTGTTTTAGGCCTTCTCCCAGAAGCTGTGGACTATGGATTTATTTGGTGTATGTTTAAAGCTTAATGATAGCTTGACCCTCATGTAGGAGATGGTACTGCCACAAGTTCTGTCTCAAGTTTTGGAGGCTGCTTCTGGGCCTGCAGTTTGCTTGTGGGTTTCCTGGCTAATACATCTTGGTCTTTAGTCCTTCCTCTGAAGACCCAGGAGCCCACTCCCATTACAGGATTCCTGTGACCACCAAGGAGCCACCCTGAGGAAGCTTGTCCTGGGCACACAAGAGAATGCCTGATGTTGAACGAACAAAAGATAGGTGTCAGAAGGCACAGAGTCAGGATTCTAGCCTTGGTATGTGATTTCTGCCAGCTATTATCTGGAGATAGCCTGATTTTATCCTAAACTGGACTAAATGACTTTATGCAGTACAGACAGGCTGGTTTGTGACACGAGGCTGGCAAACAAGGTCAGTCAGCCCTCCAAAGGCTTACATCTGCATTCTACAAGTGCTGGAGGATCCCACTACAGGATGAATTCAAAGGAAAGCAAGGCAAGGAGCAGGGCGGTCCACATACAGGGCATGCCTAGTGCACCAGTCAATGCTATTTGGAGCTGGCTAGGTGTTCAGAGATAGCATCTTACTGTGATTTAATACAGTGGAGGAAAGGTAAGCAACAAAATAAATACTACAGACTGGAGTCTTGCTCACTCAAGCTGAATCCTACCTAGATCAGAACTGCTGGAAAAACCAGTGCTTTTCATGACTGAGTTCTGAACCTGGGCCCATGGTTAGCATCCGGTCATTCTATAACCCATCAATTTCAAAAGCTGGAATGATGTGCTTGCATCTCTGGAAACCATGACCCAGCACTTTTTAGGTGGCCCCTAGCCTCAGGACACTTGCAGAATGGACCATGGGGCTTTTTTTCTACCTTTTCTTTCATTTGAGGGGTACATCAGGGAGGTGAGCAGCCAAGGGCTGCAGAGTTCAGCAGCTTGTCAAAGATGTGGTTGGCCAGGCTGACCCCAGTCTGGGCAGAAAGCCCCCAAAGTTTGTGGGATCTTTGGACAAGAATTAAGTCATTCAAATGAAGGAGTCACACTAAGACTTCCTAACTGAGAAAGCCTGAGGTACTGTTAGAAAGCTCACACTGGGCTTTAATATACAGAGAGCCAGACAACCTTTTAAGCTGGCTTTTGAAGAAGCACAGATACTGTAAGTCTTGTTGCCTTTTGAGGACTGAGGATCAATGAGGTGGGATGGAGAAAATTTCCTATGCTGCTGCTGACACCTTTGGGAAAGGTAACTGCTAAATTGGCTTCTAGGACATGGAGCAGATGTTCCCAGTATGTTTTCTGATGCCCAGAGTGGCTCCAACCTCAGCTCCCAGGGAGTAGAATTTGCCCCAGTGCTGACATTGAGAAACCACAATGGCGTGGCAAATTAACATGAGAAGAATGATCAAAACTATTTTAACACTAAAATGATGCTTCAGAGAACTAGTACACAGTTTTTGCAATAATGTTATGCTACACCTATGTCCTATGATTGTATAAAACAAAATCTGCCTCTATAGTCTAAGATGAGAAAAAGACACTTGGACTCAATAGACTGGTGAAAATTTATTTCCAACAAATTTTTTTATTGCTGCCTGGAGTAATGTCAATTGAAACTGATGCCACACACAATGAACCAAGACCTTCCCTTTTCCAGCAAGAATCCATGCTGATGTGTGAACCTAAATACCATCAAAACACAGTCCGCACAAAATCTTCACAGAAGCATCCTGTCTAGTAGAAACTTCCCAGGGCCACAAGGCTTAGTCTTGTGAGCTTCAAGCCAAGCTACAAAGCTCCCCAAGAGGGAAGTAGTGACTGTCCTCAGGCCAGGGGCTGGAGCCCTCAACAGCCAGGGGTCAGGGGAAGGTTTGCTAGCTGCTTTTGTTGGGTATGAAAAAGAAGTATATTTTAAATCTTAGAAATGCACGAACATTCATGTGTTCCTTCTGAATTATCTGTGAGTTAACAGTTGCATTGGGTACAACAGAGAAGACGACAACTTTTAAGAGTTAGAATCAAGCAAAATTCCTGCTGTGAAGAACATTTATTAATCCAGACATCAAAATGTTAGATAATCAAGTAAGATAAGGAACTGCTGGGGAAACTGAGGCTCTGGTGTGCTCACAGCCAGTCTGTTGCCTTGTCCCAGCTGAGTTAAGCAGGACTGAATGGGAGACGAGGTCCAGTTTTTGGGGGCAGTGGAGGCATTGCTTTGTTCTCTCCAAATCCTCACTTATCGGGGGCTGCTGGAGAAGAGGCACTTCCACACAGAACAGGAGTCTAGCGGGGCTCCACGTCCACAGACGTTAACCAAAGAGGCCGAATGCTGTGAATGGATTTCTGGTTCTCATGCTTTTATGGCTAAGGTACTGGACATTTTATTATGCAGAATCTGCGAAGTGGTCATCACTGGCAGGTCTGACAACAGAATCTGTTGCCCTGGACAGTTGCCAACCTAATGCTTAATGTTCTTTTCGTTTTGTTTTTATTAAAGAAACATGCCACAATGAAGTAATTTGCCTCAAAGTTTTAAGGATTTAAGATAAGAAATGACAATATATATAAGAAAAGAAACAAAAAACATACATGCAAACGAGCAAGAAAAAGGCTAACTGAATCAGGTGACTTGTTTTTTAATCTGATCCTGCCAAAGTATATTAAGAAAAAAATCTTATTAACAAAAATATATTCACTTAAAGAAACTGAAAGGTTTTGGGGAAGCAGGATTTGGCTGTTTCCTAGAATACCAATACATGGGGATTAAGAAGAGAAAATGGGAGTGGGGAGGCCAGGCAAAGAAATGGGAATGAGAAACAGGAAAATCAACATGTACAGCTACCTGAAAGTTCAAGGAATGAGACTGCTATTTAAATGTCTCATCTACCTTTTCGGTTTTACTAATCCCAACACCACAAGCCTCAGCCACTGTCAAGAGCACTTCGCCACCAGAGGGAGGAGTGCGCTCAACACCAGAAAATTCACAAGTGGAGAGGAAGGAAAAGTCTATCGAGAATGAAGCCAGACTTAGAAGACACTGAGGGAAGTCCTAGTTCACTATGCCAGGGCTTTCAGAAAGCATGATTTTCTACGTGGGTTCGGTGTGAGCCTCGTGAAAAACATACAAAATTGCCACAAGGGGCAGGACAATTTGGATTAAAAAAATGAAAGTCGAGTTCATCCTTAATGGAGAGGCTGATAACGAGGCATTTCTAAAGTTATCTCAGAGCATCTGACAATCTCAGAGATTTATGTATGTTCACTAGTCAGTTTAATTTCAAACTGGAAAGATGATGATGCCATCAAGTACTACACCAGAAATTTGACCAGAAATAACAATTTTGAATAGCATGGCAACACCCAGAAAGATACCCAGCAGGCACATAAACCTTTAGCATTGCGACACAATACTGTCATGTGCAAATTTCATGCCTGAGAACAACATTTAAAAAAAAATGTCATTAAGCTTTAAGTAAGTTGATGACTTTGTGTTGAGCTGCATTCACAGCTGTCTTGGCCACCTGTGGTCTTGGGCTGGACATGCCAAGTGTCTATTGATTTTGAAAATGAATTGGGCAGTGCCAAGGCAATACCTCATAACTCCAAAGAGTGGGTGGGGTTTCAGGGTTTGTAGAACCATCTGGGTAAGCTGTCAGAGATGACCTGCCACACCCCAGGCCCTATTAAACAGGAATAAAGTACCCCACCCCTGTCATGCTGTGTCTCCTGAATCATTTAGGGGACCAGAAAGCTCAGTGCCACAAGAGCAATGCCTGGCCTCAGCCACATGGAGCCCGTTAACTGTCAGAATTTTCAACCTTAACAATAGAAAGGACTTGGGAGTTTTGGAGAAGAGCCAACCTACTAACTGCACTTCCAAGCCTGCATCTCTTTGCATGTTTAATTCTCTATAAATTAGAAAGGCAAATATAAGGACTCAAAGGAACTCATGTAGGGATATGTCCTAGAGAGGTGGGCAGGGTAATATAAATCTTCTGTTGGTGACTGACCATTCACTTTAACTAAAACTCACCTCTGAAAAATGAGACACTTTTAATTATACCTGTAGTAATTAGTACAGTACAGGATGTGCTTACAGAATCTGGAGGTTCTGGGGGAGACTTTGAACTGTTAGGGCACAGCAGAGGAAAAAAACCACCAGAGGGGAAAGGGCCCTGTCTCCAAGTCAGTAATGTTGAATAGAAAAAGCAAAGTGGTAAAAACCCACGTACTCCCCAGAACCCTAACCAAGTTGGTTATTACTTGTGTGTATATATTTTAAAATGCTTAGATCAAGGGCATGTTGACTATAATTAGCAACATATTGTCAACTTGAAAACTGTTAAGATAGGTTTCAAACTGGGCATGGTAGTACATGGATATAATCCTAGCATTTGGGAGACTGAGGCAGGAGGATCACAAGTCTATACAGTGAGACCTTCTCTCAAAAAGCCAAAAATGAAAAGATTTCAAATGCTCTCACTACAAAAGTGTGAGAAACAATGCATGTGTTAATTAGCCTGATTTAGCCACTCAGCAATTTCAAAATATCTTTTTTATCATCTGTCATTAAAAAATTTTTAAAGTGTATTTACGAAAGGGCTAGGAAAGACAAGTGAGCCGCGTGCTTTTCAGAGTGGACTGTAAGAATAGGGGGCCTTTAATTGTGTGTCGTTTATGCTTCTGTGTAGCTGAAGGCAGAACAAATGAGAACAAGGTATATACTATACTGCTTATATTTAAAACAAACAAACAAACAAAGCCAAATCTATCCATGTGAATTGCCAAAAAGCACAGATCATTTACAGTAAAGCAAGTGGTGTGCTACTGTTTGGAAAAGAAGGCATCTTTATGTAAGGGTTAAGGACAGAAATACAGCACAAATACAGATTATGCTAAATCATCACAATGGCCCCCAGATGCCCCAAGCTTAAACCAGTCTTGAAATCAGTGATCTGCCCAAGGCAAGTAGTAATTTATGCCTGGCCCATAAACAAGGCAGAAGGCTTAATTAATTTTGCTACCAGTCCCTTTCAGAGGAAGACGTACACTTGATTCTTGAGGCTTGTATGGGCCTGTTCTCCCAAAGACCGGTACACTACAAAACGTGGAGTCTTGGTCTAAACCCTGTTTGTGCGTACCTGATAGCGTCTGCCATCTTCGTGCTTTCTCTCTTCCTGTCGTCTGTGAGGCGCCGTATAAAATAAATGAAGTCAAGACCGCAACAGAAGACGCTGCCCACAGCACTGAGCAGCACCAGTTTGCTGTCGTCGGCTGCAGCTGTGTTCAGAGCACTCTGGACCTCTTTCATCACCTGCAAGTCACAAGTTCAGGTGGTAAAGAGCATTTTTGGTAAGAATTCTACAAGCATTGTTATGGGACAATACGAGTCTACAGAAAACGTACCCCTAGATTGATGTGATCCACTTCATCCACCACAACTGCGAATACTTTACATACTTCTTAGTTCTCTAACCAGAGATTAGGATGCTAGGGGTGGGGTATAAATAGAACTATAAAACTGATTAAAATTAATTAGAAAGACATGTGAATCTACATCCCCTGCCTGCCTGTTCTATTGCCACTGTGACTTCCAGCAGATTAAAATTGTGGGACCCACTGGAATTTCTAGTTTGGACAGCAGGTGGCACATTCAGTCAGTTCAAAGAAATGAGCTCAGAATCAGTTTTTTGGTTTTATTTTTCTTACCAGCCTACCACCATGGGGACAGACATCTAAATCATTGGTGCCCAAGTGCATTAAGTACTAGCACATCAGCACGGAGGGTAGAAGGGCACACATTATATGAAATGATCTCTGAAGCATTTAAACCTAACTAGCAAAGGTGCCCTGAGGTCTACAAATGTCCTGATTTGTTCTGCAATCCTGGCCAGACATCCAGACGTGCCTAAGTTGTGCACAGTGGCAAACAAGCAGCTATCAGAACTCAGATCTTTTGTGAGGTACAATGCAAGTTCAAACATCTTCGTAGAACTGATTTCCAAACCTTTGCAAGCACCAGTTACCCTAAGGTCTAGCTGTCTTACTAGGCTTTACTGACAAAGAGCAGGTGTGGAAACCCTTGTCTTGTGTTCTGCTACAGTGCTGAAGGGGATCTGTACAGCAGGATGATTGTCAGGTACTTCCAAGGGGCTGGGACCCAAGGTTTCTTATCTTGTCCAAACAAAGAACCCAGCAGGATTCAGATGAAAACTAAAGCAGAGCCTGTGCACATATATTCCCATGTGACTTTATGGAGGTCCCAGGGCCGCTGAGCCCACTACAGACAAAGAGCTCTTGACCTGGGGGTGAACAAAGACAGAGGCGCAGCTACATGACCCCCTTCAGAGCCATGGGTTCCACAGCAGGAGAATGGAGTGGTTGCTAAACACCTGCCTACTGTCCCCTGTGCCTGTGGTTACAAGTGTGATGAGGAGCCGAGCTGCCATACTTCACGCCTGCTTCCTACCTCTGGTGGGCATCATGAGCAGGCCCAGAAGGTTTAGAAAGAGCAAAGAAGGAGTGCCACTCAGCAAAGCAGGCAGGGACATGGGTGCAGAGAAGCACGAAGCGTACCCTGGGGCACATCTCTCACCTCTGGATTTAGTGAGTTATTCTCTGATGATTTTGTGGATAACAAGATGTGGGTGAAACCATCTTGCTTCCTGACGACAATATCTCTGTATCTGTAGGCACTCTCTGTCTGCCTCACACTGAAACGCAACCGCTTGTCAAAAGGCTGGTCTCTTCTGTCGTCAATAAATTTCCTTTTCCCGGCTGTCACTCCTGTAACAGACGTCTGTATGGTGGCTGTTCCATTGGCTGTTAGTGCATCCATGAACGGAGATGTACCTGCCAAGAGTTTGAAATCACAGTGGTCTATGATGTCCTATGACCAATCCAGTCCCCAGTATTGCCTCTGAATTAGACAAAGATGCCCACTGCAAACCCAGGACTTAGCTATTAGCGCAAGAACATTATGAATTAGAACCTTTTCCAAGTTTATTTTTAAAGGTATTTGTTTCCCTTCAGCGTCTAACCAAGAAATCACCTTCGTGCTTATCTAGCTTTAATAAAGCAAGACTTGTAAAGAATGGAACTAGGACAGAAGGAGAGTACATATTCTAGGTCTAAGAAGTACAAAGAAAAAAATGAAACTGACTGATGAAAACATTAAGAATTAAGGCCCTCTGCCACCTAGTCAGTGCTTTTCCTGACTGCAAGAGGGACCTGTACAGAGATACAGATGCAGCCATCTGCCTGGTCACCACTTCAACCACTGCTCCCTGTGGGGTGCCATAGACATAAGGACTCCTTCCTTGCATTGCTCCAAAAGGGGACTATGAGAAGACCTGTCTACAGGACCCAGTTCTACATTTCTCAACAGTCCTTTAAACAGCTGAAGACAAGTCAGGTGTTGTGATGCACACCTGTAATGCCAGCACGCAGGAGGCAGAGGCCCTGATGGATCTCCTGAGTTCTAGGCCAGCCCAGGGCTACATAGTGAGATCCTGTCTTAAAAAAGTTGAAGACAGCTCTCCTTTCCCTACCTGTGTCCCCTTCATGTGCCATCATCGGTTCGCAGTATCAACATGCTGCTGTTCCTCAACTTTACTTTTCTGGTGCTGGGGTTTATCAAACTCAGGGCCTCATGCATGCTGGGTAGACATTCAACCAATGAGCTACTAAACCGGAAACCCTCAAAATGTTTTATTATAATAATGTGGATGGTGTCATTTAATGCTGTACTTAAGTTATAAGATTTGTCAGAGCACAAACTCAAGTATTAAGACAATTATCCTTTTATCTATATGAATAGAGCCTCTGGATAGAAAAAACGAGGAAAGAAATGTTATGAAAAACAAACCAGGCTAGATTTATAAAATTACCAAAGGGAAAATCATGAAGAATTAGAAATCAGAAGTATTTCCTTCAAAGTTAAAGAAAGTAAACCACAGGCACCAGAAAAGACTCAAATGGACATTTTAGAGAAGGTACTTGACTGCCACTCAGTAGGAGGAAATACCAGCATGCACTTTAAACTCTGGAATTGAAAAAAAAAAATCCCTCAAATCTAATCTTTTGAAAGGTCTAAGGATGTTATAATATACATGTATGTTTGTTTTAAGAATCTAAAAACAAGCTGAGTGTAGTGGCACATGCTAACCACCCAGCATTAGGAGGCTGAGACAGTTGAACCATGGGTCTGAGGTCAGTCTGGGGTAGAGGGCAAGACCCTGTCTCACCATCCCACTGCTGAATCCAGAGAATTGGGTTTCTAAGGTGCCCTTCCAGAATGTCTTTACATGCAAAGAAATCTGGGTATTTCTTCTTTCTTCCTTTTAACAAACACTTATTCAGCTAGGCGTGGTGGCTCATGCCTTTAATCCCAGCACTTGGAAGGCAGAAGCAGGTGGAACTCTGTGAGTTAGAGGCCAGCCTGGTCTACATAGCGAGTTCCAGGTCAGCTGGGGCTACAGGGAGACCCTGTCTCAAAAAGACCAACAAACAAAACAAAACAAAACAAAAACCACTTATTCAAGTACATTAGAAATAGGGCTATAGTATCATGTATTTTGCTTTTACTTGTGACAGTATCTTGGCACTTGCTCCCTTATCAGGACACTATTCTTCCTATGGATGCAAAGCAATCACTGCATGGATGTATTCAAATGCATTTCCCTCAACTCACACTGGAATGAGCACTACTATTCAACTACCAACAGTGGCGTACGTCACTCCCACATAGGCAAATCCACACAGCATGTCCCTGATGGATGTGTAACCTGAAGTATTTTATTTCTACCAGAAAGAAAATTTGTTTAAGATGTTACCTGCCAAGACAGGATGTTGTCGAGTCCCTCTGAGATCTTGGGAACAAACAATCCTGTTTCTTTTACCCTTCATCTTCTCCTCTACCAGATCCTCTCTGACCCATGCTTCAACATTCTCCCTTCTCTTCTACTGAGAAACCCTCTCTTCTTAACCTCTTCTTGGCAGCTCTGCCCTCTACTTACACGCACACCAGATTCCCTGGTCTATATTTGCTATTTCTACTTCATCCCTGGCCCATCATCCCTCAGTCCACTTCAATTCAGAACTAGAGTCAACAGGGTCGGGTGACAGAAATTCTGAGTACAGAAACATGGACCATAGGTGACTCTGAACCACTGAGCCAAATGAGCAGAATGGGGGCATCCACAGCAGAGTCTGGTATGAGGAGTTAAGGGATTCTGGCTTTTCTGAGGGTGAGGACATTCGTGGGAAGATGTTATACAGCCCAGAAGAGGGGCCAGGGGAGGCAGGCAGCATCCCCAAAGGAAGAGCAACATTCCATTGTGAGGCCAAGAGAGGGCCACAAGCAGGCAAGGGGGAAGCAGAGGGGCAAGGGCTTATGAATAGCTTTCCAGAGGGAAAGGGAGAATGCCAGGGCAGAGGCCACCAACAAACCCTAAGTTCAGTCACACACTGGGCACAGAGGTTGAACTGCAGGACACAATGAAAGACAGACGCAGACTGTTAAGTAAAACCTGTAGCGTTCAAACCAAGAATCAGCTAAATAGAAAGTGAGAGGACAGAAATCAGCTATATAGAAAGTGATGCTGGGGCTGGAGAGATGGTTCAGCAGTTAAGAACACTGGTGGTTCTTGCAGAAAACCTGGGTTCGAATCCCAGCACCCACATGGCAGCTAACAACTGTCCATAACTTCAGTCCCAGGGGATTCCGACAGCCTCTTCTGACCTCCACAGGCACTGCACGACATGGGTGCACTTACCTATATGCAGGCAATACACGCATACACATAAAATTTTTTAAAAATTAAAATTTAAAAAAAGTTTAGGAAAAAAAAAAGTGATGCTGACAACAATGACTTCCCTGCCTAAAAAGAGACGATGTCAGAATAATCATATGCGGAGGCAAGTGGGAAGGCCACATGCTGAAGGGATGCAATAAGTCACAGACTGGCTAAAGACTCTGGCCTTCTTTATGGAAGGGCTTCTAGCAGAGCACAGCTTTAGTACGCTAAATCTTTAAGACTTATTTTCTCGGAATCAAATTATTTTTTGTGAATGAGCATATCGCCGGCATGTGCGTAAGTGCACTTGTCATGCAACTCCCATGGAAACCAGATCCCCTGGAATTTGAGTTACAGATGGTTGTTAGCTGTCATGTGGGTGCTGGGAACTGAACCTGGGCCTCTGAAAGAGCAGCCAGTGATCTTAACTGCTGTGTCATCTCTCCAGCCTTCTGAATCAAATTTTAAATTGATACTACACTAAGTATAAAAAACAACATGGTGGAAAGACACCCCCCCCCCAACCCATATGCTGAAACTATCATCCATCTTGGAGAGGGGTCTTTAGGAGGTGATGGAGTCACAGTGGCAATCCTCACCCTCTCCTGATATGTAGAACCCAGCTAGAAGGTGTGGCCCGTGGACCAAGAAGTCCCTGCTTAGGTATCAAATCTACTGGTTCCTCAGTCAGCCACCCAATATGGTATTTTGTTAGAGAAACCTGAACACCCGACTAAGACAGACAACAGTGGGGTCCCTGCCACATTGGAACTGCTATTCCTTCCCACAAAATCATTTTTCTATTTAAAAGCCAAAGATTCCTTAAACTCTCCAAACACTTTTCCTTATGTTTTCCTATCATAAAAAGAAGGATTTCTATGCCACGAGGTCCCTACTGCCACTGTACACAGCCTTGGAAACAGCCCAACATTTCCTCTGAGGCAATAGCTCTTACATAGGTATCCATGAATCTGTTAAGATGGATGGACTCATGCTGATCAAGACTACAGAACTTGATCAAAGGCATCCTGTGTTAAAATCATGTCCCTAAGACTTAGAAGAGCCAAGTAATCCCAAAAGGGGGAAGGGGAGCAACACTGGAGGTACCACAATATCTGTCTTCAAACTACACTGTAGAGCACAGCAACAAAACCACTGTGGTACTGACAGAAAGACAGGCATGTAAAAACACAGAATAGAACAGAGGAGTCAGAAATAAACCCGTATAGCTCAAGCCATGTGATTCTAAGTAAAGGTGCCAAAAAACATAGCAGATGAAAAGACAGCCTCTCTCTTTCTTAATTTTTTTATTTTATGTGTATGTATTGCCTGCATGTAGGTAAGTGCACCTGTGTCGTGCAATGCCCGCAGAGGACAGAGAGGCTGCCAGATTCCCTGGGACTGGAGTTATGGACAGTTGTTAGCTGCCATGTGGGTGCTGGGATTCAAACGATGCTGGGGAAACTGGATATGCATGCACGCACACAGAATGATACCTGGTATCTGTACAAAAATTGACTGAAAAATGGCTCAAAGACCCAAAACAAGGAAAACACCTCAAGGCATAGTCAGTGACTTTCAGAATGAGACTCTAAAACCTCAGGAAAGAGCCGCAAGAACTGACGAAAGGGACTGTACCAAATTAGAAAGCTTCTGCACGGTAAAGGAAATAATAACCAACTGAGTGAGGAGACAGTGTACCAAATGGGAGAAAACCTGTCAGATATACATCAGACAGGGAATTAATGAATTTAACAAATTAAACACACCCACAAATCAAATCAAATAAAAAAATGTGAATTAACTGAGTGGACACTTTTCAAAAGAAGTACAGACAGACAAAAACATGAAAACACCGTTCAGTGTCTTTAGTCACGAGGGAAAATGCAAATCAAAACTGAGATTCTATGTCACCCTAGTCAGAATGGCTACAGAAAACAAACTATAACAAATATTGGTAAGGATGTGCAGAAAAAGGAACTCTTATACACTGTTGGTACAATGTAAACTAGTGCAGCCACCACTAAAGAAATCAGTATGGATGGTTGTGCTGGATAGCTTTAGTGTCAACTTAACACACCTGGGTGGAGGGAGCCTCAATTGGGAAATTGCCTCCATTGGACTGGCCTGTGGGGCATTTTCTTGATTGTTGAGTGATGTGGGAGGGCCCAGCCAACTGTGGTTAGTGCCACCCCTGGGCAGGTGGCCTGTGTTGAATAAGAGAGCAAGCTGAGCAGGGGCCGGGGAGCAAGCCAGTAAGCAGCACTCCTCCATGGCCTGTGCTCCATCCAGCTCCTGCCTCCAGGTTCCTGCGCCCTGAGTTCCTACCTTGGGCTCCCAGATGAACTGTGACCAGGGATGTGTAAGCTAAATAAACCCTTTCCTCCCCAAGTTGGTATTGGTCAGAGTATTTTGTCACAGCAATGAAAAAATAAACTAGGACAACACTCCTTAAAAAACTAAAGATAGAACTATCATATGCCCCAGATATATACTCCTGGCTATCAGCACACCACAGAGATACTTTCATAGTAGCACCAAGACATGGAAACTGCATAGATGTTCATAGGCAAATGAACAAAGACAATGACATACTAACAAAGTTTTATTTGGCAACCAAGAATGAAATTACATCACTTGCAAGAAAATAAACAGGAGATAATGGTAACAAGCAAAACAAATCAGGCTCATAAAGCCAAGCACCGCATGGAATTTAGGCAAAAACGGTGGGGACATGTCTAGTCTCATTCCTGTTGCTGTGGAGAAATACTCTGACAAAAGGCAATGTAAGGGGCAAAGGGTCTTATTTCAGCTTACAGTTCATCGCTGAGGGGAAGTCAAGGCACCAGCTTTATTCAAACAACTAATCACATTACATTCACACTCTAGAGCAGAAGAATGAATGCTTGCTTGCTCTTGCTCGCTTGAGTTCTCCACTCTTAACAGTCAGGACCCCCCACCTAGGAAATGGTGCTACCCATACTGGGATGGGTCTTCCCACATCAATTAAAACAATCCCCCACAAATGTCCACAGGTCAACCCAATGCAGACAATCCTTTGCTGAGACTCTTTGTAGGCAATTCTAGGTTGTCAAGTTGACAAATAAAACTAACCACCACAGGGTATGAAGGGCATCTGGGGTGGACCTTGTAAGGGTACACCCACCCCTGATTCTGGCCAGCTTGTTCAGACTGTTGGTCTGGCAAGATGTGAGGAGCCTCTACCACATGTTAAAAGTTGCATTTAATAAAAATAACACAACATTTCTTGATGGAAAAGAACTTTAAAGGAAAATTGAGATACACAGAAATTCAAGACTTCATATGAAAGGTTACTATTTTTGACACTGAAACACGGATGTAAATAGATTTAAGTGAGAAGAATAAGACACCACACATGATGTGCACAGCAAATACAAATGATGAAATAAAAACCCAAATATGAAAGTGATCTCACAGGCAGAAAAATGAAACCACCATTTCTACCTTAGAGTAGGAAAAAACTGACATGTAGAAATTAAATCAAGGCTGGTGAAGGGCACATATCCATGAACTGAATATTCCTAAGCAACACTGTAAGATGTATCCATTAACCTCTGCCCCAATAATTCCACTTTTAGAAGCCAACTCCTTGGAAAAGGAAAAGATTGTATAAGGACATGTTTTTACAAAAAAGTGTATTCAAAATTTATCTCTACTTTTAAAATGGAAAAACTATAGAAAGCCCCAAATTCAGAAGGAAATGGCGTGTACATAAACAATATATAGTTGTATTTATAAGAGTATATCAAACATGACTATTAGTGATATGGATGGACAAGGAATAATTTCTAGCTTTGGTATCTTTTTAAAAAAATATTTTATTTATTATTTTTATTTTATGTGTATGAGTGTATTGTCTGCGTGTATGTGAGTGCACGCGTATCGTGCAATGCCTCCGCGGAGGTCAAAAGAGGGCTTTGGATTCCCCTGGAACTGGAGTTAAGGACGGTTCATAGCCGCCATGTGGGTGCTGGGAATCAAACCCAGGTCCTCTGCAAGAGCAGTCAGTACTCTTAACTGCTGAGCCATCTCTCCAGCCCCAGCTTTGGTGCCTTATACACTTTTACAACAGTATATATTACTGATATAACCAGGGATCCAATGAAAAGAGGCTAGTGTATCCAACATCTGGGATCTTATTTTCCATTTTGTTAAACCCTCAGTTGTATTCATTTTGCAACATTTGAATTAAATATGTTGTCACTACAATATGGGTCTCAACTAGAGTTTAAAACCGATCTTAACCATCTCAGCTATTCAAGGCCATGGTTTTCTCTGTGCTAAGTCTGTGATATGTACAAAATAACCCAGGTTTGTAGGGCTTAACATTTGAAATTGTTACTCACACCTATCTAAACCGACCTTATTTAAACCTACAATCTTACTCGATTATAGATCTGAAAAATTCAACTTATTAAGGGAGAAATTGTCATATGAACATGGAAGTAAAGAAGGACGGCCTTTACACAATACCTACTTTATAATAATAATATAAAGGCTACAAGTCCTTTTGCTTTCATTCTTTCAATTACCCAAGTTCCCTATACACAGGGACCTGAGTTTCTGATTTACAAATGCTCCTTTCTAGCCATTTTCAAGACAACTCACTGTTGGTGCAACACAACTAATATTCCAAGAACAATAAGTTTATCATGCAGTTCATTTTGCACACAATTATCTAGAGAACACAGATGAACAGCATTCAACTGAATTTAGTTCCTTAGGAATATACAAAATTCACACCTGCACACTGCCACACCCCCATTCAGGTGTCACACTTTCCATGTGACATGAGATCATTCCTTTTTCCTTCACTTCACATAGGCCCTCTCACTCAGCCTTGCATCCTCAGCCCCAATGAAAAATATGTTCTGGCTGGGCATGGTGGTGCACGCCTTTAATCCCAGCACTCAGGAGGCAGAGGCAGGTGGATCTTTGTGAGTTTGAGGCTAGCCTGGTCTACATAGCGAGTTCCAGGACAGCTGGGGCTACAAGGAGACCCTGTCTCAAAAAAAAAAAAAAAACCCCAAACCAAAAAACAACAAGAAATCTCGCCCTGTAACCCAAGCCCAGCCTTGAACCTAAGTCCTCCAACCCCAGCCTCCCCACTGCTGGAGGCACATACACAGTACATGACAGTAGAACTATGTTTTCTTGTCACTGTTCACTTACTATTCCTTTTTGTTTAATTCAAAAGCAAATTTATTCACAGCTATGTTTTACCTGGTGCTCCCTTCGAATAAAACCATCTATTTAATGATGTGCTTCAAGACGCCACACAACCCAATTAGCAATGACAGAGAAGGATGGAATGTTCCCCGCTGACCACAATGCTCAGGGCTTTGCTCCTCCTCAGCCACGCCTCAGGAGGAACTCATGTCAGCAGGGTCTCCCCAAGCTCCACAGCATTAAGGTGCTGCTGGCTCTTCCTAAGAGAAGCCCATGTAAAGAGAATCAGAAGAGAAGGGCTGAGGCTCCAAGGCTTCTCCAAGCTGGATAAACAATCTCTAGCCGAGACGGAGAGCCTCAAGACTGTGCTACTGAAGCTCTGCTTCCTCTGCCCATAGCCCTCCATGTTTCTTGTGGCTCCTCTAGTCCCCTGGTAATCCTTAGTTTCAAGCATTATAAATAGCCACTCACAAATCTTCATTTCTCTCACAGGTCGCACTTCAAGTTAATTATATCTTCTCAGAGGAAAAGAGCAACACTTTGCCAAAACACAGCAGCACCACCATCACACACCTGTGCTTTCTGATGGCAACTATCCCTCTAACACAGCACCACTCAGCCTGGATGGATTGAGGGATTCCTGCCTTCAACCTCAGGCCAAGTCGCCGGTCACAGTTATTTCCTTAAACACCAAAACAAGAGGACTATCTTGTCCCCTATCCATGACCCTCTGTAGGAAAGCTGGGAGGGGACAAATGGTTTTTAGTTCCATTGGCTACCTAATGACTCAGTCCACATGATGACAGGAAGCTCCCTACATCTCGCTGAATGTGCCTGACAACTACCTACAGATTTGATTCAGAGACTAAGTGTAGGTTTGTAATAAAACCACTGAGTTTAGAGAAGCTTTATTTTTGTCTATTCTATGAGGAAAAGCCTAGTAAAACAGCTATGTAAAACACTGGGCTTCTTCATAACACAAACTTAATATAACTAAACTGAAATGCAGTGGGACCCTAAGATAAGATGGTTCAATTCATGATTTTCCAGATGAAGGTACAGAATCAGACTTCAAATTCTGCATTTGGATCATGTCCTAGGATAGCAATATGGGGTCTGGTGCACTTGCAATGCCAGGCATCACAGTGAGCTACAGCTCTCAGCCAGTCCGGGGATCACAAGGGTCACACTTGCTACTCCGCAGTAGGTTTGGGCTGCCATGTGAAGTAGCTTAGAGATTATTTGGGTATTTTGGATTAATGATGGGCTTATATTCTATTATCAAGAAAGTAGCACCAATTGTAAGGTAAGGATCATCACCGCAAGAAACTATTTATTAAGAGGCCTGTCCTAATTCTGCTAAATAAACCTACTTGCCTGGCGCTGCCTAGTCCCAAAGCTTGGCTGTAAGTGTGGGTGACCTCCTCCACTCCAGCCAAGCATTTCAAATTTATCAAGCACTGAGGATTCTGGGCACAGACAGAGCCTCGCTCAACAATGCACACTGGCACAATGAGAGAGATGACCAGACTGACGGCGGTGAGCATCACTACACAAATGCCAAGCCTGTCACTCAAAACTGAACGTCCTTCTGTTCTAGCTGCTAGTCAAAGAGTTTCCTCACCCGGGTGAGGCTATGTGGCTAATACACAAGCAGCCTGATGGAGGCTCTGGAGCTGTCTGGGTAACAGGTAAGAGATGCTATGTCCTCTCCCTGGAGGCTGTCCTCCTGCTCCACACAGCAGTACCTTTCAGACTCTGGGATACAAAGTCTGTCTCATTAGTAACTGTTGCAGATATAAAAGACCACAAGAAACTAGAGCTCACAGCATGAAACACAGAGCTCACACAATGGCCCCTCATAGAGGGTCACACCCGGGAAGTCTGCTACCACCAGCACCTGTGTGTTGAGCTCCACTTGTGAGAGGCCAGTTCTGCTCCCGGCCAGCCCTATATCAAGTCAAATTGAGCCTCAGATGCCTCTACCTGGATTCCAGCATTGCATCTGACACTGAGATACATTCAACAAATGCACAGAAATAAGATTCAAACTTTTCAATCCAAAACCTGTGCCTGTTTCCAGAATAGTGGCCACCACTGCCACTGCCTCCCTACCTCTCTTCCACAGGCCCATCATCACCCTGGAAGATGGGTGGTTGGTATAGAAGTGGTTAGTTGGGCAAAGTATTAGGTCTCTGTTCTAACGCTACTGCTGACCATGGTAGGAGTCACAGGCCTTTGGTAGCTTTACTTGGCCATGAGAGGGTAGACACATCATCAGGCTGGCTTCCTTCTGCTCTTCCACATGCCATCTCAGTCCTTCCTTTGCCCTGCCCACCTTGTTCTTTTCATATGCTTGATTCTCACAGCCTGTCACCTCTGTACATTCCCACCACCCAGCCCCACAGCCATTATAGCTTTCCTCAAACTTTTCATTCAGAGTTCCCTACAAATGAAGAACTAAGAGACAAACAAACTTAGGTGAACAGTAAAGGATTTCCCTAACTCTGGCTTCTTTCACACCCCTGATGCTCTTGTGACAATGACTCAGGCACCAGGCCCGAGCATGAATACTTGGCTCCACTGAAAACTTGGGCTGTGCCAAGGCCAGTGGAGTAGACCATGACACCTCGTACCACACAGCTATTGGCATAGTGTCAGCAGAGGGAAAGACACAATACTGCAAATAACTCATTTTCTAAAGAGCAAAAGGGAACCAAGTGGAGGGTGCAAAAGCACTATTTTAGCCCACTAATCATGTAAATAATTCATTAAAACTGAAAAATAACTCAGGAATGTCAGAAATTGACAAACAGCATTAAAGATCCAAGTGCACATAGGCTTAGGACCCATAAAAGGACCTAAACTGTGATTTCTTCAATTAAAGTAATTCGTGTTAATAGCTAACTTATCAGAGAGACCTAATCTAAAAATATGAAGTACAAAAAGCAATAGAGTTAAATTGAAAAATACTATTTTGAGGCAAAAAAGAAGTACCAGTTAATGAGATTATGTAACTTTAAATCAACCCCAAATAGTTAATTATACCTTCCTAAACCTAAATAAGACCAGCCTAATTAAATCAAGAGATGCATAATAATGATGTATTTGACACACCGAGTGTGGAGTGCTGCCATCAGCAGCAGGGCTTCTCACCCTGACTCACCACGGACTCCTGGGAGTTCTTTCAGAGTGCCTCCAGTCTACACTGGCAGCCACCTGCGGTTCTTGGAGAACACAGACCCCTTGCAAAGGAGACAGAGGACTAGAACTTAAGGGTTGGTGTACTGGCGGAGAACACGTGGGGTCTGAAATAGTCCCAAAGGTAAAAAGTTCAGGGCAGAAGGGGTTTCAGAAGCAGTGACACTTCCTTCAACATAGAGGAAGGGTCACAGAACTCCCAATAATTGAAACAGCTTAGTAACAATCAATAAATAGGGAGATGGGCTGTTCAGGATCTGAGAGAACACAGCACAAAGTTGTGGAGTGCTGGTCAACACCAAGATCACCTGCTTTCCTCAGTGCTGGCTGTGCCCAGAGGTGTGAACAACGCTCACAAGGAGGAGACAGTACAATGCTGGTTCTGGCACTGCTTGTCATTCAGGCAAGTGAAATGTTTGCTGTGGTCAATCACCTTCCCTCAGGATGGACTACCCATGGAGTCTTAACTCTTTCCAACTTTGTCACCAAATCCAAGAGGAAGTGTCTTTTCCTGAGTAAAGTGATCACAGGTAGGTAGATAGAGGCAAAGGATTAGTTCCCAATGCCCACCAACACCCTTGGCAAGGCTCAGTGGGGGAAACCAGGTGCCTCATTAAGTACCACTTTAGAAAAAGAAATGTAAGGTCTGCTGCCCTCCTGAGAGTCCCTACTGGATCCCAAGCTCTGATTACACTACACTCAGCAGCTTCCCACAGGGCTAAACAAAGGCACACATAAAAAGCCAACCAGCAACAAGAAAAATGAGGGCTAATGATGAGAAACATTTTCAGGGTTAGGAACCCCTCCAGATACTATTGGTTGAGACTTGATGGGATTAGGACTTTAGTGGGCTACCAAGTGCTTTGCATACAGTAGGCACTTAATAGGTATGTTTAATGCAACTGGTAACAAATAGAACATGGCATCAAGGGACTGTGCAAATTAACAAGGAAACAAAGGTGTTCAGATAGGCCAGATTCAGGGGTCTGTAAGAAAGGGCTTACCACAGACAGACAGGATGGAAATGAACAGACTGGAGTCAGCCCTTAAGGGTTAAACACCACATTAAAATAATTATGGGCATACTGCTGGAGGCAGTGGAGAGGGATTAAATGATGAACAACTCATCCACCTGCCAGGAACAACAGAAAACAGGGTCCAGGGACAGAGGAAATGTGCAAGATCTTTCAGGGACCAGGAAATAGGTTCTAAGCCAGTTAGATAAAACCTCGAGGGCTGATGTAACTCCCAACATGTGTATCACAGCTTATTAAATTTTAAGGGCTTCATACCAGGGTTGTCTTGTTTCCTCTGGCAGTAACCTGGGTCAAGTCCCAGGGGAACGGGCTTTCAAAAAAAAATGGGGAGAAACTCAGTGCTGGGCTAGTTCATCATGGGTCCAGTGACGGGCAGAGATGGGTGATGCTCAAGCATGCCAGGTTTCCTCTCTTGCATAGAAAGTTTGGGGAAAAGGACACTAAGGTCACATGGAAATGTTCTTTCCCTGTGCTCTAAACATGTAAATAGAGTGCTGTTTGCCAGCAGGGTCTGCACTCACGACCAAAGGCTACTGTTACTCAGGGAACAGTTCAAGCTAGGTGATTAAAAAAACAAAAAGGCACAAACACAAGAAAATCCAAACCAGGGGTTGGAGAGATGGCTCAACAGATAAGGTGCTTGCCATGCTAGCACAAGGACCCGAGTTAGGATCCCTAGCACCCAAGAATATGCCAGGTAGGGATGGTGGCCAGCCTGTAGTCTCAGCACCTGGAAGCTGGAGAAAGAGGATTGCTAAGAGCCAGGTGACTAGATAGACCAGTAGAATGGGTGAGAGGCCCTGCCTAGGTAAGTAAGGTAGAGAGCAATTGAGGAAGACGCCCAAGGTTGATCTTTGGCCTCTACATACATACAAATATACGCTCACATGTGCAGAAAAAAGTCCAATCTAAGCCACACACAGCACTTTTAATGCCAAAGAACATGATTAATACACTACCCTGATGGATCACTTTCGCAGTCTCAGCCTTTCCCTTACACTGCATGGAGTCTATGGAGGTGATTACTGGACTGACCTCTTCCCTGCAGTGCACACCACACCTCTGCTCACAGGGACACTTGGGACCACACAGCAGTGCCAAGTCTCAGGGAGGCACATCTGTGGATTCTGTCTTAGGGGTAATGACAGTCTAGTAGTGTTTGTCTGTGTGTACAGAAAGCAGGAATGTCAAAGGTCCTCAATAAAGGATTAGCAGATGTGGTATGATGGTATTATAGAAAATTAACTGCTTTTAAGTACACAGTTCAGTGGCATCAAGTACGTTCACAATGGTGAGCACCTTTCCCAGCCACCCAGAACCTAAGCTCTGTACCCATTAAACACTAAACCTCATACTGCTCTCCTCCCCTTCCACCTCCTTTGTGGTCTATGAATTTGGCTTCTTTGGAGACCTCCATAAGGAGAATCACACAAGTCTGTCCAGCACACACTTGTCCTCTGTGGCTGGCTCACTTTACTCAGCCGAATGCCCTCAGGCATCACCCCACTGTAATACAGGATTTGCTTCTTTAAGGCTCAGTGACACTGTTGTGTGGACAAACCGCATTTTTCTGTTCATCAGTCAATGCACTATTGGTCTGTTTTTCATCTTTTGTAACTAATCTCTCTTCTAAACCCTGATTTTAATTCTTTTAAGCACATTGCTACAAATGGAATCTCTGGATCTTATGGTAATTCTGTGGTTATTTTTAAAGTTATATTTAACACTTTCCTAAATTATTCCAGAATGTGTTTAATGAGTAGTCCAAGCCAAGCTCTTGGGAAAGAGTTAAATTATGGGCTGTGCTCACCTCCATTTCCTCGTTACATGTCTTCACCTTAGTATCCCTGAAATGGACAAGCAAGGGAGACAAGATTGCTCAACTCGAGATCGCACAGGAGTTACCATAAGTAAAACACATGAAACTCCATGGTCAGTTTTAGGGCCATCTTAGTCTAGAGACAAGAAGTTGTTTTTGCTTTTATGACTGGGAATGGTGTCTCTGGCCAGTCCCGGAGTGCAGACATATAGATGGAGCACACTTCCCTCCGTATCCCACATCACTGAGCTTGTGCCTCTGCTTCTGAGCCAGAGTCTCACTTTTGATTCAAGACGTTCAACAGCTTGCTGAATGGCTTTCTGACAGATTTCTGTTCAAGCACGCCAACTAGCAGTATCACCATAAAGCATGCAAAGTTCTAGGCACAAGGAGATAACAAAAGCCTTCCCTCACATGCTGAAGTTTATGGTACACAGGTCAGTGCTGTGTAGATTATCCTGTGTGTAAGAACTTGTGTCAGCTTTCCTTTTCATTCTGAGTTTTGCTGAGCTCCTCAGAGGACCTTATTATCCCTAAGGGGATCTGGATTCCTAGTTCTAGAAATCTGACCACCCATGTTTGCTGAGTTCTTCACAACTTACACACCATGAAACAATTACAAAGCAAAGTACAGGACATGAAGGAAACTAGAATTCTTACCTGGGAATCTAGCAATTGAAAAGACAAAGGAAATTTTATTCAAGTCAGATGTAAATTCAGGTTATTAACTTTAGTTTCACTTTTGCAAATTTTAAAAACCAAAAAGATGTACGATTACTAGGTAATACAGACTCCACTAGCTTAACTAAGCATATCATGGTAAATTTCTAAAGTAAATTCAGTAAGACAGGTGATTCTGTAAATGTGTTTTGTTTCCTATGAAGTCCAATGCTGAAAGCAGGGAAGAGGGTATAACAATCTGTGAGCTGCAATGTCACCTTAAGGTACAGAAAATGAACAGAACATCAAGACCTACCGTTCCCTTTAGTGTGGAGAACAGGGAAAAGGGAAACCAAGGCAAATGGCAGAAGAATGGGAACGAGGGGCACAGCTCAGTGTGTCCAGTGCTTGCCTAGCATGCTCAGTCCTGGGTCTAACCCCAGCACAGCGCGGTGGGCTGGCAGAGGAATTCTGCAGCTCTGAGATCTTACTATTGACTGTAGCTACTATAGTTTTATTTGTGCAAAATGATTCTGCTTGTCATGAAATCAATTTCTCTGGATACTTCTCTCCACATTTATCTTGACTTTTAGAATTAACCAGCTTTTGCAACTACTGTTTGGTAAGATAACTTATCAATTGTAAGCTAATTTCCCTGGTTCATTAGTAGTACATGGCCATTAATTTCAAAGCCTATTGTAGGAAGATCTGATCTTAGCTGTATTGAAGCTTCTTCAAAGAAAGTTAATTCGCAACATACATTTACTACATTCTGGGCTAACATGTTAAAGCACTGTAAGACTTGTAAGTAGTATGAAACAGACTTCGAGGGCTACAGACTGTCTTCATGGGACTCAGCCATTGGCCTGGATGAGTGGCCAGAGTCAGCGAAGGAGCCAGGAGGCCTGGAGAAGGGAAATGCCAGCTCCACCCTGTCCATCACCTTCCAGGAATCAGGTGGCTTTTCAAGCAGTTTTCAGAACATAAGGCCTAGGCATTCATTTAATCCATGTGAACTTTCTGAGAACTGTTTTATAGTATTTGTGACATCTACTCAGTCTTCAATATTAGTGCATTTAGTCAAGATTAAAAGGAAATTTGCTCACAGAAACATAGATTTGATATAAAGAACACTTTTGAAGTTTTAAAAAAAAACACTATGAAAGCTAGCAATGATGATGCAGGCCTGTAATCCCAGCTACTAGGAAACTGAGGCAGGAGAATCCCAAGTTTGAGACCTGCCTTAGGCTACAGAGCAAGTTCAAGGCCAGCCTGGGCAACTTAGCAAGACCCTGCTTCATAATAAAACTAAAGAAAAAGGAAAATAATGGTATGATGGATTATCTCTCAGAAGGGTTGAAACATGCACTTACATCCAAAAAAAAAATGGTCACTTAAAACTTATCTATAGCACTATCAATAGCATTTACAATTCATTCTGCACACTGGAAGTGTAAAACAAGTTAATCACTGTAATGTTGAAAGGCACGCTCAAATTGATTTTATCCATCAAGCCATCTAACCAGAACCTCACAAAGTATGCACACCTGCAAGACAGCATGGTAAGAAGGTATTTTTGGAGGATGGCTAGACAACCTGTATCACAAATATTCAACAAAAGAAACAAACAACTTTTAAGGAATACAAATCTAGGGATTTATCCTGAAGAAATATCGTGGGTTTCTGTGGTATGTCTGGGCAGTAGAGCGTATGCCATCATTAAAGACTACACACAGTTATGCCTAAGGACACAGAGCCACACTCAGTCTGAGGAGCCACAAGCACACAAGGCTCTCACATAAACCACATGAAGATCAACTGTGCTGAGAAGGACCTGAGCCAGACATGCCAGATCCTGAGGATGGCAGTTTTTTCTCTCACCCATTCTCACCTGTAAAAACATTTCCTAATCTCATAGCTGTGAGGGCTATCTACTGCCACATTGCGGCGCGCGTGCGTGCGTGCGTGCGTGTGTGTGTGTGTGTGTGTGTGCCATGATGCATGAGTGGAGGTCAAAGGACAATTTTGTGGAGTCAGTTCTCTCCTTCCACCTTTATATGGGTTCTAGGGGTCAAATTCAGGTCATTGAAAGGCAAGCACCTTTACTAGTTGAGCCATCTCAGTGGCCCAATTCTTGCACATTGTGGTCAGGCTTTTTTCTCTATTACTGAAGCTCACCTGCTCCTGGCCATGAGGTCCCCATGCAAGGGAGTTTGAGAGCAGGTGGTGCCAGGTTACCTAGACCTAGAGCTGCTCACCAAGATGATGCCATCCATGGATCCGCTCGGAGAAACCACCAAATGCTCCAGGTTCCAGACCTGTTCAGCAAACCCTGTGCTCTACTGAAAGGAAGCCCAATGGGGAGAAGAGACCTGGCAGTTCAGAATGAGTAGCAGACCTGCCCGAGGATCTGGGGACAAGCTGGATAAACTACAAGATACAACTTTCCCTGAGTACAGCATTGAAGCTGCAAGAAAACAGATGGCAAATTATAGAAAGACAAACTCATCCGAGAAAACCAAGGCTGGGGGACTGTTTCTGTTGTCTCTATTCCTGAGAGGAGGAACTGGTGAAAAATTCAAAGATCTGCTGTGGGCTGAGTGTAAGCTACTGTAACAGTACAGAGATTCACTCCCAAGGAGGACCAGGTCAAGGGATGGACCCCACCCTCCTGACCTGGTCCCTGTGTCAGATCTCTGGGGAGAATAGCAAATGTGCAAACCGATGAATGTCTAGAGAAGGAGATGGTATAGAACAGAAAAAGTAATCTGGAGACACAGTGGTCCTAAGACTGAGATGGGGCAGTCTCTGACTCAGCCTGCACTCCCTGATCCTGGTATAGAAAGAACTATGTATGTAAAACCAACAGCTCACCACTCCCGGGGAAGCCAAGGCCTGGAGAGAGAAGTGCCCAGCGGCTCAGGGGAAAGCCGGTGGTAGATCACAAACACTGAGACTTTCCTGCAACCTCTGCTTCCAGCCTAAGTACAAAGCCCATGTGGAGGAGTTTGTAGCTTAGGTGCCTTGGAGGCAACCACAGAAAAAAATCTAAGTAGCTCATGTTGACTGTGGAAAGCTATGCTCACTCCAGGCATAATTATGTATCTTAATTTGTCTTGCTTTGGAGGAGATGCCCCACCACAATCAAAGAAAAACTAAGAGCTACACAAAGATCAAGGTTTTGAAAAACACTGTTGTCAAGAAACTCTGAGGTGCCTGAAACAAAGGAATTCAAAGACAGGGTAGCATCTTTAGAATAAACAAAGAAAATAACTTATTGAACAATCTACAGCCAACAAATAATAGACTCCAAAAGTGAAGGCACAAGTTAGACATTTTCTGAGCAGAAGGTCTAAAATAATACCGTAATCTTGTAAAGATTTAAATATGTACCGAGTACTGTAAGAACTAGTCTCCCAAATGTTTCAAAATGTGAAATATGAAATAAGAACATATACAAATACAGAGCAGTAACAAAAATATATATTAAAACACGGGGAACCAACCAAAGCCTTTTAATGAAGAGATTCATAGCATTAAATGCATATTTAAAAAGAGCTAGCACGTTTGGAATCCCAGCACCTTGGGAGGTGGCGGCAGTGAACCTAAAGTCAACCTGAGCTACGTGAGACCCAGTCTCAAATCAAAAACAAAACCTAAAAACAACTGTTAAAACTCAAAAATGTAAATAGCCATCATAGTCAGAAACTGCTGGCTAAGCCTAAATAAAACAGACTACAGGAAATAAAAAAAAGCAGGCAATGAAATAAAGAAAACCCAATAAAATTTAAAAACAAATGACAAAAGCATCTTAGAAAACCTAACAAAACTGATAACCCCCTGAATAAAACAGATAAAGAATAGAGAAAAGGAACCAGTACTAGAGATATAAAAAAATAGAATGAACAAAGATGAACTTCATGTAAACAACTTAGAAATTGGAAGGAATTCCTAGAAGTACTCCCCCGAAGCCTGGCCCATGCAGAAAATCAAAATCGGAATGTTCTGAGTAAGAATGCTCCCATAGGCTCCAAGTATTTGGAGACTTGATCACTGGGGCAGGCCTTTGGAGTTCTTACGCCTTGCTGGATTTCCAGCTTCTCTGCTTCCTGTGCTTGCTTGAAGATGTAAGCATTCGGTTTTTTGTTCTGGCCACTTCCTGTCACCATGCCTCCGCAGCTACTGCGGCCTGTCTCCCTGGAACCATAAGCCAAATAAATTTTTCCTCTATAAGCTGCCTTGGTCATGGTGTTTATCACAGAAACAGAAAAGTAACGAAAACAGGACACATTGTTGAAAATGGCAAGGGTCTTTGAAAATTCTTCTGTATGTACAATGTGAACACTGTCAAAAACAAAAGGCATGAAAACCATGGAAAGACGCAGACCAACACACGCATCATGGGAATCTCAGAGGGAGAAGAGGGAGCGGGCAGAGAGAAGAATGGTCCCACATGATAAAACATTTATCAATCGACACATCGAAGAAGCTCAAGGAACTCCAAGGAAAGTAAACTCAAGAGATTCCCTCTGAGACATATCATACTGTTAAAAGCCAGAGACAGAATATTCAAAGTGGCAAGAATGAAGCAGAGATGATATCAGGCTCAAGGGTTCTGAGATTAACAGTACGCTCCCCAACAGAAATAGTAAACTGTTGTATGATGACTGTTTAAAATGCTTAAAAAAAAAAATTAAGACAGTGAACCAAGAGTTTTAACACTGAGTATAATAATTATCCCACAACAATTAAGGAGAAATTAAGCCATTTCCAAAAAAATAAAATAAGATAATTCACCGTGAGCTGAACTGCTCTACAATTAAAAAAGTAGAGGAAAGTTTTGGGGTTGAAATGGGGATACTAGATAGCAACTCAAATCCACATAAAGAAATAAGGAACACTGATTAAAAAAAAGACCCACACAGGTAATTATAAAAAGCAGGATAAATGTATCTTGGTTTATAATTCTTCTCTGATCCGATTTAAAAGACAACCATATAAAGCAGTAATTATATATCTGGGTTAGGCATATAATTTCCATGACAGTAGTTGCAAAAGGAGGGAGGAGAGAACGGAGTTATATAGGAACAAAGCTTTTTAAAAAGATTATTTAACTTAAACTAGTTTAATCCAAACCATTTTCATCAATTAGCACTTAACTATAACCTCCAGGGCAATCACTGGAAAACAACTAAAACTGTATTGTATAGTATAGTATAGTATATAATTTAAAAGATGCACTATAATATATTTAACACAAAACAAAGTAATGGAAGACTAGGGGGTGGGGCATAAGATATACAGAAAACTGCCCATAAACCTAGGTGGTCTAGCTTACACACTGAAGCTATACGGAACAGCCTATTGTTTCTAAGCTACAAACCTAAACAGCATGTTATTGTACTGAATACGACAAGCAATTGTAATACCACATTGAGTATTTGTATATTTATTTGTGATAAAAATTTGTGAATTTATCTATGGGCTTAGAATATGGCTCAGTAGTCAAACTGTTGACTGGCATGTATGTGAAGCCCTGGGTTTATCCCTAGCACTACAAATGACAGACGTTATCTAAAAATATAGAAAAGGCACAGTTAAAAAAAAAAAAAAGGTTTAAAAGGAAACAGTTGTCTCTTTAGCGCACTAATCAGGAATGGGGCTTGCAGGAGGGACTGAAGTTGGTCCAGAGTCAGCAAGTGAGTGGTGAGGAACACAAAGACCTGGAGAGTCATTCCCTTCTACCCCCACCACCGACTGTATGCAGTGTATAACTAGGCTACACTACATTCACAAAGTGATTTCTTTGTAGCTATAAATTAACCTTAGCTTATGATTAACTTCTTCATAACTCTTTTATGTTGTTAGATTTTTAAAAAGCTTCTAAAAAAGATTTAATTATTTTTACTTATTTGTATATGTGTTAGTGTGTGAACATGTGTGCAGAGGCCTGAGGAGGCCAGTGGCATCAGATCCCCATAGAGCTGGAGTTTCATGTGGTTGTGAGACACTCTGTGCATGTAGGGAATTTAATTCGGGTCCTCTGCAAGAGCAGTATGCCCTTAACCACTGAGGCATCTCTCCAGCCCCTTAAACAATTTTGATAACCACCCTCTTCTAGTTAATTTTAGCTGTCAACCTGACAAAGCCTGTCACCTGAGAAGGGAGTCTCAACTGAGGGATTTATCAGATCAGGCTGGCCTATAGGTGGCACTGCTACCTAGGCAGGTGGTCCTGGGCTGTGTAAGAAAGCCAGCTAAGCATAGGCCAGCCAGCCAGGAAGCCAGCATGCTGCAGCATCCTTCATGGCTCTAGCTGTATTTCTTGGCTGTGAATTGAGTTTCTTGATTGGAGGCAATGCTATGCAGAACAGCAAGGAGGCCTGCTTGAATTCCTGCCCTGACTTCCCTCAATGATAAACTAGAACCTGTGAGCTGAAATAAACCCTTTCCTCCCCTAAATTGCTTTTAGTCACAGTGTATGCCTCAGTAACAGAATGAGAAACAGACCTTTACCTTAAAACAAATTCACTGTAAGCAACAGGAATTTTTTGGCTCTATTATAACTGATGGATCACACTCATGTGGAAGAATATGCTAAACCTTCAGTCAATGCCATGAAGTAGACATTATATATAAATGAGAAGAAATTGGCAAAAGGAATGAAAAAAACCATGATACTAGTACATGCTGTCTACAGGAGACACACTTTATAACCAGAGACAATCAAGATGTAAACAGAGGAACAGAAAAAGACCAAGCTAGAATGGTGAACCAGTGAGCTCAGGTTCAGAGAGACCTGCCTCAGTATATAAGGAAGAGAGCCACTGAAGGACACTTGATGGCAACCATAGACACACACACACACACACACACACACACACACACACTCACAACCAAAGTTGTTACTAGAGGGGAAAAAAGACAGGCAAGGAGGACACTTGTCTAATATGCAGAAGGCCAAGTTTAACTGCAAAATAAACATATGATTAAGTATGGAGGGGAAGAAAATTTTAAACAAAAGGTTAAATATTAAGAAGACACAAGGGGCTGGAGAGATGGCTCAGTGGTTAAGAATACTGGTTGTTCTTGCAGAAGACCTGGGTTCAAATCCCAGCACCCATATGGCAGCTAACAACTGTCCGTAACTCCAGTTCCAGAGGATCTGACAGTCTCTTCTGTCCTCTGTGGGCATTGCAGGACATGGGTACACTTACCTACACGTAGGCAATACATGCATACACATAAAATTAAAAAAAAAAAAAAGACACAACAAAATTACTTCTCCAAGTAACAAGAAAGCCCTAAAATGAAGCAAAACCAGACAACTGGAAGGAGAACTGGACGACTGAACAATAGTAATTAAGATTTCAATATGAACCACCACCAGTTGAAATGACTAGAACCAGATAGCAGGCAAGGTGGGGTGGGGTAACCAGATGTCATAGACCACCTTGGAGCAATCCAGCCCAAATCACACAATACTCTTGTGTGTATGTGAAAGAGGGAGATGGGGGGTAGGCAGGGCTGACACAAAAGGCTCTGCAGGGTAGAAATAAGTGTATAAAAAACCTGCCAAACTCTAAAGGACTGAGAACACACCAAGTATGATTCCTGAACACAGCAGATGAGACCAGAAATGTGAACAGAAAAAAGTAGAAAGCAGTGTATTTAAAAAAAAGTTTATGACTACTAGCCTAAGCTTCCGAGAAATAAAAGAATAAACTAAACCATAAGTTGGTTCTTCCAAAAGCTCAACAACAACAACAACAACAACAAAAAAAAATCAACAAACTTTTATCTATATTTGACCAAGAGAAAAAAAGCCTTTATGAGAATTATAGCAGGGAATGAAAGGGTTAACACCTCCGACCTCACAGGAATAAAGGACCACAGTGAGACCACTAGGACAGCTCTTCAACAAATCAAGGTAAAACTTGAAGCAATGGGAAACTCCTAAGAAGATGCAAACCACCAACTCTAGAATTATCTGCAGTAAGAGAGTACATTAGTAATCAAAAAAATTTGTACCAAGAAAAGCCAGGACTGCATGGATTCCCAAAAATTTAAGGGAGATATTAACTCTTCATACAATCTTACCAGAAATAGAAAAGAAATACTTGTACACTTGTCCCATGGGGCCAGTACTGCTCTGATACCAAACCAAAGACATCACAAAAAAGCCACAGTCCATTAACAGTATCACTCATTATGAACACAGATCCATAAATCCGTCACAGGACAGCAAGTTGAATCCAGTAGTAAATAAGAATTATTACAGACCTTCAGCAACTTGGTCTGTCCTAGGAATGCAAGGTTAGCATAACATACAGAAATAAATGCAGCAATCTATGTGACTAGCAACTAAAATCACACAATCATATTAATATTTAGGTTGGTGCAAAAGCAATTGTGGTTTTTGCAGCACTGAAATTTGCTGTATGAGGAGACTAGAGAGATGGCTCCGCAGATAGAAATAACTCTAAAGGACTGAGAACACACCAAGTATGATTTCTGAACACAGCAGGAACCAGGTTCAGTTCCCAGCAACCACACAACACAGCAGCTAACAACCACTCATAACTCCAGTTCCAAGTGAACTGATATCCTCTTCTGGCCTCTGTGGGCACTGCATGCATGGGGGAACAAACTCACACAAAGACAGAACACTCATATACAAAATAAAAGTAAGTCGAGCATGGTGGCACATGTCTTTAATCCCAGCACCCAGAAGGCAAAGTCAGGCAGATCTCTGTTAGACTGAGGCCAGCCTGTTCTACATAAGTGAGTTCAAGTCCAGCTGGGGCTACACAGAGACCTTGTCTCAAAAAAAACAAGAAAGTACAGAAGAGAAAAGGAATTTGCCATTTGATACTGAAATACACTTTAACAAATGTAGTTATGATATACATCATTTAATGCACATTTCTCGCTTTATCTGTTTTTACTAATAACTTATTACTTGCTTGTTTTATACTATGAAAAAGTTAGACAAAAGGCAAATTTGAGCAATTTTCTTATTCAAGTACAAAATGGGTCATAAAGCAGTGGAGACAGCTTGTAGCACTAACAACACATTTGACCAGAACTGCCGATCATCATACTGTGCACTGCAGAGGTGGTTCACGAGTTTCACACAGAGAACTTTGAAGATGAGGCACTTAAAAGGCACAGGAAATTGACAACACTCAATCAAGAACAATCAAAGCGATTCTCTTACAATAACAGGAGAAACTGCCAAGGAATTCAATGTGGGTAATTCAACAGTCACTCAACATCTGGAGAGAACTGGAAGGTGAAAAAGCTCAGTGCATGCCTCATGGGCTGACTGATTAAAAAACAAAAACAAAACATTCTGACCTATCATCCTCTCTTGTTCTATGCAAAAACAATGAACCATTTCTTCTTGGGGGGGTGTATTTTTATTTTATATGAGTGTATTGCCTGCATGTATATAAGTGTACCCATGTGATGCAATGTCTGCAGAGGCCAGAAGACTGTCAGATCCCCTAGAACTGGAGTTATAAATGGCTGTGAGCTACCATGTGGGTGCTGGGAGTTGAACCCAGGTCCTCTGCAAGAGCAGCCAGTGCTCTTAAATGCTGAGCTATCTTTCCAGCCCCAATGAACTGTTTCTTGATTGACTGTGACATGTTATTGTATTTGACAACAGACATAACTGGTGACAGGTGCTGACCAGTTCAGTGGTTGCACTGAGGAGCTGCCAAGTTACTTCCCAAAGCCAAACTTATACCAAAAAAAAGCTCACGGCCACCAGTTGGCGGTCTGCTGCCAGTATGATCCACTCATGTTTTCTGAATCCCAGCAAAACCATTACACCAGATAAGCATGCTCAGCAAATCAATGTGATGCACCAAAGCCTGTGCTGCCTCTGGCTGGCACCATCAACAGAAAGGGCCCTATTCTTCTTTACAACAGTGTCTGACCACAAGTCACACAACCGAGGACCCAGTGCAGAGAATAAGTGACTGCAGAACAACTCTGAAATGAGACATCCACATCACACGCACGATGCTCAGGGAACACTGTGGAAGAGGGGGCAGAATGGTTTTTCTTTTCATTTTTTTGACAATAATGTTCCTCAACTCCATAAAGCAACAGCAAAATGGCACAAGTCCACTGTGTAATAAAGAGCCAGGAATTCTTTTGCACTACAGTATAACCAGGAACGGGGAAAATTCCCAAACATAGAATGGTGCTGGGGCAAAATGATTCTAAGAGCTGAAGATGGAGGGAGGGCTGCTGTGAAGTAGCATCTTCTGAACATGGCATGACTACGGCACCCACAAACCCACAACAACTAGTCTCCTGCACAGGATCAAGCCAGTCAGTATTCCAGCATGGATGGGAGAGGGACTCATGAGACCCCATCCCTAGCTGAGGAGCTGACAGTTGGTGGCAGCTAGGGAAGAGTCAGTTTTCGTCCTGTGTTTGGCCCCGGGTAGTTGCCCGTGCTCCAGTGGATGGGTCTGTACCCATGTGCATACAGGCAGCACTAATTGAACTCAGTGGAGTATAAAGAAAATAACAAATAAAAAGAGGGCATGAAGTTGAGAGAGGACTTGGGGGGGAGGGTTCCCCAGAATCCAGGAGGAGAACATGGGGGACAGTAAGAGGTGGATGTGCTTAAAACACATTGCACACAAGTATGAAATTTTCAAAGCATAAATTTCAAAAAAGTTGAATGAAATTAGGCTACAAAGTTGTCTCATCCACCCATATATTGACTTGACCTCTTGCCAACTAACTACCTCTTCTTCAATCATCTCAGTATCGTTTTATATGGAAAACACCTCCTTCCACAACCAGCAGGATGCAGAAAATGAGCTCATCAAATCCTAAGCATGGATTTTTACACTATAGGAATAAACAAATTTACTTCTCATTGGCAAAAAATAATGTTGATTGTAATGGTTCCTGTTTTGATTAATGAAGACGCGATAAAGCCCAGTTGTAATGATTTAAAGTTCACTGTCCCAAATAGCAACTCTTTCCGCACTAGCCTAATAGTTGGAGGAAAAGCATCAGAAACATCTAAAACCCTCTCGTGAGAAAAGCTGGAACAGAAGTTGGGTGTGGTGCACAGGCCTCTAATCCTAGCACTCCAAAGGTGGAACTTTGTGAGATAAAGGCCAGCCTGGCCTACATAGTTAGTTCCAGGACAACTGGGGATATAGGGAGCCCCTCCTTATCTCAAAGGACACACTGCATACACCATGGCTCTACAGGACAACGGTGCCAAACCATCCCCATTACCTTGTGTGTGCCAGTCATTGTAAAACCGCCCTGTAATGCATTGCCTGGATGCTTTTGGTGAAGCCAAAATGGAAAGACTGTCTGCCAGTCCTATAAAACTACACTGCACACAATGATCATAGTGCACAGTACTGGCAATGAGAATAAATAGCTACGGGTTGTCTTCATTGGATGGTTACATGGCTTTCTTTTACTGTGACAAAATGCTTGAGATAAGGAACTCATAAGAAAAAAAGTATTTTGGCTGACAATTTCAAGTTTCAGTTCATGGTTTCTCAGTCCACTTGCTTTGGACCTGGCTTTGTGGTGGTGCAGTACGTCATGGTACCAGGAATGCAACAGGGGAGGTCTCTTTATGGAGGCCAGGTGAGGAAAACAAAAAGAGAAAAGAGAGATTGGAGGCTCAATATTCTCTTCAAGGCCATGCCCCATCATGACCTAACATACTCACTGGGCTCTACTTCCCACCTTCTAACAGTACCACAGGTTAGTGACCAAGCCTTTAGCAGATGGGTCTTTGGAGGACATTTAAGATCAAGATCATAATGCACACTACACTTTATAAAGACAGGGTGCCTTGGTATATAGATTTGGCTGGCCTGAAACCTTCAATTCTACCACCACGATTTCCCAAGTGCAGGGATTACAGGTGTACATCGCCATACATGGCTCATCATACACTTTCAATGGTTAGTTCAGGGTAGCCCTGTGCTATGCTAGCAACAGCTTCATCTTCCTTATGCTTCACTGCATCTCTCTTTCTCTTTTTCTGCTTAATTTTTATGTGTATGTGTGTACTGCTGTCATGCAATGCCTGTGGATGACAGAGGAAGGTGTCAGATCCCCTGGAACTGGAGTTACAGACAGTTATTAGCTGCCATATAGGTGCTGGGATTTGAACCTGGTCTTCTACAAGAACAGCCAGTGCTCTTAACCACTGAGCCATCTCTCTAGCTCCATTATTGCATCTCTTGATGGTATCAAAGATACCACATGGAAGAAATCACCCACAGCAGCAAGGCTCACCTGAGCATGCCCTAGGACATTCGCACAGTGACAATATCGCCTAACAATGTATTTTTTTCAGGATACATCCCTATCAGTGATGCTTGATTGTATGAATTCTGCTCTTGAGAGATGACCCATCTCTAGTTCAGCAGGTAACCCAGTCATATACAGACGTATGTGATGACATTATGCTGCATGTGTTCTTTACACACTCATCTTAGGGCTGAGTATGAAGTCCTTATTATAAATATTTTCCAGTCTCCTTCAGTTTCCCAGCAACAATGCTATCCCGTCTTACCTATTCTATTTTTTATTCACTTAAATAGTAACAACAACTCAGCCCAGGTTTCCTGTTTATTTTTTACTGCATTTTTTACTGTTGTATTTTTACTGCATTTGATACTTCAAAATGAATATGATTAAAGAAAACAATGGTGATTTTCAGAGAAAAAATTCATGTTGAAAGCCATGTAATTTGGTTTATGATCATATCTGTGTGAATGTTGAATCTGATTGTTTTCCACAATCTTAAAACAAGTAACAACAACAACAAAGCCATGGTTCACAGGACAGAGTTGCAAGTCTGACGTGTTCTGCTGCTTCTCACCACCCTGCCCCGATGGCTGCTGGGAGCCAGAACAACCTCCAATTCCCCAATA
Organism: Nannospalax galili; assembly: GCF_000622305.1. Taxonomy (NCBI): domain Eukaryota; kingdom Metazoa; phylum Chordata; class Mammalia; order Rodentia; family Spalacidae; genus Nannospalax; species Nannospalax galili. The sequence goes on from NW_008336933.1 coordinate 9,746,815, forward strand.
CTTCCATCAATCTGTTGTTTTCCTGTATTACACCTGTGTCCAGCGTCCTCACACTCTACATGTCCCTTCTAACAATGTTTTATGGACAGTAGCTATTCAAGGACACTTTGAAAAAAAAAAAAAGGCAGGCTTCCTTTGGGTACATGCAGAGATACACAAGACAGATCAAACTGGTTATTGCTCTCTCTTCATAGTAGCAGACACCCCATCTTTGAAGATGCAGAACCACTGCCTGAAAACAAAACCCGAAGTGTTTGTATAATCTAATGGAGGCTCTTCTACACAGACACATCAAAATAACTCACTAGAATGGCGCTAAAGCACAACTACAGTGGAGTCCTTTGATCAAAGTTCTAAAAGCAAACCCACAACATTGAGATATTCACATCTTGATCACTACAAGATTTTAAAAGCTGGCTGAAGATGTAAATTTTTATGTAATATTTTTTCATTAAAAGCACTCAATCTAGACATCTTTTAAAAATCTTGTCAACTCCAACCAGGTCTAGAACCAGCAAACATCCATTTACCTTCTGAAGGCTGCCATCTTCGAGGGCTCACAGCTTTTCCTCCTACACGCTAAATCCCCCCAATTTTGGGTCACATGGTGACACCAAATCTCTGGAAAGAGTTATTTCATTTCTACAGAATAATTCTCCTAATCTAATATGGGACTTAAAGGGAATCAAGAAACCAACATTGCACTTGTAAAGCAGAATGATGTGTGTATGTGTGTGGTGGAGATGATGGGGATATAACACAGGGCCTCAGGCACACAAAGCACAAGTTCTAACCTGGAGCCACACCCTGAGCTCCTGTGGTATCTGGAGCACTGGGACCTGCATGATGCTGAGAAGTTTGAAAATGAGAAAATACAGATTAGGCTTGCCTGCTCTGAACTCCCTTCTTATTCCCCATTCACACAGAATCATTAAATGCACATAGGGGAAAGACAGAAGTAAGCTCAAAGGCTGGGTATTTAATAGAAGGTTTTATGCTAAAGAAACCAGACCCTAGAACCCTAGACAGCCAAGGATATGAGCCTGTTAACCCCCAACAACGTGTGCTGTCTACACTAACTAAAAGACAGAAACCCCTGAGGTTGTGCAATGATGTCATCTAGGAGAGGACAGAAGCAGAGAGCAGCCACAAGGGGATCCTGACAATGATCCTCACTAAAGAGCTAGCTTACTCTGCAAAGCTAAAGCCCTAGCCAACTAACATCAAACTAAATACTTTCTCATGCCCAACTTTTAAATCACATACTAGCTCAGTCTACTTACTGTTTCTCAACTAGGGTCCCAAACCATGCCACGGGAAGAGTCTAAGAGGCTAACTAGTAACATCATTGTTCAGACTCGTGCCCACACCTCAGTAACCACTACAAAGGCTGTCTGCTCAGGCTCCTTTCCCATCATCAGAGTATTACCAAGAACACCTCAGCTGAACTCTTAACCAGCACCACTGGCAATGGCTGAGAAGGGATCAGACAACATTAAATTTCACACACCGCCCTACAGATGAGGACAAAAGTCATTCAAAAACCCACACGGAACACAGATTTGTGTATCAGAGACCCCAAATACAAGGCAAGAAGTTGAAAGCCACGCTCGCCAGGCCTCAGAGACACAACACAGAGCAGAAGACACTAATTTTAAGATCTAGTTTTGAGATCAGTTTTAAGTGTTTTATTATTTTTTTATTTTATGTGTATGCATGTATTACCTGCATGTAAGTGCACCTGTGTCATGCAATACCTGAAGAAGACAGAAGAGACCGTCAGATACCATGAAACTGGAGTTATGGGGAGTTGTTAGCTGCCATGTGGGTGCTGGGATTCGAACCTGGGTCTTCTGCAAGAACAACCAGTGTTCTTAACTGCTGAGTCATCTCTCCAGCCCCTTGAGATCCGTTTTAACTACTTAAAAGCTATGCCAGAGCCCAATGCTGACAACCAACTTCTCTTTTCATTCTTCCACACACCACGGAAATACTTGGTAAGCTGCAGTGGCACATTCTGTTTGCCACCATCTCCCCTGCTCTCCGAAGGGGACACTATGGTGACACCCCATGCTTGCTAGTTGCACGTCAACCTGCAGGGTGCACTCACTTGATTTACTGGAGCTTCAAGGAGCTGCAGTTTCTAATGTGGTTGTATTGAACCATTATATGTGCAACTCTCAAGATTGTGGAAAAGGGCCAACCTGGCCTGTCACAGAAACTCCCAGACACACAATCAGGAGAAGCCAGTGTGCAGCTGCTTATTAAATGTGCATGAGAGAATCCCTTGTGAAAACTGGGAAATGCATGAACTAGACTGCAGACTAAGTGATCCTTCCAAATAATGGCCAGTATAATATTAGGGTGAAAAACTGGTTCAGGCCCCTTGGTGAGAACTTATTACCAAAATCTGGCACATGGGGAACTTTACAAGCACAAAATTTACTAGAACAACCCTTTCCCAACCAAACCACAATAAAGCTCAACTTGAAACTATTTTAAACGGCTCTTCTTGGTTTGGTATGAGACTGGCAATTTAGGCAACTGTAAGAATAGCTTCCCATGACTTCAGAGCTTTTTGTTTCAAAGCAAATAAGACAGGAAAAAGGAGAAATCTGTTTTCTACTTCCTCTTTCAGGTCCACAAGATGCTGGTTCAAATCAGAGACCACAGACACCATGCCCAATGTTACACTCTTGTTGAAGCTGGCCCAGATCTGCTATAGTTTCCCCCTTTAGCCTTCACACAAAACTGTCATAGGCAGACACAAAGAGGCGGCCATGTCTGCAGAGCACAGACCAGTGGCAGCAAAATGGGAACTAAACAGTATGTGATTTTCTGTATCACAGAAAATGTTCACATCACATTTTCATAGCATTGCTACAAAATCAAAATGTCATTTAACCTTTAGAGGTTAACAACCAAGTATGGAAATAACTACCAAGCTCTGCTGGAAGGGCTATCTAAACAAGAAAACACTACAATTACAGTGACATGGGATTCATCATTTAAACACTGGCAAGATGAAAAATAATCTCTACCTAGTTTATGAATTTCAGGCACTAATGTGTGCTATAGCCAATAAAAGTCACAGCATTCATCCTTGAGACAGGCACTTTCCTTACAAGATAAAAACGAGCTCTCCCTATTACTAAAACAATACTTAATTACAACTGTAGGCACTCTCCTCATAAAGCACGTCCTTGTGCCTTATCACTCAAGATTTCACCAGAACAAAATTATTTTCTTTCAAGGCTCCAAGTGCTATAGCAACACGGGAATTTCCATACTGTAACAGTGGAAGTGGTCCTATAAAAATGGATTCAAATAGCCCAATTTCTGTTACTGTTACAAAATACCCAAGGGCAGATAATTTTATAAAGAGGCTCATATAGCTCAAAGTCCTAGAGTTTCAAGGACCTGGTACTGCCATCAATTATGCTCTTGTAAGGACCTCAAGGCAGCAGCATGAGAAGGGACAAGTACAGGGAGATAGATATACACACCAAGCCTCACTGGGGCACAAAGCAAGTACCATGCTAATTTTTCAATGGCAATGTCCCCACACCTAATTATCGTCCACATCACCCCTCTGAAGACAAAGCTTCCAACAAATATGCCACTGGAATACAATCAAACTCTAGCTAAACTATAGCACAAAGACCTAAGAGCTGAACAAACCATGAGGCAGCCAACGCTTAAACGGCAGCTTTGGGGAAGTGGGGAGTTTCTACACATGAAAGGTGGATGGCCCAGACAGTTTTACTGTTGCAATACTCAAAAAAAATTTTTCCAACCAAGTCTCCTTTTATTACAAAATGACACAGCAGTTAGTGTCCCACATATTGCTTCTAGACATGCTGGCCAATCCCCCACAGTGCCCTCTTTGGTGACAAAATGTTTCCTAAAATTGGAAGCAGCTTACAACACAGTGCAGGTTTATCTCGAGGGAGAGAGGTTGGCTCCACAAGAACAGAGTGTATCTGGACGTTCAGGCTGACCACCATTGCGGGGACAACTGAGCTATCCAAGACCAAGGAAGAGTCTTTTAGATCAGCAAGGACTGTGATGGTGCTGCTATTCTCACCAGGCTAAGAAGAGCGCTTGCTGGCTCATTTTGGCAGCCACCTCACCCCTGAGCCAGGCTCAGGGAGTCCTAGCCTGCAATCATTTTGGTACCCATGCTGCCGAGTTTACTGTTTACGTATCCATCAGGACTTGTTTAGTTCTGAGCATGCTGGGCAGGGGGGGACACCAGGACAGGTAGGGCAGCGGTCACCGTTCTATGGTAATTATGAGGAGGGGCTCACCTAAGGGCATGGCTGACTGCAGGGACTAAGGTCTGGCAGCAAGCAGTTAAGCATTTCCAACTCAGTGCAAGACTTTGTGACAATGCTCAGCAAGAGGGTGGGGTGAGGGAAGCTACAAGACTACTGTATTCTAGGAGCATCGGATGCCCCCTCAAAAAAACACTAGGCCATTTATACCCCTCCTTCAAACTACAAACACCAATGACCTTGACTGAGGAGACTGGAAAGGTTTTTTTTTTTTAAAGTATATTTAAGAACTTAGTACGATTCCATTTAAAAAATTAAGCATAATAATGTAAATAACTGGGGGAAAGGGGAGTGGGTCAGTTGGCATCATAAATAAACCTGACTATACAGTGTGGCCTTTCCAGAGGCGAAAAGGGAGGATACATGGTGAAAGGAAGATCTTTCATGATAAGAAACCTGTATGGCTTCGAGAGCCAATGTAGTAGCTCAGAAAAAAATTCTGGGGTAAGAAATACTTTGGAGGTAAGCTTTCTATGTTTCTTAGCACTTCTATTCTGGACTTTTGAATGCCACACAAATCCTATTTATGGCCTTACACGGAAAGAAGTCCACCAGACCCTTATCATCAGGAGAGATGGGTGCTTACTGTATTAGATAATTACTTTTTTATATATGGTTTACCTCATTAGATGCCACCACTCTGGCAAAAGTGGGTCCATGCAGGTGGTTTGTTCATGACAACCTCCCTAACGATGCTAGCACATGGGCTCGTTTTAAAGTGACTGTCCATGACTGTAGGGTTTGCAGCACCATGGTTTCTGGTCTGATGATAAACATGGTATGGCTCTGTGACAACACAGCCACCGAAACAGAGGCCCATACTCCAAAAATGCAGGCTCTGTGCTGAATGCCTATCCCAGCACACCAGGAGCTTCCAGAAGCAGGGGTATGATGCTTTTAACACAGCCCAGCTGGCACATGGTCAGTGTCGCATGTGACTGAAGGGGCAGAGCGCTTCCAGAAACTCCCACATCAGTGTATGGCACAGAACACAAATTATATGAAACTGAAAGCAAGGTTTAAAAATAAAACCAAAATTAAAACCAAAAGAAAAACGGTTTTAGGAAGTTAGAAGCCATGAAAGATGGTTAACAGGAGCTCAGAGGTGTGTTGAATCCAAGTCAAGGAACCAAGCCAAAGCCTTCAAAAGCAAGGTCTTGGAAGACAAAGGTCTGTGCACCACCAGGACCACCAATTCCTAGGGAGGAAGCAGAGGAAGTCTCTCCTCCCCAGAGCATCAGCTGCAGGAGATGGGCGATAGTTTCACGGTCCATTTGCATGAGCTGAATGAATCTTTAACCTGTATTTTCCTCAGATAAAATAATATAGTAGCAATTTCCACAAAGGAGCAATTAAAGACATACTGGAGATGACCCACGAGAGAAAACACTCATTCACATAGTTGTGGCCATCTGCCACGTGGTGGGGGCAGAACAGAAAGGAGCAATCCTTGTTCTCCCTCTCAGGAAGTTCCCTGGGATTTCAGGACAGCTGGAAAGAGGATTATGCCAACTTCACTTAAAAGGGCATGTGAAATGTGGGGGCAGGGTTGGGGAGTGGAGGCATGCCTGCAATTCCAGCTCCCAGGAGGCAAAGGCTAAAGGACTGAACAATTTCAACGTCAAGACAGTGTGATGTAAGATGGTACAGCTAGTATGGAAGAGTAGGGAGACACTCCAAACTTCTAAACAAAACTGAAAATAGAGGCTTGAAGAGGTGTTTATAGACCCATGTACTCAGCAGTGGTATTTATAATAGCTGGAATGGAAGCAACTCAAGTGATGATGGGTGGATGAATGGAGAAGTGAAACAGGTATATGACAATGGAATACTCAAGTCTAACAAGAAAGATTTTGATACACACTGTGATAATCGTGAATCTTGAGGATATTATGCCAAGTGAAATAAGTCAGTTACAAAACTGAGGGGTAAGCTCATAGACACAGAGTTAAAGCTGGCTCCTGGGAGCTGTGAGGAGGGGACATTAGTATGAGTGTTTTGCCTACATGTATATAAGTACACCCATGTCATGTGATGCCTGTGGAGGCCTGAAGAGAGCTTCTGATCCCCTAGAACTGGAGTTATAGCTAGCTGTTAGCCACCATATGGATGCTGGGAACAGAACCTGGGTCCTCTGCAAAGGTAGCCAATGCTCTTAAGCACTAAACCATCTCTCCAGCCCCTACAGTGTAGATTCTGATGGAACCTGAGCAGAAGGTTCCACATCTAGGTGTTGACCACCTACAGGGCAGTCAAGGCAACAGCCAGACTAATGGGTGACAGGGAAAAGAGCTGGAAACAGTGAGCTTATCTCCACAAGTGCAGACTAAGCAGAAAGCAGGATTCAAGGTAGAAACTTGAAAGGGGCTAGGGGAACAAGAGGGCTTGTTAATGGGGACAGAGGCAAGGAATAGCTAGAGTGTCTCTCATTTTAAAACCTGGTTTTTATTTCTCTGAAAATGAAAATGAGTGACACCTTTAGGGAGGAAGACAGAGCCCGGGATGGAGATTCAGGCAGAAACAGCCTGATTTTCAGCACATGCAAGCTTTATGAGGAACCTGGGGCTCCTCCTCAGAAAAGGGCAGACCATCCATCTGACTGGCGGTGATGACAGGTCTTGGGTGGGTGTAATAAGCCTAGCACACTGCAGGTGTGCCATGCACACAACTACTACTGGGATGAGATAAGGCCTCTTCCTCTTAGGGACCACATCCTCTAAGGTGACAGGCAGAGATGGGTGGGAATGAAGGTTGTGACTTGAAAGAGAGCTCATAATTTTGAGGAATGTTGGAAGAGGATCCAAAGTTGGCTCAAGGGGCTGGAGAGATGGCTCAGTGGTTAAGAACACCAACTATTCTTGCAGAAGACCCAGATTCGAATCCCATGGCAGCTAACAACTGTAACTCCAGTTCCAGGGGCTCTGACAGCCTCTTCTGTCCTCCATGGGCATTGCACGACACAGGTGCACTCACCTACATGCAGGCAATACACACATACACATACAATAAAAATAATAAATATTTATATAAAAAAAGTTGGCTCAATCCAATAGCAAAGTGGGAAAAGATGCACTAATTCAGGGCTCAGTCAAGGAAGAGGCATTCCTGGGGCACTGTGGGAGGGGCACTCTGAATCAAAAGGCCATGAGAGGCATAGGTAGAGGGCAGGAAGAGGTGGGAACTCTCAGGAGGGTGAGCACAAGCATACTAGATGCAAACATACTAGATGCAAACACCAACAGGTGCCTCCTTCAGTTGAAAGCAGGTGAGAAAGGACAGAGGCCAACCCAAGAAGAGAAAATGAAGGAAAGGGTCGAGGGGCTGCATTGGGACAAGGAGGAAACTCCAGATCATACACGCAAGTTATTTCCTTTCCCAAGAACCAAGAATCCAGAGGTTGGTCAGAAGCTCATCCTGAAAACTGAGCTTTGGAAGTGAGCAAATAAATCTGGTGAGGCCTAGTGATGACCTGGCGAGCTGCTCCATGGGTGCTGTTGCACAAGGCACGTGACTGCCAGCGGGCACTGACAAAAAATGCCTGTCCTGTTAAATTATAGATGCCTGTGGTATCTGCGAGCACAAACCTCACTCTGCCTCTTATTGCCTTGTAATTTCTCCAGTCACCTGACTTATTTTCTACTCCTCTTTTCAGAAGACAGGCAGTAATGAATGGAAGTGGAAGAGATAAAATTCTTCCAGGAACTCTTTTGGGCACAGAGACACAGCTGCTAAGTACTTAACATGTATAAACAACTAGACTTCACAATATAAGAGAATTCTCAGGATGGTTGAAATGGTTACTATACACACTCCACCTCCATCTCAATGTCAGTGGGTTTGGGCATCATTCTGGTCTTTCTCTGTAGGGATCCAGCTTAACTCAACTGAAGCCATCTTAAGATATAACTGGCTTGATGGCCCCTAAATAGCTGTGGTCCGCTACGCACACAGGGCCCAGCACACCAGAAATAAAACCTCAGGAGAGGTGTATCCGGCTTTATGAACAGACTTTGGTGCCAGAAGCCCAAGGAAGGTGTTTGATATCTCTGATACCAAGTTAAGCCAGGTACACATCCTTGGCCTGAGCCAAACCATCCTTGTCCTGACCAGTATAAAAAACTCTTCCCTGACCAAAATCGCAGGAACCTGGTATTCTTGTTATCTACCACGGGTGATACTCCTAGAGGTCTCTGTAAAGCTACTCTGTGCAATCCTTGGTCTGTCTACCTTTCTCAGGGCTCAATGTCCTTGGCCAGCAGCAAGGTAGTTCTTTAGATTTTCCAAGCTCATTTCCCATCTGCTAGGAAACCAGGTATCAAGCCACTCTAATTCTTTCCTATCTTAGGCTAAAGAGCCTTGGGGATTTATTCTCTAGCATCTTCCTTCCAGGGATTCTTGACAAATTGACTTTAAATAGCTTGAGGCTATTTAATGAGTGAGGCTGGTGTATAGAAGGTGACATATAGGAGATAAAAGCAGAGTGCTTCTTCCACAGACCCAGTCTACAAGAACAGCCAACATGGATCCAAAAACAGAAAGTGGATGGACATGGCCTCCTAGGGAGTAGATTCTAGGGCATAGCTATACTGGGAGGATTGGGCTGTATGAGTAAGCTGGTCAAACACTACAACATGACATAACTTGAAAGCATTTCTGCCACCACTCCTTCCATGATGGGACCTCTGGAACCACAAACCAAAATGAGCTCTTGGTCATGGTGTTTTATCACAGCAACAGAAAGTAACTAATATACTTAGCAATTTTAATTGTGTCAAGACTACTTATTGCTGGCCTACTGAGAGGTTCAGGGCACCAATACAATGTACCCTGTGTTTCCTTGCCTCTGGGAGGTCAGGATTTGCCTGAGTGAAGCAAACAGAGCCCAGAAGAGGAGAGGCCAGCTGAGGCCTAATCCTTCTGGTCCTGGATCCAGTTGTGCCTGATCCTAATTATACATGCTAACAAGTGTAATTTTCATTAGTTTATTCTGTTATTACACTCTATTTGAGACAGGCCAAAAAAGGAAGTAAATCTTGACTAATACAGTATCAATTAATGTGAATGTCACTCACTGGATACTACAAAAAAGATTAGAAAACAGGAGTAAGATCTAATGTGGACCCTATTTTCCCAGCCAACTCTGTGGGGTCCCTTTAATCAAGTCACTTTCTCTTTCACATGCAGTCTCATCTGCAACATGAGGACTGTCTGCCCTAGGGAGCATAATGATAGAGGAACTTTGGCAGAACAAAGGGAACAGGGGAGCATGCTGTATAGCTGAGGTATAAAGTCTTTCCCATCCTTAAGACAGAGGATGCCACCAGGACCCTTCTTTAAGACTAGAACTGTGCTGCAGATGACAGAAAAAAGGGGGGGGGGTGTATACATGCTCTGTGTGGTGGCACATATCTTTAATCTCAGCACTTGGCAGGGAGAGGCAGGCAGGGTTACAGGGACACCCCATCTCAAAACAGAACAAATTATTTTCCCTGACCCAAAAGCAAAAAGGAAATACGTAAGAGAAATTTAAGACAGGTGTTCTGTTCCTACTAGTATAACAGCAAATACTAAAGAAAAAAAGAAATGTAACTTTTTTTTTTCATTTTGTCCTTGACCTGGATAAAACTCAAAAGGAGCACAAACTGTCATAATTTTTGTTTTTATATTTGCTATAGTAATTGTCAACCGGACACAAATCTAGACATACCGGAAGACCTGGGACTGAGGAATTGTCTTTAACAGATTGGCCAGTGGGCAGGTCTATAGAGCATTTTCTTGATTGCAGATTGATGGGGTGGAGGGAGGGGGAAGCCCACTGCAGGTGATGCCATAGCTGGGCGGGAGGGAGGGGGCTGGGTTGCATAACAAAGACAGGTGAGGGAGCCAGGGGAAGCAAGCAAGTGGCTTTCCTCCAAGGCCTCAGCTTCAGTTCCTGGCTTCAGGCTCTTCCACAAAGAGCTCCTACCCTGGCTTCCTTTGATGATGGACTATAACCTATGAGCCCAAATAAACTCTTTTCCCTCTCAAGTTGCTTTTGGTTGGTGTTTTATCACAGCAACCAGACAGAATTCCTGACCTAAAGAATTCAAGTTTAAGTTATAAATTATGAAATGTCAAATTAAAGTTAGTATCCTTTGGTACGGTCAAAACTGAGATGAAACCATAAGTTAATGCATATGAATCTGAGGTTTTCTACCCCTTTAGGTAGGGCAATATTCTGTCATGGAAGTGCCAGCTCATGAGCTATAAAAACCACGAACCAACATGCATGCCCTTTGCATGAATGCTACAGCTTGAGTGTAGAGAAGATGGTGTGGTCCATGTCCAAGGACATACATGTGCCTGTGATCCCATTCAGAAATAAACCACCCAAAGGAAAACAGATGAGGAATATATTGGGGGAAGGACAGAAAAAAAAATAAGCCATCAATCAAAGTTTTCCTGTTTTGAAATTCAGTGGGATACAATATTCTACCTTCTCCTCTGGTAGATACTGAAAAGTGGATAAAAATGTTCAGTAAAAACAGGTAAATGCACAGTCACCATCTTCACAGCATTTTAGACAGCAATCTGGCAACACCTATCAATCAGTTACAGTTCTATTGTTTACAGTGTCAAGTGGCCAACTCACTCACAAATGGCTCAGAGGAAATGTGTCTACACATATGTGTGCATAATTATATATAACCATGGGCACAGGGAGAATAAATGAAGCAAAGAAATAAATGAATCTGAATAAAAATCAAAAGGCATTTCCTACACTGGTCTAACAACTTCCATTAATATGAAGTTCTATTTATATAAATTTTGAAACTTGCAGACGGAGTGACGGCAGTTCGTCAATAGCAGTGACAACAGTTCATTAAGACACAATGTTAAGAATGCTTATAATAAATAGATCAAGTCTAAAGTCAGTTTCTAGACTGGAAACAAAGTTCAGAGGTTGGCTCATTGGGAAAACGCTGCCCAGAGTTCTGAATAGCCTTGAAGCCGGTGTAAGACACTCATAGGACAGAAAAGCAGCATTCCCAAGAAGCCAGCTTCCCTGTTCAGACAGAAGAAGGAGGTGAGCAGTCAGGCCTGGTACTCCATCTGTGCTGGGCAAGAGCTGTCTGGGGTCTTTCCCTAAATGGCCCGGCCCTCAAACATGCACTTATGCAGGGCCATTTGTGTTCTTCCCTTTCAATACTAGAAAAACGCTTATCACTGGAGAGACGGACAGATGAGTCTGCACAGCAAGCTTCACTCCACTAGCCCTTGTTCTGCACACATTTACCACCCTAGAAGCTCTAATCCTTCTGTTTGCAGTCATTTTCCACCATTTACAGTCCTTTGTTAAAATGATATAAGCTCCTGAGTCTAACTCCCTCATCTTTTCTGCGGCATGCACATAAACTTTAAAACATAGATAACTCCTTTCCCACTGCTCACTGGTCTCATAGGCCTCCACTGAAGAACATATGAGTGTGGGGAAATTGTTTTTTCCCTCTCCTACATGTCTTAGGCTAGCTGAACTCGTTACACTTAATTCATTCTTACATAAAATGTGATTTCAAAAAGGGAGATTAACACTTCAACAAAACTACATCAAATGCTTTGGAAAGACTCTAGGCTAATTGTATTTGTCCCAAAAGGTGTGAGAAAGAGACTATAAGAACAAAGAAACCAAAATACAGGAATATGCACTCAAAAATGTCAACTTGTAACAGGTATGGTGGTGTGCATCTTTAATCCCAGCTCTCCGATCAATAAATTCATGTAAAAAGGTTTTTGCTTCTCTAAGTGACCAATGAAATTACATCCTTTGTGCATGTGCACACACAATGCACACACATGCAAGGCAGATCAGACCCATTGCCTTGCTCAAGCTGGGCAAGTGCTCTGCCAACAAAATATACCCAAGTACCCTTTTTCCCAAAGGGTCTTAGCTATACATCACTGACTAGCAAATACCCTCATATGTATAAGGTTTAAAGCAAAATGATTAGTGTTTCATATTCTGAAGTCTTCTTAGGGATAACCAAATTCTTTTTTTGTTTTTTTGAGACAGGGTCTCCCTGTAGCCCCAGCAGGCCTGGATTCACTATGGGGACCAGGCTGGCCTTGAACTCATAGACATCTTCCAGCCTCTGCCTCCCAAGTGCTGGTATTAAAGGCGTGTGCCACCATGCCTGGCTTGATAACCAACTTCTTATAAAGGATACTTGGCACTAGAATTCTAAAGCACACTGGGCTCACAGGGAACAAAGGAATCCATCTGCCACTGGTTATTTCATGTCACATGACCCTGCCTGGGGTTCTCAATCATGAGGTGGGAAGGGCTGCTCAGACTTACTGCAAAGGTTTGCTCATTTTGGTTCATGTTAACACCTGTAACCAAAGCAAGCAGCTGTTGTAAGGAGGAAGTGTAAGGATACAGGAGGAAGCCATCAGTACAGCAGTTACACAGGTGCTAGAAGTCCACTGGTTTCAGACAGACCTTTATTGCATGTGTGCGTGCATATATGCACGTGTGCAAGCCAGAGGCTGGATGTCTTGATTGTTCTCCACCTTATTCGTGTGTGAGAGTAAATGCACATGTGTGGAGGTCAGAGGACACTCTGAAAGCTGGGCCTGATTCTATCTTGCACTGTAAGAGCCCTTGGATCACAGCTGCTCACACTACAGGGTCTGGCTTTTGTTTACATGGGTTCTGGGGGTTTGAAGTTAAGTCCTTACATTTGTATGGCAAGAACTTTTACCCACTGAGCTCTTTGATCCAATGAACTATCTTCCTGGCCCTCTACCTTTTTTTTTTTAAAAAAAAAAAAAAAAAGGCAGGTTCTTCCACTGAATCTAGAACTCATCAATTTAGCTAGGCTGATTGGTCAATGAGCTCCAAGGATCCTCTCATCTGTCTCTTCAGCACTGGGATTACAGGTAAGTGGTATCACACCCAGCTTTTACATGGATGCTGGGGATCCAATCTCAGGTTCTCCTGCATGTGTAGTAAGCACTTTGCTGACTGAACCATCTCTCAGCACCTACATCTTTTTAATCAAATGCTCATATACTTTCATTTCTTTCTGGTCTCACTCTGTAGCCCTGGAACTTATTACTACATTATGTAACCCAGGCTAGTCTCAAACTCACAGCAATCCTCCTGCCTTGAGGCCCTCAAGTACAGGGATTATAGGCACGAGCCACCATGCCTCATGCAATAGCTCCTCTTTTCAAACGTTTCTGTGGTCCTGTGAACAGCTGCTGCTGCCGGGAGCTGCAGGTTTTCTGACTTCCTCATCTTCCCCAGGGGTTTAAATACTCAACAGCTCTATGAGAAAAGTAGGCTTCCTTCTGGATGGGAGTCGTTGACTTGAAACTTACATTTCCCTGAAAATGAGAGGAAAGGGAGCCAGGGTATGTGCCTATATTCTTACCAAGGTGAAGTGTGCTGAAGTCTTCCAATCTATTAAGTTAGATGGCATTGACTGGAATGTCTAACAGTCAATTCCACGTGGTTAACAATGGTAGGACAAGTGACTTCTATTTTCTGTCAAGTGTGCAGACAGCATTTTCTCATTCTTCCAGCTTGTGGGATGATGAACAACTACATATTTTAATTTGTAAAGAGAACAAATTATGATAATCCAACTTTTTAAAAGTAGTTGCTTCTGGGGCTAGAAAGATGGCTCCGTGGTTAAGAGTACTGACTGTACTTGCAAAGGACCTGGGTTCAGTTCCTAGCACCCACAGGGCAGCTAACAACTGTCTGTAGCTCCAATTCCAGGAGGAGCCGATGCCTTCTTCTGGCCTCCACAGGAATTGTACGAACAGGTGTACTTATGTGAAGGCAAAACACTCATCCACATTTTTTAAAAGGCAACTGGAGCAAGAAGTGACCTTTGACCTCCTGATTAAGAGGACCAGAAGATTGCTCATCAATACTTCTGGGGGAAGCTGTGCATTCATCTTCTAAGTCTTTATTTTATCCTTAAAATAGTTAAAAACCAAACACACAGTTATTCCATAAAAGTATTTTCCTATGTACTTCTTGGTTCACAGATATTCTAATCTGTTTTCAGTGGTACAAAACACATCCCTTGAAAACACGTTATTAATGTTTTGAATAGAAGATGGCTCATTTCCCAATGACTCTACCAGTACCTGGCTCCCAAAAGATTTAGAAAAACAAATCAGTTTTCCTATGTACCTTTACAATTAATCTGGAAAGTAAAAACTGCTTTAACATCTTTCTGTGTGGACTAAAAGTTTCACTTCTCATCATTCAGGAGAGAGAATGTGTGGCTTTCTGGAAGATTCATCTTATTCTCTCCCATTTGCTCTGAGCCAGCAATCCAGCCATAAAGGCTCCCAACAGTCCTCGAGCATCCATTCTACCCACAGGTTTTTGCCAAGTACCACCATGTGGCAGCTGTTACCCTGGTCACAGTTCTCTTCCTTCCCTAGGGCCTCTACTATAGTACAGTGAACAGAAAAAACATTCTTCTGCCCTGGGAAGGACAAATGCACACTGATCTACCTGAGTCTTGTCCCGCTGCTTGAGAACCTACTTTGCCATCTTGTTTGTTCATAAAGGAAATGCCATGGGAGGAGGGCCTCTATGAGAAGATGTACCCAGTCTTATGAATCTGCAGGTCTAGACTCAGCGCAGGTTGCAAGGGATCAGTCCCCACTGTGCTAAAGATATTCCAGTGCGGCTTCTCTTTCCCACTCAGTAGATTCTGTTCTCTACAGGGCTCTATCTGACCAACAACCAGAAGTACAGCAGCTGTGGAGAAATTGGACAATCTGACACCAACCACTGAGCTCCACAGCAAGATGAAACAACTAAGACTCCATGTTCACATGACTTTTACAGCCACATTATGGATGTTTTAAACTGAAATTAGAGCCAGTCCTCTCCTTACCTATGAAAGGCAAAGGAATAGAGGCTTCAATTGAGGATGGGTTTCATTTGAGGGTCGAAGTTCACCGTCAACCACATAAGGGATCAAGAGAAAGGCAGAGTTGGATGTGGAAACCAATCAAAGCTGGCCTTCTGGGTTCAGAGCAGCGCACTGGGGATCTCAGCCTTGCTGAGTCTAAGCTTCAATTATGAGTTCCCTCCCATTAACTATATACACACACAACTTTTGTGGGCCACAAACAGAGCTGGCAGATCTTCTGATGCCTTTATAGTCTTCTTTAAAGTTAAAAGCAAAGCCTAAACACTGTGACTTCTTAGCGCAGGGAACAGCAAACGTCATACTACAAAGGCCCTGTCAGGACTTGGTTCAGCCCATGTAGAAGATCCAAGCCATGGACAGTCCACACCTATGTAGCTGTGCTCGTATCAGACTTTACATATGGACACAACTGTACTTAGCTGTACTATCAAATGAGTATTCCTCTTGGTTTCTAAGTCATTAGAAAAAGGAAAACCCACCGTTGGCTTGCAGGCTATATAAAACCAATCAGTGGGCTGGGTCTGTCTCACAGTGCCACTTGTCAGCCTGTCCCAATCCCTGTCATGACTCCAGAACCAAGAACAGCGCTTGGCCTGAAGTCACTGATAAAAACAGATACCACTCTGTCCAGCAGAGGCACTGTGATCTGATGGGGTGTGAGATTCGTTTTCTGCCTCTGACTTTCTCCATTAACACCGCTTTCTCTGGGCTCAGCTTCCCTATCTGGGAAGCACAGCTCACTAGTATGACTTATAGTCTCCTCCACCTCTGAATCTCTATGATCCTTTCTGTACACAAAAGAAAACTGTATGCAGAAGAAAGTTGGCACACAGAATGTCATCACACCTGGAACAGGCAGAGCAGGATCACTTGGGTCTAGTGTGTATATGGAAAATGTTGGCAAGATGGCAATTTCCAGTCCTGAGAGAAACCTCAGGTTCCAGTTTATACCCTGTTGAGTTATCATACAAGGGTGAGATCAAGATGAAAAATTTTGTGCATGCACTATGTTAGACTATTGCCCTACATGAGCACTTATCTGCAGAGCAGCTCCCCCAGCCAGCCAACACCACTTTGATACTATTCTACTAGGCTGGAGTTAAGAGACTACAGAGACCACTGTAAGAGGGCCAGGAAGGGTTCAGGAGGTGGGGCCTGCAATCCAGATGGCGCTCAGAAGGCAGACGAGGAAGAGAACCAGGAAATGCTACCCTGGTGCCTGCACAGGTCTGGGTGGAGGAAGGTGGCCCAGAGGCACCCAGGAGCATGCCTATTACCTAAGGCACTGGGTGGCCTCCTTAGTTCATGGGAAGTGGATGAGCGCTGTCCAAAGGCAAGAACCAGGAGAGCTATGGAAACGCCACAGCAGAGTGGTGACAAGGGATCAGGACTTAAAGAACGGCATGGCCAGTGGAGCCTGGATGAGAAGTGTGAAAGACGGTTCTTTACAAACAGCACGGCTGTTGGGAGATAGGCAGGTCACGGCACAACCAACAAGATGGGAGCAAGGTGACGGTGACACAGAGTGGCATCGTGCTGAGGGGCTCTTACTCCAAAACAAGAAGCAACAGAAACTGATCAGCAGACTATCAGCAAGAAACAGACCAAAGTCCCGAAGAGCCTCAGTGAAAGCATTTCTGGTTATTCTCATGGGCAAGCAAACAAAGGGAATGGTTTCTAAATCTTTGCTGGCCACATGAAGAACTTAGATTCTTAATGCAAAACTCTGTGTCTAAGAGATCTGTAGGAAGGCAGGTGGCTTTAGAAGCTTGCTATAAAAAATACCAACCACAGCCTATTTCAGGAGAGACACTGTCCAGAGAAGTGCAATGTAGTGAAACAGTTGTAGGTGAAAAAGAGAGTCAATGCTGACTCAAGACAAATGCCAAAGGTGTCAAGGAAAATTGTCAAAACCTCTCACAGGTCTGGGGGATGTCTGTGTCTGTTTAACTCCCCGATCCCACCCCAGATTTGGGGGTGGAGGGGTTGTTGTCCCTCTGGAAAAGGAACCATGCTTTCTGTGGTCACTGGCCAGCATCTGAGCAAAGCCTGTCACAGCCCACCTCGACACTCACCTTTTCCATTAATGGCTAAGCCTGTGGCCATGGCAGCAGTCACAGGGCCAGACACCTGAGGCACTAGTGGGTGTATTCGGGGTCTGCTCCCCATCCTGGCTCGTTCTGCACCAGGGCCCAACAAAGCTCCCACAGGCTTCTCTGCAGTCACCTCTGGTGCTACTGTGTCCTCGGGACCCTGCTCCACGGGGTCCAGCTTCTCGGGGCTCTCACTCTGAAAGCCATCCACTGAGGTCCTGCTCTTAATGGGGCTCTTAGGCACAAGTATCTTGATCCCTGACTTGGCGAGGTCCATGTTCTTGCGGTTTGTAAGCGATGGGGCTGTGTTTTTCCTGAACTTCTGGCTGGCAGCCAGCAGCTGGCTGTTTTTGGACTCATGATCTTTGCCTACCACGAGCGCCTTAGGGGCAGTCTTGGCTGGGTTGCTATGGGTGGACCTGGAGATCTGCTTCCTGGCGTTGCTGGGGGAGGTCCTGCTGGCCCGGGCCAGGCCGCCCTCCTTCTGCCTCTCACTGTGGCGGCGGTTGAAGTCATGGATGTATTCCTCGCAGTTCACCAGGTGCTGCTCTGGTTCCCACGTGTCGTCCTCGCTGTCGTAGCCTTTCCAGCGCACCAGATACTCCGTCTTCCCTTTCTTGTTTTTCCTTTTGTCAACAATTCTTTCCACCTGTGTACAAGTTTAAAAAAACAAAAAACAAAAAACAAAAAACAAGAAAAGCATGACTCATTGCAACTCTCTTACGAAAGGTAAGTTTAACAAGGAAACAATAATAATAATAATCCTATGGGCCATAAAAATGTTCTATTTTATCCCACCCAAATCAGAAAAGAAAATGGCAATAGAGCACTTGGAATTCTGGCAATTTCCTTGAAATGAGTTCAAACAACATGCTTGCATTTTACACTCAAAGTATATAGCTAGCATACACATAACAAAACATTATATGGTACCCCATTAACATGTGATATGTCGGTTTAAAAAACAAGCAATGAAGCTGGGTATGGTGATGCAGCCTTCCAGAAACTGGGAGGCTATGGAAGGAGCATTGCTGTAAGTTCAAGGTCAGCCAGGCCTTAAACTTGTCTTAAAACATCAGGCATGTTTTACCCCACACATACGCTTGTAGTTATAAAAATAAAATACACATAGATGGATGTGTGTGAGGTAGCTCAAAGGGCTATTTTCTTTCTATCCTCAACCTATCACCCGAATTGGTTCTCAGAATCATAACTGGAGCAGTGTGAGCCACAAGCAGTCCTGTGTCTGGCCATCCTTAGAGGCCAGCAGTAAGTAACATGCTATGAAGAGTGAAGGCCTCTGTGGTGTGCAACTAGATTGAAGGCTAGTAAGCATCATCCTGAACTGCGTGCTTACAACCAAGAGAAGGCAGTGTATCGTAATAAAACTGGTCTAGGTCAGGCTATTTTCCTTCAAATCTTGGTTTTAACTTTTGTGTTTAACATCTTTAAAGGAAGACAAAGTTGATCTTTTAATGTGATGACTGATATGCCCTATCTAATTTACATATCACACCTTGCCTGTAAGCATGCTATTATTGGAATGCATCCAGTTACTTTGACATTCTAGGTATAAACAGGAGATCTATAATCATACTAAGGAAAAAAATATTTGATATAACGCCCACATGCTATTTCAGAAATGCCCACATCTGTTGTGACACCTACACTTAATGTAAAAACCATCAGACTGCTGCCGCAGTGGTTATATGTGACTTCCTGTTGTGTCTGTGAGACAGAGCAATCCACATCACATAACAGCTCTTTAATTACTGTTGAAAAGGTCTAAGCCTACAATTCTCAAGAACATCTCATCAAGTACAGATTAGAAAACACAGGGTAGCTGGGCGTGGCAGTGCATGCCTTTTAGCCCCAGCACTCGGGAGGTAGAGGCAAGCAGATCTCTGAGAGTTCGAGGCCAGCATGGTCTACATAGTGAGTTCCAGGCCAACTGGGGCTACAGGGAGATCCTGTCTCAAAAAGACTGGGGAAAGAAAGAAAGAAAGAAGAAAGAAAGAAAGAAAGAAAGAAAGAAAGAAAGAAAGAAAGAAAGAAAGAAAGAGAGAAAGAAAGAAGACACAGTGTATACCAAGTTCTCCAATATTCCAAATTAATGCAGACAGTGAAATACCTCACCTTTACCCCTTCCCCCACTCTCTAAAAAAGGACAAACTCTCCAACAAATCTACTTGAGAGACAGAATGAAAGCTCTTAACTATAGAACAGTCAAAAGTTAAACGTTCATTACTGCTTCTATGTGAAGAGGATTAAGCACAGAAAGGCTTTTGTCACGAGGCAGGTGAATTACTGTCAGGTCTGAGTGAGCGAGTACAAGGTCAGGAACACAGCGAGGAGCTTTGCAGTGGTGCTGCCTTGTTCCTTCACTCACAAAGCTGTGTAAACATGTGGGAGCTTTAACATGGCAGTAAAACATACATTTCTGGAAAACTCCATGAAATTTAAAGGTTTGAAATGCACAGGGTGAAGTTTTTATGGAAAAACTACGTTTAATGCTTTTTTGTTACCCCTAAATCCATTTCCAGTCCAGAAGAATACATGTAACCAGAGCAGCCCCCCCCCTTCTCACCTCCATATCCTAAATCTGAGGCACATGTGTGGGGATACAGAATGAGTTTCCTTCTCTCCCTTCTTTATCCTGAGTCCCAGCTTTTCTCCTCCAGGTCCCCAAAGTCCTGCCCCTTCCTCTGTCTAAGGACATGCAGTACAAAAGCACCAGCCCTGGCAGCAGTGGGCACACATGCTCAGTAGCTGAACTGTTCAGAGATGCGAAAAGAAGGTAGCACTCAACCAGGGCTGAGCATGGAAACTACTGAAGGTAGGCTTCAGGCTGACATGATCTTCCAGCCACTCAACTCTACCCAAGTCAAGGAAGCAGGTAATAGTGAATGCAATGGCATTAAACAAAGTGGGCTTTCATCCATAGTGCTGAACTTTGAATTTTGTAATTTCCTGTCTTACAATATTCTTTTATCTGAAATTATTTAAAATATATAACCCACTGTTTGGACCAGCCATAATCTGGAATTGCTAGCCCCTCATTAGATAGTGGGGAACAAGCAAACATACAACTTTAGTAAGTCTTGTGGTAAATGCAATGTGTAAGTTGACATAACACACCTACCTAGGATACAGTAAACCTGACTTTGAAGGGGTGGAGTGACCAGAGACTCACACTGTGCACAAGGTACCAGTTACAAACTTAAGACAACTGGTGGTGTGAGGTGTGCCATTTGGGTGGCCAGAATTAATCTCCTACAAACTGGCAGCACTTAAGATTCAAAAAATTATTACTGCAATATTAAACCTAAGATTACTTCCTGAGTTCCTTTACAGTGGCAAGAGAGAAAATCATCATAGATGAACACAAAACCACATCTTTAAGTCTCAAACCTTTTCTCTGAGTTTCCACATCCCAGATAATGGTTTCTTAAAATCTCTTAGGGGCTGGGCGTGGTGGCACTTTAATCCCAGCACTCGGGAGGCAGAGGCAGGGGATCTCTTTGAGTTTGAGGCCAGTCTGGTCTCCATGGTGAATCCAGGACAGCTGGGGTTACAGAGAGACCCTGTCTCAAAAAAAAAAAAAAATCTCTTAGGAACTGCATTTCTCACAGTGAATATAAAGGCACCTCAAGCTGCACAATGTCAACACCATGAACTTCATACAAATAGTGTGGAAGGACCTAAAGGTACAGAACTGCAGAAAAGGACTAAGATTTTAAAGTTATAATTCAATGAAGGAAGAACGCAGAAAACCTCACCCAATTGCTCAACATTATTTTGAAATAATACTATCCACAGAGACACATGCAGTGAAAATTTAAACAGAAAATTCAAACCTTAAGGCCTTATTTGTCTACAGAGTAAGCGAACAGAAGCTCTTTTTGTTAGGATTTTCTTCTAAAACTTGTTCTAAAAGGCAAAATGTGGGTCAAGCAAAGTCCAGCAGAACGATGAAACCGATCCGAAAGGAGCAGCTTATCATTAAGCCACCCACTGCTTCATTTGCCTGGGTCTACAACCTGGGGTCCCCAGGCCCAGCAAGGTGCCACAAGGTGCTCAGAGCTTCAGAAGACAGAAAGAAAGGCATGGTGGAAAAGCTACAGAGAGCAGGGGCAGAGAAAGAAAGGCTAACTCTGATACTGTTGCAGTTTTAGTAAAAACCAGTGCAAGGCATGCAAATACACTAGCTAGTTGCAAAGCCAGGGCAGAAGTCTGGCATATAAGATCCCTGCAACACTGTGTCTGTATGATTGTCCAGGAGTGCTAAGAGGCTGCCTGGATCAGTGTGGAATCACGAGCAATGCTGAGTGGAGAGAATAACACATTCATTTAAACCCTACTTACAGCAAAGAATGTTGGTGACCGGTAAAATGAGCCTGCTCCTCAGATGAGGAAGATATACTAGCCACTGAAAAGTTGTCCTAATTGTCAAGAACAAGAAAAGTTGCCTGAACTTTTAAGCAATAGTTTTTATTTAATAGTCTAACATCCTTTTCCCAGCTTTATCCTGGCATGAAAGCAATACAGATTCTGTAGAAACCATACTTCCAAGTTTTGAAACTTGATCTCCCAAGTTAGTGGGAGCAAAGCTGGATCCTGTTGCACAGCAGACCTGTAGCTTGTCACCAAGGGAAAAGTGCTGCTAAACTGTGCTGCTCACTGGGTACAGGAGGTGTGTGTTTGACATTTTCAACTTCTAATATGTTTGCTGGGAGGTAACCCCATTCATAAACTGGGGAGCATCTGTATTACAAAAATAGACCCCGTGGTGGTGGTGGTGGGGGTGTCCATGACCAGAAATGAGGAAACATGTAAATGCAACTGTCTAAAGGCATTGTGAAGAGACCCAAAAACAAAGTAGAGTGGACCAGGGGAACATACCACACTGGATCCTGCTTTATTTACGAGGAGCACATTCTAGCTGGTGGACCAAGGCTGGCAGGCCTCAGGCAGAGAAAGCGGTAGTCATAGAGGCTTTGTGTTTCCAAGGACAAAGTCTGGATTGGGAGTAGGAAAGTAGTTCCTAGAGAGGTCCTCTCCTTGAGGAGCCACAAATAGCACACCTGTGAATTCCCAAAGCAAGGAGCTGCCAACTGAACCTAGATCTGGAAAATGAATGCCTCAAAGGCAAAGGAGCTGCCCTTCTGGGGCAGGAGCTAAGGGCCTGGGCAGACAGTACCTCCTCTTAAAGGAGCAAAGCTAGTTAACAGACAGACAGACACAGACAGAAAGAGAGACATGGGGTAGGGGACCAGTCTGTGAATAAAGATGCCAAGAGGCGAATTTCCTGATGAGAATGAGCAAGGGATCATGGGATTCCACCAGTCAGCCCAATATATGGGAAGCTCTACTGGAGGGGTGACAGAGTGCTGAGGTTGGACGCATTGCAAGGGACAGGTTAAAGATGAGAAGACCAGGGGCTACCGCTCTGCCTAGCACCGATTTGAGCTTTGGTTCAGAGGTTTTGTCCTGGAAAAGGGCAATCCATAAGTGAAATGGTCCCCCGGATAACAAGACTTGATTTGCCAGCCCATGTAAGGGAAGTTCAAGCATCCTTAAAAATGAGAATTAAGGGTAATAAGCAAAGCCATAGGACACCTGGGTCAGCAGAGAACAAACCAGGGTTAGAGTTGTCTGAGCCCTACTACAAATGTCAAAGACCAACTTCAAAAACAACTCCTGCCCAGATTTGATGGTATTGGACTGATGACCAATTATGCACTAGGCACTGTCAAAAGCAAGAGTGAGTGGCCAATCATTATTAGTTTGTAACAGTATCTAACAAGCTACAACAGCTTAGTAGAGACGAGGGAAAGAGACAGTCTTTCTAAAGTCTGTCTACCTCCCTCTCACTGCAGGAGTCCTGGGCTCACAGACATGTGCTACCACACTCTGCTTTATGTGGGCTCTGGAGATTCAAACTCAGGTCCTCATGCCTGTGCAGCAAATGCTCTACTCCCAGAACCATCTCCCAGCCTGACAAATTTCTTTAAAAAATACCATACACATCCAGAAAATTATGAATTACAAGCAGATTGAAGCCAAAGAGCCACAGATACATCCAAGTTAAAATACTGAAACTAAAGGCAAAAAGAATATCAGGGTCAGCAAGAAAACAGCTCCTGTACGAGTCAGGTGTGAGTCTCACAGCTGACTTCTCCTCAGAAATAATGGGAGCCTGGCACTTTCAAGGTGCTATTTTTTTAAGCTTGTGGGTCTTTGGATCTTCTGCCTATTCACATTGGAATCGGGCCCTCCATCTATTATTGTGGATGGCACTTTTGGGGGCCAGTTTGGGCTTCATGTATTTTATTGCCCTATTTTTAGGCTAACTTAAAAACTACATTTCTGTATGCTATGATTCAACAATGCACTTACACAGAAAAGGCTATATATTGTATGAGTCCAGCTATACAAAATTCTGTGACAGGCAAAGATACAGGGACAGGGAAAGAGCTAGTGTCTGCCAGAGTCTGGGAGAGGAAGGGGTACCGTCCCTCAGCCGTGGATCTTAGTATAGATCTATCACATTTAACAAAGGTGCCACTTCACTGTGGTCTGTTGATGATGGTGGAGAGGCTGAATGTCCCTTCCAAGACCTTTATGGGAGCAGTCAGTCTATATTTTCTCCTCAAAAGAACTGTCTGTACTTTTTGCTGCGAACATAAGACTGCTCTAAAATACAAAATCTATCTCTCCTAAAAAACGAGGACATTCCCAGATAAAAACAGATTTTGTTGCTAATAGACCTTCTTTACAACAGGTTCCATTCACTGAACAGACAATTTTTTCTTGGCTGGGGCCATTAACACACGTACAACGGGCTGCACTACCAATCCTATGAGCTCTGTCCTAGGCGCAGTGAAGAAACATGGAGCGTTTCTACCATCCGCAAACCTCTGGCCAGTGAGACAAAGCTGACCAGTGCATTTCCAGGGCCAAGGTATTTCCACTGGCCATTTCAAAGGATGGCACAAATTTCCCACCACCCTGTCCACGGCTTGTGCAGGAAGCATATGCACAAGTCAACAATCTTCCAGGGAGTGCCCCAACGGAACCTCATTTTGGAGAGAGTTCTACCGTCATGAACACTTGAGGCTCTTTATTCTCTCTAATATGCAAGTTACTACAATTTGGGGAGGAAAATGAATACATACCTGGCCTTCACACAAGCAATACAGTCCAATCATACACACTAGCCCTGGGAAATAATTATACACACTAGTGCTGTAATGGGCCACTGGACCCAGGCTGACAGTGCCTCCTGGCTTCCATGCAGGTTATGTTGCTGTCCATAGTTCTGTCCAAATTATGGAGCTTGTCCTGTTTTGGGAAAGAAAGTCTATCTAGAAGCAGTCAGTCTACCTGTCCTGCTGTCTACCCAACCAGCCAGATGGCATCATCCTTGTTCTGGGGTGACTAAATGTTAACTGCAGTAGATGGTAGATGGGGCAGGAGGAGAGCCACCTGCTGTTCTGTCAGCTTTTCAGCACTGGTTGGGGCACTACAAGGTCCAAAGCAGCTTGGTTGTGGCTGGTCGGGGCATCCACATGAGTGACTCCAACAATTCTTCAGTTTGAAAAATGAGTTTCTTTAACCTACCATCTGTACTTTTCCAAGCAAACCAAAAGGTAGCCATATGGAAAATTCAATATAAAAGCAACAAGATTCACCAGGAGAGCTCTAAGGATCTTGCCATCTGCCCAAGAGCAGAGCAGTCATGTTCCGTTCATAGCTGGCCACATCAAGTTAAGGGACACATCACAGTATCCAGCTAGCCCGAACCATCAGCATCTCAGGTCTGTGAACTGCAAGGAGCTCTGTGGAGTGAGACCCCAGTGAACCATCAGCTCTGCTTAAGTGAAGGAGAGGGGACTCTGCCACTTTGTCGTATGAAGCCAAGATGCTCCTGCGGTCAGACCACCTAGTTCATTAGAAGTGTCAAAACAGAAAAGCAGGCTTGAGAGTTCCAAGACAGGGGCCAAGACAGGGGGGTTGGGAGAGACCGGGGGGGGGGGGGACACACCTGACAGATAGACACTTGGTTCTGATAAGAGTTCAGAATCAAGGAAATAGTCAGCTAATAAGAATCTTTCCAAAGGGATGTGGGGTTGTCTGCTATGGAATGATGGGGATTCCCCACAGCTGGTTGGACTGAAATCTCTACAAATGGGGTCCGAACAAAACAATCCATGGAGATGCATGGTGACGCCAGTACCCAGAGTTCAATAATGGGCTGGGCTTTTTAAAGCCTTTTTTTTTTTTTTTTTTGGTCGTTTAGAGACAAGGTCTCCCTGTAGCCCCAGCTGCATCAATTAAGAAAATGCCTCCACAGACATGCCACAGACTGATATGATGGAGGAAACTCCTCACCAGAGAGTCCGCCTTCCCAGTTCAAGGCTGGCCTTGAACTCACAGAGATCCACCTGTGCGCCACCACGCCCGGCCAATATTTGCTGTTTTAATTCACAAACATTCTGGTTTTTAATTTGGGGGCAGTGTTTTTTTGCGTTTGTTGAAATATATGGCTTTTCTCTTTTTTTCAAAATACAGAAGATTGCATTGTTATTTTCAGTAATGTTAAAGCAAGCTTGCTAAGCCACATTTGGCTATGACGTACGTCTTCATGTAAGCCTGTGAGGAGTCTCAGCTGGAAAGAGTTGTGTGTGTACAGTGCTTGCTGCTGGTGACTCCATGCCATTCTATGGCAGTGGTGGTCAGGATTTGACATAGTGTGTCTCCCACCCCCTTTCCCTCTCTAGTACAGCATCCTGTTGATCAGCATGTTGATGCCTTCACTGACCTTGATCTCAAGAAGATCTGACTGCTTCTGCCTCCCCGAATGCTGGGATTAAAAGTATGTGCCACCATGCCCCCGGCTTAAGTCTGTTTCTTATTGATGAAAGTCTTGAGGTAAGGTTGTAGGCTCCTCTAGTTATTTTCAAACATTGCTTTAGTCTGCCTTTTCTGGTTCATTACCTTTCCCTGTAAATGTCAAAATCACCCCATCAATTTCCATGTAAAGCTTGCTAGGCTAATTTTTAGAATGTGCCTGCATTTGGGGGAAAAAAAGTTTTATCTTAACAGTATTTGTACTTTTTTCTTTTCTTTTCTTTTCTTTTGTGGGGGGGATCTTAGAGATCCGCCTGCCTCTGCCTCCCAAGTGCTGGGATTAAAGGTGGTCTACATAACAAGTTCCAGGCCAGCTAGGGCTACAGAAGGAGATCCTGTTTCAAAAAACCAACAACCCCGCCCGCCCAGAGAAAGAGGTTTTAATTCAAGAGTAGCAGCCCCTGCCAACAGGTCAATAAAACCTAAGGGAAGAGAAAGCCCCACCTATGTAGCTTAACAACTGGTTTTTCTTATTATAAAGGTCCCCAATTATCCAATGGGTCAAGCCTTTTTAATAAATGGTAAGGAAAGAATGGGGAACATAGTTCAGTTGGCAGAGTGCTTGTCTAGCATGCATGAAGTCCTAGATTTGATCCTCAGCACTGTATGATACAGGAGGATCCTGAACTCAAGGTCATTTGGGGCTGCATACTGAGTTTAAGGCTACCCTGGGCTACATGATACCCTGTCCTCCCCACCTTCTCCACATGTACTGGAATATTGGATATTTTTATGCTTAAAAAGCCAGGCGTGGTGGTGTACACCTGTAGTCCCAGCACTTGGGAGCCAGAGGCAGGCAGATCTCTGTGCGTTCAAGGCCAGCCTGGTCTACATAGTGAGCTCCAGGACAGCTGGGGCCACAGGGAGACCCTGTCTCCAAAAAAAAACAAAAGTAAACCACAAACCTTTGTTAATTCAAGATCTATTATAGGCCAGTCATAAAATCTAAAACCATGACATTTTTAGGCCAACATAGGACATCATCTTTACTACTTAGGCAAAGGTTTCTTAGTCACAAAAAGCAGTAATAGTCGGGGCTGGAGAGATGGCTCAGTAGTTAAGGGTACTGGCTGCTCTTGTTGAAGACCTGGGATCAAATCCCAGCACTTACATGACAGCTGACACCCTCCTGTAACTCCAGTTCCAGGAGATTCAACGCCCTCTTCTGACCTACGCAGGCATTGCACGACAAAGGTGCACTTACACGTAAGCAGGTAACACAGTATTTTTAAAAACAAAAGCAACAGTCATGAAAGAAAGAAAACTGATAAGCCAGACCTCATCAAAATTTCAAAATCTCAGGCTGGAAAGATGGTGCAGTGACTAAGGGCACTGGCTGCTCTTGCAGAGGACTCTGGTTCAGTTCCCAGCACCTACATGGTGGCTAACAACCATCTATAATTCCAGTTCCGGGGAATCAGACACCCTCTCCTGGCTTCCATAGAGATCACACAACATGGGTGCATTTATATACATGTAGGCAAAATACTATACACTACAATTTAAAATAAAAAATTAAATTAAATCTTAAAAATGTTTCACAATCTCCCCAAGTTACAGGCTAGGTGTTAAAAGATATAAAACACTTCACATACCATTACCAATTTTTGTCTGCCTGTTGAGGCTGCTTACTCTATTGATAAGCAACAGAAATGCATTGCTCCCAGTCAAGGGGGCAGCAGACTTAAATATGCAGTGAGGGCCTATCTAGTCCTTCCAGGCAGCACCTTTTCTATGATCTCACATAGAAGAAGGCTTAAGCAAACTCTAGCCTTTTATAATGTCATCAGTTACCTAGTGGACCTCTCATGACCTGCACACTGGCCAACCATATTCCAACAGGTATGTTTCAATATATGAAATTGTAGGGAGCTGACAGGAACCTGACAGAAACACAGTACAACCCCACCCTCTCTGGGAAATGTAAATGAAATGTACTGTCTTCTCCAGCAAAGTGTTAAACTAGACAAAGTTTCATCTTTAAAGAAATTTGTAAAGACTACTTCTGGCAAAAACCCTGCCCCCAGTCAGCATTTTTCTAAGATCAAAGTGTGTGCTGAAGGTTGCTTCCTGTTCTCAAAAGTTGCATTTTACTTAACTATGTTGGTTTGGGGGCGGGGGAGTTGCCTTTTTGAGACAGGGTCTCCCTGTAGCCCCAGCTGACCTGGAACTCACTATGTAGATCAGGCTGGCCTTAAACTCAGAAAGATCCGCCTGCCTCTGCCTCCCAAATGCTGGGATTAACTATGCTGTTTTAAGATAGCCAAATGTGTTAGCAAATAAAGTCAGATGCCCAAGGACCCCTATTACTACCACACAAAAGAACACGCATACAAAGACAAAGCAGGGAAAGTAACTCAGCAAGGCAGATTCTGTTTTTGAAAAAGGGTGTGTTGTGGGTCAGTCAAATCCAGCAAGCACACAGAACCTATAAACTTGCTAAGCTTTTATCCCTAACACAAGAGTACTGTGCCTTTTCCCTGTTGGCTGGGGTCTGAGCTCAAGTCTTTCCTGGTTAGCTAGTTTAAAGGAATCAGTACAAAGAAGAGCTCCACTGCCCCAGGCCATCAGGTTCAGGAATGCACCAGGTGCTTTCCTTAAACAAAAGTCTTACAGTGTATGGTAGGATTAAAAGATTAGAATTTCTTATCATAAAACAAGCTCCAAATTTTTCAGAGTTTGAAAGAAGATTCATTATATGATGTTTCTTACATATGTAAGAATGTGAGGCTGAGTACTGACCACTCAGAGGAGACACAGAACCCCTTGGCCTTAGGAATAAAAACCCAGTTCTGCTGAACACTGGGTGTTTTGCTTGCCTGCCAGATTTGGCACAGCTATGCACCCTTCAGCAGAAGTAAAACTTTTTGCCTTGCTGAAATACTTTGGATGGTGTGGTCATTTTTTTTTTTAGAACCCCCCATTCATTTCTAACACCCCCAAACTCACAACCCTTCTCATATGCAAAATATATGCATTTCATGACAAGAGTTCTTTTATATAATAAAAGACAAAAGTGGACTAAAGATTTGAACATACACTTTTCAAAAGTGATGAACATTTTTCAAGCCCCCCCACCTTTTTTTTTTTTATCTTTTTGAGACAGGGTCTCCCTGTAGCCACAGCTAGCCTGGATTCCCTATGGAGACCAGGCTGGCCTCGAACTCACAGAGATCCGCCTGCCTCTGCAGATGTGTGCCACCACGCCCAGCTTCAAGCACATTTTAAATAACCACTACTATTCATTGGGGGGGGGGGGGGGCGGAAACCACACTGTGCTACTACTAACACAGCCACAAGTGGCCAAAATTGGGAGAAAAAGGGAAGTTCATTCATTCACTGTTGGTAGAATTTTAAAATGGCATGGTCACTTCAGCAAAAGGTCTGATAGCATGCTATAAAATTAGACAAGTCTATAATTCACCACAAAATTATACAACTCTATGACTCACCAATTCAATACTCATCAATCAGGTAACTGGACAAAGGGTGGTATGTGTTATTATGATTTAATTTAAACTCTTCAGGGAAAAAAAAGCCCACCTCCATCAAAGCAACAACAAAGGTGGGCAGAGACTTGTCTGAGGAACTTTCTGAGTTGACTCACACCTGTCTAGCTCAGAATGCTTCTGGGTTCCATTGGCATATACATTTATTAAGCTCAGCAACTTGTTACACCATTTAATGTGTGTGGTGTACACTGTTAATAAAATTCTACATCAAAAGAAAAACCTAAATAAATAGGAAATTCCATGGGGCTGGAGAGACAGTGCAGCAGTTAAGAACACTGACTCTTCTTTCAGAAGAACTGGGTTCAAATCCCAGCACCCACATGGCAGCTAACAACTGTCCGTGACTCCAGTTCTAGGGGATCCAACAGTCTCTTCTGTCCTCCACAGGCACTGCACAACACTGGTGCACTTACCTACATGCAGGCAATATACTCATACACATAAATAAATAAATAAATAAAATTAAAAAAGAAATAGGAAATTCCAGCTAAAGCTATGTATGCTGAATAAAGTTTTTACTAGTTAATTGTACTAACATCTCCATATACTTAATATATGTCAACAGGCAAGATGGATTGATGGAGGGAAGGCTGGATAAAAAGTAAAACAAAGTTTCATGCAGTGAGCATATGAATGCTTTCTCCTAGCAGTTTTTTACCCTAGCTATGAATCTCAAATTTTTCATAATTATATATTGGAGGAAAGGTAAGGGGAAAAAAAATAAAACATTATATAAAAAATTTTGAATTGAGTTAATTTTATGCCATAGTAGCAAATAATTAGAAATAAAATTACTAATGCCCATAATGCAATCAGAAAGTACAATATTAGGAATGAATTTAATGAATAATGACATTTATATTACAAATGACCAAACACTGTTGAGAAATTACAGAATACTAAATTGATAGGCATGCCAAGTTTATAAATAGGCAGGTATCAACTTCCCATAACTGATCTAAATACGCAACACAATCCCAATCACAAGTTCCCAAAGTCCTTTTCAATCTCACTTTAAAAATAAGCCTAAACTTACATAGCAAAGGAAGGAACCTAGAAGAGCTGAGAGCAACAAAGCCCCTCCGGTCTCCCAGTACCTGGATTGAAAACCTACTCTACAATATAGAATCACAGGTAATATGGCTGGCTCTCTCCCACTGCTTGAGAAAAAAAAACCTGGCAAGGCACTCTAGAAACAGCCTGTCTATTCCTTGACATGCTCTGGCCCTAGCAAGTCTACTCCAGGAACTTTACTCAAGAAACAAAATGCATCTACACAGGGACCTGTGTAAGAAGGGCCACAGATGCTTTATTCCTAAGAAACAAATTTTAAAGCTCTAGGTATCTGTAACAAGAAATTATGTAAACAAACTGCAATGTGTTCCTATAATGTGTTACGTTTGGGTAAGCACCTGCCATATGTTACAGACTTGGTCTTCCACTATTGAGATATAGTAAAGACATTATGAGGCAGGCAGGTCTTCGTTAGCAGAAGTTTAGGGTATGCTCCCACGAAGATGCTGCCTCACCACAGGCCTAAAGACAATGGAGCCAAGTGACCTTGAAACTGCAACCTCTGAAACCCTTAGCCAAATGAGTCTTTCTTTCTTCTGAGTCGATTTATCTTGGGTGTTTGTTAGAATGGAAAGCTAACGGAACAGGCAACTGCTAATTCATGCAATATGATTACCTGTAAGGATACATAACTACATGACAGCCTATGAACAAAGCAACTGGACAATGTCTGGGGCAAAGAAATTGGACAATGTTTGTCTGGGGCAGGGGCTGTGGTGTAGGGTTGGTGTACTCACAATGTAAGGGACCAAAGGAAATTTTAGGGGTGAAAATGGTCCCTGTCTCTATCAAGTGACAGGCACACAGGTGTACACATCTGTTAAGATGCATGCACAGTGGATTAGAAGAATTAATATTGTGAAAATGACCATCCTGCCAAAAGCAATATATAGATTCAATGCAATCCCAATCAAAACCCCTATGACATACTTCACAGAATTAGAAAAAAACATCCTTAAATGTGTATGGAAGAACAAAAGATCCCAGACAGCCAAAGCAACCCTGAGCACAAAGAGCAACGCTGGGGGATTACTACACCAGATCTCAAAAGTATACTACAGAGCTATAGTCTTAAAAACAGCATGGTATTGGCACAAAAACATCACATGTATCAATGGAACATCATTGAAGATCCAAACCCAAGTACATGCAATTTCAGCCACCTGATCTTTGACAAAGGTGCCAAGAACACACAATGGAGGAAAGACAGCATCTTCAACAAACGGTGCTGGCAAAACTCAATCTCTACCTGCAGAAGAATGAAACTAGGTCCTTATCTTTCATGTTGCACAAAAGTCAACTCCAAATGGATCAAAGACCTCAATGTAAAGCCTGAAACTCTGAAACTGTTAGAAGAAAACTTTGGAAAAAAACCTACAAGATATAGGCGTAGGAAAGGATTTTCTAAACTGGACATCAATTGCTCAGGAAACAAGGGCAAGAATTAAAAAATG